>NC_134037.1:76162526-76473549 GCF_965140245.1 Athene noctua
TATTTTGATAGACCTGCCAGCAGAAAGTTGTAAAGAAAAATTTCACTGAAAGTGTAGCCTGCCCTTGAAATAATCTCAGTAAAGTGAAGATGAAATTTTCTGTTTGCTGCAGTATAATCAATTCTATTTCTCATTGGCTCTACAATTAGTCTGGTCAAACTTTAACACAGACTTGAGAATAAATTCAACCATAGCAGTCAGAATCAACTGACATTTCGAAAAATTGCCTTCTGTCTCAGCTTAGTGTTTGCATGTATTTATTCAAAATAACACACACTCTGAAGATCTAAAAAAATAAATTCAGACGCAAACAAAATAACAACATTATACTGCAAATAACTCTGCCTTTCTGTCTTTTCCCAATTTCTTGTCTGTGTGCTTTCTGAGTTACAGATGTACAGGTTCCATTAGAATCCACACCTTCATGAATGTTCTCCACTTTACAAGAGTAAAGTATTTCCTAGGGCCCATTTCAAGATACCCACAGCTTCATTCACAGATCACTGAGCAGGCATCGGTCTGCTCAGACTTCTCTTTTAGTTTAGGTATGTAAACAAACTATTTTCCCCCCGCCTCTTAAGGGTTTAACCATTTTCAAACATTTCACTTGGATAAATAACTATTGAATTATTAAGCAAATTACTCAAACCAATACTTAATGCAGTTCATAGGAAATACAGGTTCCTGGCGTTTTCTACTTCATACTGAGAGCAACCCTTTAGATGGATTACGATTAGAAACCATCATGACACCTCCTAAAAAAATTTACAGAGACTCAAATTTCTCATATGATTATTTGATAGGTAAAATTATCTTGCAGGCTGGTTTACAGACAAGAGAAGGCACAACAGTGCTCAAAGACTGTAAAAAATAGCAGGCCAGCTTTGCCAGGATGATGAAAGCTCTGTGAACCTTCCTTTCTTCAAGGCTGCCTCCCCTTCAGGAACACCCCGTGAGCAGAGGGATCTTGTACAACTACAGGATTGTTATGCGTAATATTTAATCTCCCAACCAAACACACCTGAATATAGCAACTAGCCTATACTGTATCAGCTTCAGAATCAAACTTAAAACAGCATCTGACATCAAAACAACTAGAAGGGAACTTACATACAGACAAATGCTCATATGTACATTTGCTTTTCTTACCTGTGCCCCCAAGTCATTGTAAAGAAATTTCAATGCTGTCAGTTGTTCGTCCATCCCTTTGGGATTGTCTGTCTGTTGTTTCTGTACAATCTGCCTTCCTGTCTTGATGACAGTTTCAACCTCCAATTTCACCTCACTGAGGGTTTTATAGAGTTTCTAGAAACACAAATATGTATATATCAGTAATCGATTTCTAGCGCAGACTTTCAGACTTCGCTTCACTTGGGGACCTGATCATCAGATTGAATTTAAACTCTAAGCTTCCAGTTAAGAGCAATGCCTCCAAGATTTCAAACTCCTGATGTTCCATATTTTATTCTAATTTTACTTTTCAACCAAAAAATAATTATCCCGATAATTTAGCAGCGTTTACTCCATTACATCACATGTGGCAAGGCAAACATTGTGATCTGTACTTGATCTTATGCATAGTGTAGTTCCAATACTAAGAAACAAGCAAACTTGCCCCTGGAGTCATGCTTCTCTGAAATACAAGGATAATCCAGGGAAAGGAGTTTATAAACAAATCAGACATTCCACCACATCTGCGATCAGCAATCCACTACTTTCATGTCCACATTCTCACTCAGAAGAATTAAGAGTTTTTAAATTACCAATTGTTCTGTTGGCATTTTGCAAAGGGTTTGCAAAGAAGAATCACACAAGAAACACACACCCCCCCCAAGCATGAGTTATGAACATTGCATACTTACCATGCAACTGTCCAGATGAGCTTGGATTATGTCTGGGTCAGTATCCTTCACATCCAAGACATGAAGTTCGGCTTTTACACCATCCAACACCCGCTTGCAATCCAACATGCGCTGCTCAAAATTGGCTGGTTTCTGGAAAAGCTGGTACTTTGTAGATACTTCGCGGAGTTTTCTCTGTTTTAATGAGCATTATGTTAAAAGATTGTTTAGATTCACTGTCTGCACTTTAGAATATAACATTTAAAGTATCTGTCCCCACAGATTCTAACTCATCTCTCCTGTCACCACAACTCAGTATACATGGCAACTCTACTTGCCAAGCCAAATTCCATCACCTATGCCTAATCTCTACCCTGAGTTGCAAGAGAGCTATAATTTCGTATCATACAGTTTCAAAATATCCATTCTACTAAAATACAGAGACTTTCTGACTTTCAGCATTTACCCCACAATACTTATGAAATTTAGGCTTCCTTATTCAATTCATCTAGTGATACTTGTTTCCTAATGAAAAGCACATAAAAGCATACACTATTTACTTCTGAGATTCGGTTGACCACACCAAGCAATTTACAGGCTGACAATAGCAGTGTGTAACTGAAAACCAGAAGCTCTTCACATTTAAATTCTTAGTGCAACTCTCATTTTTACCTGCAAAGCATCCAGCTGAGTTCCACCACGGGGAGACCTGCATTCAGGAGAAGCAGGAGGGAAAGAGCGAGCACTTTTCTTGAGCTCCTCTAAAGTGGATTCATGAGCTGCAATCTCAGCTTGAATTTTCTGCCACGTCATAGAAACAGGAAAAAAAAAATGTTACAAAATTGCTTGCAGAGAGGAAAAGGAACTTGCATACCACCTACTACCCAGCAGAAATAAATTCTCTCTGTAAAAGTTAAACACTACCAGGTTTATTTTAAATATTCTGGCTCTGGTTTCTAAACTGAAAGCCATTAAGATTGTTATTCAATACAACCTTCTTAAAACAGGAGAACAATTGAGATTACAGAAGATATCACCTAGTGTATCAGCACAGGACTGAAATGAAGCTTTCATGGATTACTAAATCTAGGCTGAGCACTGACACGAGATATTTCAAAATGTTTCATAGTGAAAAGCCATAGTGGAATACCTGGGCCTCCTGAGGCATCTGAAATGCATCTACCCTATCAGTCAGGTAAGATGTCAGCTGTCTATCCAGCTCCGCTAAATTTTCCTGCAAGACCTGCAACATGTGGTCAGTTTCTCTCATGGTCTGAAGCTGCTGTTCCAACGTGATCTGCCGGCTCACCGCCTGAGTGGGACAGAAAGGTAAGACAAAATGGAACAGTAATTCAATATGAATGATATTAAACTTTATATATCAAAACAAGGTGGGGAGACCCAAAAAATCCTATGCAGAAGGGCAGTTTAAAAAGAGCAAGCCTTAGACAGCAGCAATATCTGAAGCCTGCTGTGATTCATACCAGTAACTGACAAGCAGTGGCACAGGAGAGTTTTGCTGCTAGATACACAAGATGGTGAAAACAGGTGTCTCCTATCATCTCAAAAGAAAGTATTTTGTTAAAAACATACAGGTTTTAAAAACTACCTATTCAATGGGTATCAGGGACTTTGTAGTACACTACAGATTAGTATTGTTTGATGTGTAAACCTGCACATTTTCTTTCAAAACAATAAACTCTTACAGTGTGAAAACAGAGGTTCACAGTTCCTTCCCTCCATTGCCTCTCCCTTCAACAGCAAAACTTCTAAGTACATCTGAAACAGCACTACTTGCATGGAAACACAAATTCCACACTATCAACACATGCACAGACCAACGGGTGCATACACACACACAGAGATGTGGAAAAGTTGTCAACAGCCCAGTATGTCAGTGCTGTAGCTGCCAAAACAGATAATTTTTATATAGCAATAAATACTGTTGTAACAGGAAAAACAATAGTGAACACTAACTTAAATGACAGCACATAGCCCCCAGCTGAGGGCACTGCATTCATGTTGCTCACTGTAATGAGGATGAACTGAAATTCCCTCTGTGACTGCACTCTGGCAGTGACAGAAAAACACTCCCATCCTACAATTTGGCAGGGGCCTTTATTACTGGGATACAGAACACAAGTTACAAATTTATGCAAACTGAAATACAGCTAGTCTTCCTCTACTTGTCTAATCTTTTCTAGATTTAATTAAAGTATGAGAAGAAGGGGACAACGTAATAAATGGAGAATGAGAAGAATGTTTTCCTTCTGTTCCTTATTTCAGTGCGACTTCTTCCTAGTTATTTCAAAGAGTGAAAATGTCTCTTACGTTCCTCATTTTTACAGTTAGTGTGCAGCACACCAGTATTTATGGCAGTAGGAAGGGAATATCAACCTCAGTTATTGAACTGTCCCCCTTGAGATTCAAATTGCCTTTTTGGCAAAATTACCTAAAAAAATACTGGGGATCCTTGCAGTGCAAAGCTGTGCAAGTGTGCAAAACAAAACCTGACTCAAGTCAGGAAAAGACCAAACATCTTTCTCATAGGGCATTATTCCAAATTGAAAACAGCTGACAACACTGTGAAGGTTTCTCCTCTTTTCCTGTATTGCAGTCCTGCATCTATGAATTCAGCTATCTAATAAGAATCATTTCAGGCCACTGAGATGAAAAACCCAGTCTACTTCAACCCTGCCCCCAAATTCTTACCAAATGACTCAATTCCTCATAGCGGGCATTGAAAGTCTCCAATTTTTCACTGATGATGTCATCAAGAATCCCTCCATCAATCAGTGTCTGTCCAAGTTCCCGAATCTGGGTTCGATTATCAGCCGGATGACGCAGGACGGATTCCAGGGACTAATCAGCAGAGAAAGTTTCAAAGATTAAGACACTGATTATTACTGAATTTTCAGAGGTGGAAATCTGGCTGCATGTTCAGAAGTTCTACACTTCAAATGTCTTGAGAGTGCTCTAAAAGCATGAATTAGTTATAGCTTAATCCATGATGACACAGACAAATACAGTGGTCATTTTGCTTTAGATAATTAAACTTCACAGCACTTCTCACATATTCACATCATTTCATACTATAGTGCTGGAAGGAATTAATCAATTTACACAGGACAGTGGCAAGCATACAGTTTTATCATTGTACCAAGTATAGCACAATCGTGTACAGCAAAACTCAGCTTTTGGTGGAGGATCTTACAAATATCCATTCCAGATTCAGAGTAATGTTCATTTAACCTGAAGAATCAGAATATTCAATGCATTTCAGTATCCTACTGAAGCGCAGAATTATTTTTTTTTTTAAATGGAGCTATCTGAAAACTTACAAATTAGATAGAATGCCTACAATACCTCAAGAGCGTCATTGACAGCATCCAATTTATCAGGCAGATTTTCTGTCATTTGCACCCTTTCTTCCAGATTGTTTAGCCAAGCTGTTTCTAAATCAAGATACTGAAGCAACTCAATCCAACAGGACCACACCTCCTAGGAACAACAGAAAAAACATGTTAGCCTAGAATGCCAGGCATAGCTCATATACCGTATGAATAGCTTCAAGAAATTATGTTTGAGACATTCATCTAAAATAGGCAAGTAGAAAATATTCAAAAGCATGCCATTGCACAGTAAGTTCTCGACAGAAAAACCTGCAACTCAACTACAGCAGTAAGATAAAAAGAAATATGCAAAATACACAGTCTTTACACTCATGCTAAAATTATCACCAACATCCAGATTCTTGTAATGATTTAGATTGGAACAATTGTTACAAAGAATGTAACAAAATGCATCCCCTCCTCTTGAAAGACAGGACAGACACAGCCTACCCCAAACTATAATCAACTTGCTTAATTATCATTGTATTTCAACCTTTAATCTCTGAGAAGTTATTTTTGTTGTTTTGAAAGACACATGGATGGATAACAGAGCTGTAAGATGAGGTTACTTATTTGCACAAGTGTTGCTTACAATACAAATTATAAAAGCAAAGTTAGATGGTGTCTCACAAGATTGAGATTCCAAGAATGTCATCTCAAGTGAAAGTCATCTTGGAAAGGAGCCACAGCAAAATGCATTTATGCTGAAGCTACTGGATTCAGTGACAAAACAGGATATTTTCAGTGTCCTTCTCCATTCCTCTAGTGCCACCTGCCTCTGTTTTACTAAGCTGAGAGCTGTCATTCTTACCTCCAAAGTGTGGCATTTCCCCCGGATCCGATTGCACAATAGCTGGTAGTTCTCCAGCACAACATTCAGCTCGGTTGCCAGGTCTTGACCACTAGACGGCACTTTGGTGGCCAACATCTTGATGTTGTCTTTGAGAATCTTCACCCGCACCTCTTTCTGCAACACATCCTCCTTCGCTCTCTGCCCAAAGAAATGTATTACACAATCAGTCCTCAATTGCCCTACAGCCAACTATTCACCACTCAAACCAAGATCAGCAATTTAACCTTGGAAGTGTTGCTATGAAAATATTCTTGGGTCTGAGCACAACAAAATATGGCACTGACTTGCATGGAATTCAGATTATGTTAGTAAGTGTTGAAAAATACTATTTTATTAAATATACTGACATATTCACCATTTCAGGTTTGTTCATTAAAAATCTGTAACTTCAAACAAAAAAGATTAAGTTCAGCGATATTTATACCCTAGCATGCAGATATGAAAAAGGGAAATGAACCAGAAAAAAAAAAATAGAGGTTTACTAAAAACAAGCATATCAGGAGAAAAAGGTAAGTGAATTTACAGAAGTTATGATTTTGAGAGCTCAGTTAACTGTCTCCCAAGCTTATCCAGGAAAGATGATGTAATTACCCAGGACACGTGCAACTACAAAATTGGAACCTCTCCCATGGCTGTTGGGTGTGCTGAGGAACACGTGAAAAAGACTACCAGAGGAATTCCTTCAACCCAACTGCACTTGTAGTTTGATAACAAAAGTATAGGATAAGCACAGTACAACTAACACGTAGGCCTGAAGAAACCATATTATCCGTTGTCAAATTTTCCCCTAACCAGAATTCAGGAAGCAGGACAGCTGAAGACAGATCATGCAGACCAGTCTGAACCTGTCTGTTGAGACAACTAGAAGGCTCCAGAAATAGAGACTGTCCCATATCTCTCTCTCTTCAGGTTTCAAAGACAGTTTTATGAAGTTGAAAACCTTTCATATATAAGGCACTGCACTTACAGTAGAATTTAGTACATGACAGCATTATTGTTGCACATATTGTTCAAGATGTCTTCTAAATGTGAGGCAATCAAAAAAATGCCTGTTAATGGAAGGTCAAAAATGGAAAATCTGGGCAACATTATTAAAACCACCTAGCCTCATTCTAAACCTACTCCTTCAAATGTCAGCAGGAGTTCCACTGTTCAAGTGAGAGCAGAATTAGGCAAGCTTAAGAGTTTTTCTAAACTTTATGCAAAAAATGCTTTTAGTGAAATATACAGAGTGTTCTTTCCCAGTCCTAAATATATAGTCCCAACATAATATTCTTACTGCAAATGAAAGAGGATATGCAAGTGTTACAGTAAGCTTACTGGATCACTGATATATCTGCCAAATTGAAAATTACAGAATATAATCTGGATTTGACAAACGTAAATGTGCTCAGTCTCTCAGATTTGCCCATGAGAAGAAGGTTCATTCTTTTCTTGGCTTGTGTTCAGCAGACTGTCAGACTATATGATCTCAAAAGGCTTCAAAGGACACGAATATATTAAAACACTTGTTAAAGACTGCTTCAGAAAGCCCCTTCAAAAAAGAACAATTCAAAGCTTCAAATAGATTTGTCAAAGCACTTGTAAGGGACAAAAAATTCTTTATTTTATGCTCCATCAAATAACACTGCAGTGGATACTCATTTAAATAACGTGCATACAAGTCAAAACATTTGTGAAGATATGTCTGAACTCTTAGATTTAAAAGCAGAATTATTGTTTACTCTGCACATACATCCAAGAAAATTATCTATTCAACCAGTAATTTACAATGAGACAAAAATAGCTCATTCCTCTCCATTTTTTTAGCCACTAGTCCCAAAATTAGAGAAGTAGGGACCAGTATTACTGTTTGAAATTGTTTTTCTAAATGTGGAGTTAGTATTTCTAGGGGACAAGAAACTGAAGCCCAACAGCTAGAAGCAGGAGAATATGTTTTCACAGCCACTAATTTACACAGGTATAATATCACCTTTTCTTTTTCTCTCAAGTTTCATCTCCTGCAACGATTTTCCATATTCTTAGTGTTTAATACGCTATACATAGCAAGCCTGGCTCAACAGCTGGGCAAGCTGCTATTCATTATGAAATGCCTACCCCTCATGGCCAAATAGAACATCTGCTTTTATAGTTTGTGCTTTAAAATAAAAATTCCACAAAGCAAAGCTGAAAAATACCACTAATCTTGTCATGACCTGAGCTCCTTTCCACGTAAATAATAATTCCACAAAAGGTCAACCTCCAAAGCCATTAAATTTTGTTTCACTTTAATCAGGTCTCTACAATGACCTAGTATTCCTGACCTTCATTTCCTCCACCGCATTCTCTAGCTCTTCAGGGGACTTGTATTCAAAATCTTTCTCCAAATATTCTTCTTCAGCTTGGGTCATCCATTCTTGCATCTCTGCCAAATCCTTCTTCAGATTTACAGCTTTTTCCTGACTTTCAGACAGGCGATTTTTCTGACTAACGATCTAGAAACCAAGGTGGAGGAAGAAACAGCAGTTTTGTTACTTAAATGTCCTTGTATATATAAAAAACCACAAGTCTTTCTTAAAAAGTTTTACTACCAAAATATTTTCAGGGCTTTTTAATTAACAAAAGACTTTTACACACACACACTAACTCATGATCCCCTTTTTATCAAATCAACAAAATCTAGAGATGAGGGAAGGAGAAAAATGACCTTTTTTAATTTATTGCATGTAAACTGGTAACAATCCCTGTAAAAAGTCAGAAAGGGAAAAAAACACCTCTCTGATCCCAGAAGTTAGATTTATCTTTATACGGAGCACTAAAACACCCTTCAGGCCTCCTTTCTTTCCACAAGCCAGGCAATCTGGACTCTATATCAACAGCAAGGTTCTCCAGCACAGATCCTCGTCAGGCATTGCAACTGAAGTAGTATGTTTCTACAGACAGTAGGAATCTTCCACCCAAAAGAAACAACCAAATACACCAGAATGAAGTGGTAATCTATTTACAGCCATTTATTTTTTTAAAGCTTCTTGGAAGCAGGCAGAAATTACACAGAACCAGAATAATACTCCGCATTTCAGGAACAACAGAACAAAAAGGTCAGACTTCCCTCCTACCCACCCCAGAAAGAACAGCATGAGGCAAAACGAACAAATAAATTTTTGGTTACAAACAATTAAAGGAGTTCCTGTGCTCCTTCCAGTTAGGTACTGAGAAGTGCATGTATTCAAACAAAACTACTGTTGCACACGTATTCCCTAACGTATTCGCACTTCTGAAGGATTCACTGGTCTAAATTGGATTGCAGCCGCTTTGGTTGTGTGCCATTGGTAGGATGGTGAAGCGAAGCAGGGAACCAGTGGGATGAGTATGTTTTACTCGTTCCACCGTCAGACAAACATCTGCAGTAACAAGCATGAGCAACATGTGGAGAACTCACCTGTTTGCTCAGTTTCTCCCACTGAGTTTGACAGTCTACTAGCCTAGACTTTGCCCAAGTATTTATGCTTGCAATAGGCTGAGCTCTTAAAGCAGACTCTACTTCTTTCATTTCTTTCAGTGATGGTTCAATTGTCTCCATTTCGTTGACAAATATCTGAGCAGAGAAAATGAACATTCTTCTTTAGCAAGACATTACACAGATTCATAGGATACCAATAATTTTGTATTTTTTAATTATATCAGAGAAACTTCAATTAAAAAGTAGCTTTTCAATTTAAAAAAAAAAAAAAAATCTTGATGCTGTGTTCAATACCAGATGGTTTAAAACAGTCCTTCAGTGGCCCAAAACATCAGAACTTTGCAACTAAAAAAACAGAATACAGCTTACCATACATAGTGCAAACGTTCTCACATAACAAATGTCAGCACCAGAAGAACTGAAGCTTGAAGATTAGATGCACTAAATACCCTAATCTTTCTAGCATACCTCAGATGCGTATTCTCCCAGAAACAAACATCTGAAGGTACACTCTAATTACTTATTATGAGATAAAATTCTACCTATTTGTGATCATTACGTGCCACTGACTAGGAAGGAATCTGACTTGTAAGGCACATACAATCCCTAAACCCTAGGAGTTTCATCAGAGTTATTTGCTTGTTAATTGTATTGCCCTTGGGAGTTGAATGCAGAACGCACTTTTGACTCACAGATTAAATGTTCTAATCACAACATTGGAAAAAAAGATAAACTTTTTCAGAGGAAAAAATGTCAGCTTGTAGATGAGTATTTGTAAATATAGTGAAGACCTTTGAAAAGTACAGAGTTATGGCTACACACAAGGAATCAATTAAAGTGTGCCCTGAGGAAAGATAAGACAATTTTTCTGGCAGTCTTTACGGAATGTGTCATGGACAGTATTTAATAATACAAGCAAAATAATAAAAAATATATGCTAGTCATTTATTCCAAAAGATTCCTTAAAAGAGCAAAACTCACTGTGCACTGGTCAAGTTGTCTTTGAAGTCCTTCAGTATCTCCTTGAACAGCCTTTTCTGTCATTAAGAAGTCTTTCACACCATCCATCCATTTCTGAACAACTTTTGAATCAGCCTAAATCAAATATAGTAATGAAGAGCTGAAACAATGCTGTGATGAAGAATATACAGCTGTTGCATTTCAACTTCTAGCAGGGTCAATATTCTACAAGCTGCTAGCACAACCTTAGTTTTGAATCAGACCACCTTTAGTTTAATTTTTGGTTTTCCTTGTTTGCCTTTTCCCTCCCCTCAATTTCTCTGTTCTCAAATTCACATGAAAATTAAATTCAGTAGTGATATTCTCCCATCTACATCACAGCATAGTTTAATTGACACTGTGCTGCTCCAGGCTATCTATCACACAGAAACACAGGATCGAGTAGAGGCAAGCATGGCTTCAAGAAGTATGTGGCTACCCTCCACATGAAGGACCCGGCTGAAGGCTGGGAACAGCATTTTGCTGATGACACAAACCATGTACAACTGCTTCCACCACTCTTGTTCAAGAGACATATTGCACTCCAAGGAAAAGAGAGGGCCCTATAGAAATATGTGGGGAAAAGAGGAGGGAGAAATGCTAAACATACCTGACAGGTGGAAGCTATAGCATAGGAAAGCCATTCACCTTGCAGAGAAACACAGTCATAAAAGGTAAATACCACAGAGGATTAGACTACCCAGTAAAAACAATCTAGCTGTTTGAGGCCAACAGCAGCTACTGTACTCACTAGAGAAAATGCACGGGGGGGGGGGGGGGGGAAGTAAATACATACACAGTCTCAGAGTTATCCAGCAATATTTGGCAGCTACTTTATATCCTGTGATGAAGTCAGTGAGGAGGGAGACAAGAGCATTGCCATCTCCTTCCCATGCAATTGTGGATGTTCCCAATCGCTCTTACAAACAAAACCACCACAAACTTAGAACAGGGAGGAAGTTTTCTCTTGTCCTGGTTCAACTGAGTTATACGATTGTCGCTTGTTGGACTTTTTTTAATGAACATTTTTGGACTGTTTGGTCCAGTTTTTTTAATAGACAATCTTTTTATTCTGACACAGTCATCATCACAGCACACTGTTATTGAGAAGCAGAGTCAAAGCTCATCAGCTTCACCTTCTACTCTGCATGTCAAAGAAAGCACACACTTCGATTCCTTAAAACCCTTGCAGTAACAGTTCTTTCAAAATCAATGTAACACACTGCTTTGCAAAAAATGTCTGCACTAATGAAAACCCATTAGACTAAGATCATGTTTATTTTTAGGCCAATGCTACCATTAGAGGTCAAAGTCGTGACATTTTCTTCGTTCCTTTTCCATTTGGGGGGAATTTCCTACAGCTGATTAGCCTGAAAATCATCTTCCAAAAACACAGAACCCAAGAAGCTTAACAGTGAACCATGGCTTAATGTAAAAAATACATATTTATAAAGGCTGCCATTTGACAAGGCATTTTAGCATATACCTAATTTAGCTTGCTTACAGTAAGCTACTTACATAAGTAGCTGAAGTGATTTAAACGGGATTACTCAAAGTTAGGCATACATTTCAATAACTTGCTGAATCACAAGCCAAGTCTATAGAAGTTTAATGAGGTAGATGCTCCTGCAGTGTGCAGGTAAAGAATTACCAATGGTCAAATAGGTTGTTGATGTACAAGAGCTCACAATTTTTAGACATGAATTAAAACACTGGACCAGTTTCTAAAATTTATTCCAGGCAGGAACAAAGATCACATGTGTTGAATTTTATCTTGTCCACTCCTAGAAAAACCACATGATGTACAGCCATGCAATAGGTTTAAAAGAACTGGAGATGATAGGGAGAGACACAGCAAGCCACGCATTATTAGAGGTATAACAGAGACTACATGATACAGAAATTTTCTTGTAGAAATCACAAAAAGGCCACCTGAATGGCAGGACCCACAGGCAGATCTGCTACTGACTTGCTCATCAGAATAACAAGGACATTTTTAAGCACCACTTACTGTTAAAATGAAAATACTTATTTACAGTTTCTTTTCAAAAACCTAAATGTGAGCAGTGTTGTTTTGGGAAATGCCTGTTTTTAAAAGATGAATTAGGAAAAAAAGAAACCTTAAAAATAAAACAACACTTGTGTGTTGCACAGGACCACGTGTTCTCCAAGGGTTACCATTCACACATTTTTCTTTTCTCCTCCACTTTTAAATTACTGTGTTTCATTTAATAGCCAAACACTTCATCTCCTCTCTTAACCAAGGAGATCCTGCCCAGCCATTCTCTAAAATAATCTTGTCTCTGGTATCACATCTCCAGTATCAAGCCATACAGTGTCTGCACCAGGACCATATACCCATTCTCCAGTATCAATCTTTCTCGCAGTGCAAGCTCCATCCTGATCTGTCCAGTGCCATCCACAACATTTTTATTCAACTTGCTCCACATTCTCATTTTTATGAATAAAGTGCTAAACTACAAAAATCTGTATAGATTAGTACCACTCCTTCAAAAGGAAAAATCAGAGACTACAAATAGATGACTGTCCATCCACTGACAGCTTTGAAACATTTGGAAAATACAGGAACTGTGTACTTAATTCAGTTAATGAAAAAACACCCCCACTGTAAGCCTTGTATTTCTACAGATAGCACCACTGTGTATTTCCTTCATTTTCAGTTAATTAATAATTACGTCCATTGTATCTTCTGCTTTAATTTCTTTTTCAGCTTTTTGACTTCTTTTTAAGGTAACAGGAAAATTTTAACATCTCAGGACAAAATTCTGTTCTCAAATTTATACAACAGTGCACGGCTTCAATGCTGCGCTCTCTATAGCTCTTCATAACTTCCATGGGCATAAAAATCCACATCTTCCATCAGTGAGTGCTTCATATACATGGTGGTACGAACATCACTTTGAACAGCTGTGGAAAACAGGGCACTTCACCTTTGGCTGAAAAAACTGAATATTTGATTACTAAATAAAAACCTGCTATGCTAATACTGCACACATGTACCCTACTCAGTCAAACATGAGAGAGAATTTCAGTTTTCAGAAGCCATTCCTCACCCAGTTACAGCTGTGATTTAGGAAAGCAGGTGCATGTACAGACCACTCAACTGAACATGATTCAAGCACATAAAAAGAAGAGTTCTGCACTTACAAGACATTAAGGGAGAAAAAAATGCTGCTAAAACTGATGAGGTAAGTAGGTCTTGCTCAGTGTAGCTACAGATAATCAAGGCAACTGGAGAGCTGCAATCATTTGAAGAACAAGACTGATAGAAAGTTCTTAAGCAAAGGACGTTGAGGCAGGCTTACACGCCGAATATTTATTCTGCCATGCTAAATAACTAAGTATAACCAGAGAAAGAAGGAAAGAGAATGAGACACAGTGGGATACTGTACATTTAGGTCAAAGTCGAGAGAAAAATAAATGAGGTGGTGGTTGTTGAAAAGTAATCACCAAGGGCCTCGCTAAGCCTTAAAAGGTAATTAAAAGCTTTAAAATTAAAAGCCTTAAAAGCTCCTGGACCAGCCACCTCACTTTGGGCACTCAGCTCTTGCTGACCAGCAGCATCAGCTCCTCCACAGCTCCACATCATCCCACAGGCTGCTGCAAGTAGCTATAGAAGGATGGATTTGAAGGAACCGGACTAAAAACAGAAACTCTTTCAAATGTAGGTGCACAAGTACACATGTTCCTGAACATGGGGTTGGTTTGTTTTTGTGGGGTTGTTGTTTGGTTGTTGGGGTTTGGGTTGGTTTTGTTGTTGTGGGTTTGGTTTGTTGGTTTTTTTTGGGGGGGGGGGGGGGGGGGAGGATGGGGGGCAGTAGCAGCTGTTATATTTATGCTTCAGGTAATACAGCCTAACATTATTACACAAAACTGTTACATAAAACAATTACATATTTTTCTTCTACATGCAATTCCGCCTCCTATTCAAAGGTTGGCTTGTAGCTTCCACTTATAAATTCACTAGACTGGGCTACCTTATTATCTATGCTATTCATACACACACACCTCCCACAAGTGCATTGCTAGGAGCAGCTCATGTCCTGAAAAAAATAATAGTGAATAACACTATGAGCAGGAGGAAGTTTTTCCCTCCAGCCTTTTTCCCCAAGTAAAACTTTAGTAAAACTAAGCATGGGTGTGCACTCTAAACTTAACTGTCATTTAGTTACAATCCATTACCCCTACTTGGGCTTCTTCCAGCTTTGTGGGTTAGGGGAAGAAAAAAAAAAAAAAAAAGACTTGAGGATTTTACTAATTTCTGAACCATAATCAGCAATGGCTTGTCCAACTTTCACTGCAACATCATGCAAGTCAGTTAGCTGGTCTTACTAATATAAATTTCAGTTTAAACACATGTGTCTACACTTGAGTAGTCATTAAAGATTCTGTCTGGATTAAAATAAAAAGAATTAAACAACCCACAAAACCCACATAGTTTGAAGTCTGAATCCACTTTCAAATAAAAGAACAGTTTTCTGCTTCAGAGGGAGGGGAGAGCAAGACTGCAGGAAACTTTTGGGAAAAGATGGTGGTGTGCACGCACAGCACCAACATTCTGAAGAGGGCCCTCACAGCAAGTTGCTTGTGTTTATAAATTGCGATATATACTCTGTTAAATGGAAAAGAATGTAAATAATTCCACTCCCTAAAATACAGATTTGTTAATTAATGTGCATGTGGCTTTATTCCGAGAGACAGAATCTCTAAAAACACCTTCTTTCTTTTTGAAGTTTAAAATATAATATGAAAATGAAAATATGAAATTTATTTAAAGGCCTTTTAAACATTAGTCTGGGAAAAAAAGGCACTATATTTGGGCTTTATACTGCTGTGATCAGCTTATGCTTTCAAGCTGATACTGAAGAATGGTTAGTGCCTATTTAATTTTTGGATCACAATAATATTGCCACAGGCTAAATCATGATGTATTTAGTTTTCATTATTTTTTTCCTCTCCCCAGAGGAATATTAATAGTCTAGAGAAGGGACTTAAAGCAAACACAAAGAAACCCCTCTAACCAGTAAATACTGAGTCAACCTTGGCTAAGTTACTTAAGCACTTATCTCTACCCTCTTTATCAATGGGTTAAACGTCTATATACCCTTGCTTTTAATCCCTTCATTTTTAAAGCATTTTTTAAAGTATTGGGATTTTCTGTCAGGCAGGATTTCACATATGTGTGCATGTGTATGTATATATACAAAAATATATGAGTGCTTATTAATCTTAATTCTTTAACTTTCCTTACTGACATTTTAGAGACTATCTGCTGAAACTAGAAAACTCACTAAACCTAAGCATTTTCTTTATTTCCTTTTTTAACAGGCTGTACTAATTTATTATGGTTGACAGAAGCCCCACTCAAAGCAGCAGGTATTCTGTAGTAGGTATGGAATTTCAATTTTATATGTCAAACTAGTAATTCATTGGGCATCTGACACCAACCACAATAAAGGGCACTCAGCCCCTGATGGGATCAAGTCTTTAACAGCACAGCTGACATACCCTTGACTTCAGCGTAGCCTTTCCTTCTGGTACGGAAAGAAGAGGAATGCTACTTTTAAGTGAAAAGTAATTCTATTACAAGATAAAATAATATCCTGGACACGTCAAAAGTCCTCTGCTACCCTGCTACAAATACACTACACATGCTTTCAGCCTCTGCCAGACTAGTGGCCCATCAACATTCCACTTCTCAGTCAGCATTATCTGCACTCCTGCATAGAGAAAGGGCTCTGAGTTATTAACAAAAAAATATTTTCGTTTTACCTCAAATATTCTCAACTTGGATGTAATCTCTTCTAGTAGTTTAACATCTTTGGAAATCTTGAGCTTTAGCTTGTCCCAGTGTCCCTGCACATGCTTGAACTCTTGTGTGTAGACCTTTTCCATATCTGAAGAAGCATGTTTCTCCAAAGCCTTTGTTTCTTCAGCAAGTTTATCCACCCTGGGCTTCTGGGCTTCCAGCATTTCACAAACAGTCTACAATAACAACAAAAAAATTTAGAAAAGGTCTGCTTCCAGTACTAGACACACAACAGCCACACACTTCCTTACAAGTGCATCAAAGGTTTTGTTGTGCAGAGCACAGATTCAGTGAAGAGTAATATTCCAGTTATTGCAGTAGAGATGTCCAAACAACCTTTTATGCAGCAAAACCTTTGGCTGCTCTACTGATGCAGTAGCAATGATTACAGAATAGACTGTAAAGCTTGGCCACGTAGCTAAACACAACCAGGCACCTACAACCTCTCCTGTGATGTGCAGTACTGGCACTCAAGGTAGCAAAGCAATGGCTGCACTACACTGCGGTCACAAAAGAAACCATAAAGTAGAGGTAGCAGGATCTCAGTTTTTTCATTCCCCCCACAGATATTTATTTCTTTTAAAAAAGAAAACAAACAATAAAGCCACACAAACAGGTTGAGTGCATCCTCCCAACTTCTGTAAAGTAAAATTATTATAACATCCAGCTGCAATGAAAGCTCTGGATACTTAAGCTTTGAAAGCTACTCTTCCAGCTGGAATATAGGGAGAATACAATCTGAATATATTCACTATAGCATTGTTGATATGAAGAGTCACTTCAACCAGAATAGCTAATTTCTTAATATTAAGGAAAAATAACAGCTGAAGGTATAAGCCAAGACATGAAAAAATGTTGCCACTTCATTAAACCGGTCATTTTGGTTATTTTGTTTAATTTGAGAGAAAAATTTGGAATTAACACATGAAACAGTTACTAATTTCATTAATTTAGATTTGCTAGTGTATACATTTAATGTGTACACGTGGGATGTGCATGCATATATTCTACTGAGGAAGAATCTTTGAGATGCTTATGTTCTCAATTTTACTTCTTATTTACGGGAAGGAAACAGGACAAAGCATACCATTTCCTCTAAAATGGTAGGCAGTCAAGTAGCAATGAGACTGGGAAAAGGGATGTATATTTCTGCAACCAAGCTTTCTGTGCAGAGCGCCACAAACTGAGTCAATACGTGGCTTGGGTCTATGCCTGAAGCACTTATCAGTGCCTGTACGGTGCAGGAGGAGCTGGACAATCCCAGGTCCACAAGCAGCTCATCATCTACAGTTTGTAAAGCTCTCACACCAGCATAGTATCTCCTTTCAGGTTAATTAGTCTCTGAAGAAAAGGGGGAGTATGGATTTGGGCAGAAAAAGGGAAAGACAAGCCTCCAAAGACTAAATGTCATTACAATTCAGCCAGCTTATGGACCAGAAAGTATCTGCCAACTTTAAACAATACAGAAGCAACATTAAAAGAGAAAACCAAGTAACTCAGATTTTTTTAATCTGCTGGTTCAGAAAAACAATGCACTAAAAATATCTATTTGATTGCTCTCTGCTGAATAGATAAGGATATAAAGACACTGCCTCTCTCCACCCAGCAACCAGAGTTGAAGACCTCCTCCAAAGCCACCTGCAGCCCTCTTATGCTACCACACAGGGAAAAAATACATGTTTATGAATTAAGCATGATTCCACAAAAGCAGTAGGGGACAGTGGAGGGGACAGGAAATTATTTTTGTCTATGGTTTCTTTAAAGAAAAAGAAAAGGTACTGGCAATGACTGATTTCCCCTCACCCCACTCCAGCCCTACCCCAGTAACTGATATTTACAAAACAACTGCCATCCGTAGATTTTCCCATAATTTATAAGCTCGTAATAGGAAGCAAAATACTATTTCTACTGGACAGAATTTGTGCATCAATTACTGTGCTGGTTTTGGCTGAGGTAATTTTCTTCATAGTAGCTAGCATGAGGTCATGTTTTAGATTTGTGCTGAAAATGGTGTTGATAACACAGGGATGTTTTAGTTACTGCTGAGGAGCGCTCACACAGAGTCAAGTCCTTTTCTGCTTCTCACCCCACCCCACCAGTGAGCAGGCTGGGGATACACAAGAAGTTGGGAGGGGACACAGCCGGGGCAGGTGACCCCAACTGACCAAAGGGATATTCTGTAACGTATGATGACATACTCAGCAAATAAAGCTGGGGAAGAGGGGGGGGAAGGGAGTCACAATGTTCAGAGTGATGGCTTTTGCCTTCCCAAATAACCGCTATGTGTGATGGAGCCCGGCTTTCCTGGAGCTGGCTGAACACCTGCCTGCCAATGGGAAGTAGTGAATGAATTCCTTGGTTTGCTTTGCTTGCATGCATAGCTTTTGCTTTACATATTAAACATATGAGATTTACATATCTCAACCCATGAGTTCTCACTTACTCTTCCAATTTTCTTGCCCATCTTACTAGAGGTTAAACCACAACAATTACCTTTAATGGCTTGCAAGCACTGTTTCCCCTTGAAAAGCAATCTGGAGGCCAGAAAAGTACAGTTACTCTCTCACAACAGCCAAGGAGGATGAAAAGGATGGATTTGTTAACCAGCTGAACCTCAGAGACAATTTAAGCAGGCAGGCACCCCATGTCTTGGTAGGCTATACCCAGTGCTTGAAGGAGAGGCTTACAAGCCTGCACATGGCTGCCTAAGCAGGAGTGCAGGGAGCCCACACTGCTGTGGGGGAGGGACATGACCTCTCCAGGACAGCAAGCCTGAGCAGGCCAGGCACAGCTGCCAGGCAGCTGCAGTGCCGCTCAGTCAGGCAGAGCTCAAAGGCAGCTCCCAAGAGACTGAAGGGCAGGCCCTGGCTCCTGGCTTTCCTCACAGCCATGCTCAGCAGCAAAGAAGCAGACCTTAGATCAGGTCACAACCTGATCCAACCAAGCTCCTAGGAGGTGGATGATCTCAGGGCCCTGCTATCTGTTTTGGGGCTCCTCAGCACAAGAGATACATGGCCATACTATAGAGTGTCTGGGGAGGCCACCAAGGTGGTCTGAGGTGCTGCAGCACTTCAAAGAAGATCCCTCAGAGCCTCCTCTTCTCCCAGCTGAGCAGTTCCAGCCCTCTTGGCCTCACCTCCTACCTCGCCACAAGGCAGTGAGAGAAGCCATGAAATCTGCAGGCTCGGAGATACCCAACCCTTGCCTGCACCACCACCTCGCCCCGAGCAGCCTGTGGTGACCCAGCTTCCAGCAACTGACCCCCAGAGGCTGCTTCCACACATCCCTCCTTGAGCGACTTCCCTCTGAGTAACCTTTTAGTTATCCACTGAAAACAAGGCAGGAGAAAGGAGGATGACAGTAGCTGAATGAGCAACTTCCTCACTTCATTGCGAAGGTAAGAGTTACCTTTGCCTGCTGCAGGGCCTTCTCAACCTTACTGGGTTCGCTCAGTCCAGCAACTACAGACTGCTGCTTGCACTCCAGCTTGTTCAGTGTGTCCTTCAGTTGCTGCAGGGAGTCCACGTAGTCCTGGCTTGGCTGGCTTTCTGTCTCTGGTATTGTTGAAAAAGAGTAATGGAACAAAATACAAGGAAAGGAAGATGCAAATTTTAAGAGATGAGAACATAATAAAATTTATCGGAGTCATTTAGAATCATGTGAGATATAGTTGTACATTGAATCCTACAGAAACCTTTCAACAGTTAAAAAAATCTTCTCCTGATGGCAATGGTTTTTTCCTTTAAAAATAAAGAGGTCTAATGTAAAAATATGTATTATATTGACTATAATAATGAATACACAATGACAAACATACACACACAAAATATTTAAAAACTCAATCCCATTTTTACGATTTTCTTATACATCTAAGCACCTAAATCTCTTGGGATGGGTAGTGTGGTTAAATGAATAGTACTTGGGTTTTTGCATGCCTAAATTTAGTATTATTCATTTGAAAAGTTTTAGGCATATCTACTATTTATATGCAAACACACACACAGATATCTACTATATACAGAATATAAAGTATAGCATATGTAATAACCATATATTACATGTAAAGTTAAATATACACATTACATTAACTGTAGAAGCTAGTATTTTTTAAGTTTTTATATCTATAAAACCACACATACATAAATATGTATTAGTGTAGTGGTAGAATTTGGGTTGGGGTTTTTTTTTTCATTTTTTACATATATATATACACACACACACAAATACATAAAACCAGCAGCTTTCAGTCTGTTGCAGAACAGAAACACTATCTAGAAAGACTGAAGACAGAATTAAAGTTTGGATGGAATATCTGCTTGCATATTTGACTGCATCTCAGACTTTGCTCAAGCCAGCCCTCTGTGGGCAGGTGGCAGCACCTCACTCTGGCATTTCAGAATGAAAATACCAGATTTGGAAAACTGCAGTGAACAGGATTTCAGCTGTAAAACCCATACTGTGGTATGCACATTCTTAGGCCTTGGATTCCTAAACAATTTCATTACTGCCACGAATGAAAATTAATCTGTGTTCTGACTCACCAGGTAGCTTTTCAAAAGCTTCCTGTCAGAACTGTCATATCATTTCTGACTAAGGAATGAGTCAACATTTCTAGAGAATCAGAGTTAGAGTTATCTAGCTTCCTCTTCTCAAAAAGCCAGGATCAATTTTAAGGGGGAGCAGAGGCGGTGGGTAGTTCACTAAAAAGCAAACAGGTGCACTGTCACTAAACTACAGCAGATTCTGAAGCAGAAAATAGTTAAAACTGCCTCCCATTGACAAAAAAAATAAGTCACAATTCCCAAAAAACATGCCCATAGAGATGGAATTGAGTAGTACCCCATGACGGAATTTTCAGAGGCTCAAAGAAGAGCCATGAAAGGATTTAAGTCAGTCAAAGCCTCCCCAGTTCACAAATGATCAAGTGCCACCACCGGTTGTTTCTCAGTTATATGGCTCTGCAAGTTCCTTTACTTTACAGCAATTCCAACTATGCTGTAAATAAACAACTGAAACCCTGAACTGACACTTCCCTCTGTTCTTTAGCAATACACAGTCTGCAGAGAAATCATCATTCAAAAACATACACAAATTTAACATAGGTATATAAGGTATTTTCACCAAGTAATCACTGGTTCAAGTATACTAATTATGCCTCAATTGATGTGTGGCATGAAAAAAAAACAATTAGTATTTTTGACACATCATGTAGTAATTACCAAAATACACAATACCAATAAAATTATTCAAAAGTACACAAACTCAGAACAGTTACAAAATGATCATTCCTCACAGTAAGAATGAAAGCATACCCTGCAATTTGAGCGTGGCAGACATATGTTACTCAATTCTGCATGGATGTAATCAAAGAACGCAGGCCTGGTGCAACACATTATATAGATTGCCTAACAATTTAGTAATTGAGCCTGGTTTTATTACACACAGAATAGTGTTAATGCTCTTCCATTTGGGACCATTAGCAAAACTCTTCCTTGAATTCCTCAGAAACAAAATGAAAACTAAGGAAAAAAACACTCCTTATAGGTCTGTGCTCTTGCTATTCAGCTGTAAAATATTAAACAGAGCTACATATTTTGTGCACTACATTTAAAATCCTTTAGAAGACAGCATGACTGATTTGAATGCTCATAATGAAATTTTTAACACAACAAAAACCCAAGGAGAAAGTGCCTGAAAAAGCCAGCCAGATTCCAAACCACTTCAAAGATGAAATTTCCAAAAGGAATTATGTATGACTAATGTGCTCAAAGCAGCTATGAAAAAGATTAAATTTCACATGCGCTCTTCAATTTTACAAGGTTCTCCTAATCTTCCGTTCTTCATTTCTAGTATTATTTATATCTCTAAGTGTCAGAGACACACAGCTTTACAAAGTATATTATCCACCTTAAATATGTTTTGCTAATTCCTTAAACAGGGTTTCAGGAAAGTTGTATCCTTGCATAATCACATTTAACACTATGGAACAATATATTTTGCAGTGTGCACAGAGGGGGTTGTACAAATGTTCTTTCAGGTGAATAAATAAATTTTGTCAGCCTGACCCAAAGCCTCCCAGAATCAGTAGTAAAACTCTACCAGAATTCAGTGAGTTTTCAATCAGCTCAAAATAACAACAACAAAAAAATCAGAACACAAGTATCAGGAGGGCTTATGTTAAAAAAAAAAAATACAGATATTTTTACCTTTCTTCAGCTCATGGTGACGTTCCTCTAGTTTCTGACGAGACAACTCGAAGCGATCAAGAAAACCACTCAAGCTCTCCTGAATGAAGTCTGGAGGCACCGGCTGAGAGGTGAGTGCCTTGCAGGTAGCTTTCAGATGTTCCAACCGTGGACTCAGACTTGAAAGATGAGTTAACTCCCGCTGTGAAAGATTAAAACCAAAACGAAATCTCACATTTGCCTTGTTAACACAAAGATTTTAATAAGCTACTGCAGCACAGTTCTTCCACATTACTAGGGCAACAACATTAAAGTACTCCTGTGACACAGGTACCAAAATCTGCCATCAAAGCAGATGCCCTGGATGTCTCAGAAATTTTGAGTTACCTTACAGAATAGGTTAAGCTCCTCTGGGGTATTCGGTACTATTAACAGCTTCCAACCAAAATTAAGTTTTGCCAGACTTACCTGACATAAGTCTTTCAGGACTGCTGAGGGCTGGGATGCTGAAGAAGCGTCATTTTTAAGCCAGCCATCCTTCTCAATTACAGTCTTCTCAAGCTCACTCATTTCCTTAAAATAAGCATTTATATCTTCCTGGTACTTTATCTTTCTGTGCACTTCTTCCAGATGTTGAACCACATCTTTCCACCCTGACAATATTTTCTCCATCACAGTTTTTATATCCACTGTAGAAAGTCCTTCTAAAAAGATTATATAAATTATTATTATATTAACTACAACACATTTTGATTAACAGGCATTTAACCTTTCATCTCTTCGGATACAGGTGCACTTTTGCATTAGCATGCAAAATGCTTTGATTCCATGTCCACTATCCATAAAACTGTGCTTATTACTAACAGTGTTTCAGTTCTTATTTCCACATTAATAGTAAAATGAAGAGATATTCCACTTCCATTATTTCCCTTTAATAACTTTTGAATTTATAACAATGACTTGATGACCATCGCGACTCTTCACTATCATGATTCATGTTTAAGTGTTGGTATGTAGGTTTAAGTAAAATTAGCTTTAAGTAAGCTCCCAATGAATTTATCTTTTTAACAATTCTAGACTCCACAAATAAAAAGGGAAGAAGCAAGTTGGAATGCGGCAATAAATTAATTGAAAAGGTAGATGGAAATCCTGTCGGCCTGGAATAACTTACAAAAGCAACACAACAAAACAGGAGATTATTTCCCATTCACAGTGACTACGTGAAGCAATTGCTGCACCATCTTTTTGAGAAAGCATTGTATTACTTAAGGACGCAGCAACAGAAGGTGAACATTCCCCATTCCTTGTTCTTTTATTTCTTCATGTGCCAGAAGTAACTGAGTTTTGCTATATACAAAGAAGTTTCAGTGCAACGTGCATTCAAAAGCATATTCTTGTCACTGCAAGTTTCTGATGCAGATTCTCTTTCAAGGTATCACCTTCTTTTATATAAGGCGTATTTGGGTCATTTGAAAACAGTTCTGTCATTTAGACCAGAGTATAACGAGGAGAGTCTTGTGGAGTTGTTTTTTTTGCTGCACCACTTTAGCATAAGTGGAGCCCAGTGTTCTGGTCAGGGGAGCCAGACAGCTTCTACAAGGGCAACTGAAGACTCTGCTCCACAGATCCCCCCGTGCTTCTCACACTGGCCATACGCTTGGCACATCTAAAATACACAAGCACAGCAACTGCAACCAGCCCCCTAAGAGGAGTGTGCAGGCAACAATCGGTCACTGCCATTACAGCATGGTCTGCACATGCCCCAGGATAGCAATAGGTGTATATACATGCATGCCAGTGCTGTGCATTATTCCACACAGGTGTAGCTGGGCAGGTTTTGGCGAGAAAGACTGTCATTCTGAGCTGGACATAACAGCAGACTAACAAAGCCAGGAGCTGTAGATTATTTTCTATAGATCCCAACCTTTAAGACAGCAAACAACTAGGAAGCAATTTCTGTATCTTATTTTTTGCTAATACAAACCAGTTTTTGAACTATGAGTTCCTCCTTATGATCAACAGATACTGATTTCACAGCCATGCCTTATCACAGCTGAAGGGTTTTATAAAAGAGAAAGGGAAAGAGGATTTCTGTCCAGGTTTGAAGACAAGGAACAGCTACAAATTTTTACAACCTAAACTCCAGGTCAAATCAGTAGCTTCCAGCCATCAGCTGCAGGTCAGTGGCGCCCACTGTAAAAAGCTTCAGCTGTAGTAGGCAAGGGCAGGGGGGAAAAATTGGAGATGCTTAGCAGACTGGGGCATCCAGGCAAAGGGGCTGTCTGGAAAGAATGTGACAGTTGGAAAATCCAAATGGAAATCATCATTTTCCAAAAGGGGTGCTGGACATCCCGTTTATGCAGGACAGTGATACCACCCTTTCACCTGTCTGAATGCTAACCAGTCAGAAACTTCACCAGCAGTCAAGCGCATAGCAGATCTAAAAGACTGTGTCTTTTATGGAGCAAGTCACATTTCACTGATGGAGTTTTTGGCAGGGCTTAAAGATTCAACTTTCACTGATGTTAATTATATGTTTCCAGGGATACGTGTTTTAATTTCTCAAGCATGTAGGCTTCTCTCTTGCCTTTGAGACATAAATTGTGACTGTATCATCAAAATATACTGACAGTTTCTACAAAAATAGAGAAAACTAAGAATAAAAAGAGATATACACGCATTTATCAAGCTTAAATTTGGTTTCAAAATTTCTACTTCTTTCAGGCAGTTATATTTTAAATTCTTATACTTAAAATCTCCACACAATTTAAAATTAAATCAACTCCTTCTCCCCAAGAGCATGTCACTGCCATTTTAAGAAATTATTTCTATTTCAATAAAAATAACCCTTAAAAGGTGCAAATGAACACACATGTTAAACAAAGAGTATTAATTTTTCTTTTCTATAAGCTTTAAATAAAAACAAAACACATATCAGTAACTAGCAAAGGTCAAAATGACCAGTGTCTCTGAAGGAAAGAAAATGGAGGGAGAGGGAAGGAATATATTGCAATGCTTAACTGAAGATACAGTATTTCAAGTATTATTTCCCAGCAACTCATCTGATTAAACCACAAAACAGAAAAACCTTCAATTTGCTTACCTTTTCCCATTTGATCCAAAAGAAGATGTCCACTTTGTTTCAGTTCTTCTAACTTCTGGCTTTTTTCATTTCTTTCTTTTTCAATCTCCTACAAAGTGAACCCCAGAAGAATAGTGTCAAAGGGGGTAATTTTACTTGATGACACCCCACCCATCCCCCCAGTAACATGTATTTTCCCACTACAATCCAAAATACATTCTAGTTTTCTTCAATACGGCACCTTCTGAGGTGTATGTTAGTTCTGTTTGTTTGGAAAACAAATGCAAAAGGAGTTAAATCTCACAAGTATCAGGCAAGCAAGAGACTAGTACAACAGGAATAAAATATTGTTAAAAGGACTGACAGTCCTGCTATGTGAAATCAGGTATTGGGACACCAGCTAAAAACAAGTAATTTGTGATCACAAATTGTAATTATTTAATATGAACCAGTGGAGAGAAAACCTTTTTTAAATAGTCCCTTCACCTCTGTAGTCTCCACTAAGATTTCCAGTAGAAGGGAACAACCTGTTCCCTAGAAGGCCAAACAGCAAGAACTATAGCACACTAGTAATCCACTCATAAGCTCTAGTGCTTCACTCTCCTTCATAAGGAAATTGTGGGGGAAATCCTATGTGACTACCAAGATTTTTAGAGGAACAAGTTCCTCCCTCAAGTCATAACTATTGGTGAATATTCCTTTATGAGTCAACAGGTAGAATACATCCACAGGGGAAAAATTAGTTCCTTGGCCACAACTTCAATATCCTTTGTGATTACAACAAAGTATTTCCAAATTAAAATATTTTTGAAACTCATGTCCAAGGTCATTACTCTGGTTTAGACTTGCTACAGTAAATTCAGAAGCAGCATGCATTTATTTGCACAGTTGGGAAGCACAAACACTGTCCTACCCACTTAGAGCCCTATGATTTAAAAACAGTGCTGTTCATGGGAATCTGGTGTTCATCCTGGAGCCTATTTTATAAAAGGCTAAAAACATTCATGAAGATCTATAAATAAACTATTGGAAGGGTTGTTTGGGGTTTTATTTCCAACAGTACTGCCATTCCAAACATTCCTACTGGCACCATTTTGCACTGCAGCACTGAGAAGGAGTCTCAGATATTTTTAAGTATTGTCTTTGATTTGAAAAGCAGGTTCAGGTTCTTGCTAAAGCTCCAGTAAGCCATCATTAACATAGCAAGCTCAAGGACCAAAAAAGGCAAGAATACATTCCTGAAACAGAATGACTAGAAGATAAAGTAACTATTTTACAGCTCCTACAGGATGCTGTAAAATTATGTATTCTTTCTTGCGGGTCAGTAATACTGTACATGAGTTGTTAACTATCAGGTTTTCTCCAAAATTAAGAGCAAACAATATGTTCAAATATTATAACCACAGACCACTTTGGACCCAAGGTAGTACAGTGTGTGCAGAGTGTCACGGTGTCACGGAATAATTCTAGGGGTCTCTGAGCAGCCCACTGGCCCATCTCTTCCAAAATTATAAAAGTGGTGTCAATCAAGTCCATCTCCAACTATGAAACACGAAGCCAAAATATGCTGCTGAATGGAAAAGATACTAATCATTAAGACAGACATTTATCAGAATTCCAAAGGAGACATCAGTAATACTCATTTTAAAGTTTCCTGTGGACTGTGCAACACAACAGCAAGAGTGTGTCCAGTTGGTCAGAGATATATGTCCAGTTCTGAAGCTATTTAACTGAAGAACTTAATCCCCATGAAGCATGTGGATCAGCCCACACCTCCAGCTGACAGCCAACTTGGAGACAAAATACACTATTCACTAGAACATTATCTTCCCCTTTTACCTTCAACTTTTCTTTCATGTTTGACGTCTCTCTCATCTTCTTGTACTCTTTGATGTCTGTGGCCTGAATGGTAGATTTTGATTTTGAAATCCAGTTCAAGAGCTCAGCACTTTCAGCATCAAACCTGGTTTAAAAGTCAGACATATTTTTTTTTTTGTCATTTTTCCCTATTCAGTCACTCTGTTTTAGAAATCAGAAGTCTTAAAGTTCAGCACATTACTCAAATCCCAAAAAAGCAAGGCTGCACACAAGATTCATGTTTCTCATATTACTACTCACAGACTGTAGGACAGAGACAGACTTTCAAAAATCTGCCATAGTAAAAATTATGTCCATGGTATTAGCCTTTGGGAGCATCTTTGCATGGTGCAATTTATTTCTTAATTTCTTTATACATATCTTCATGCAAGCTGTTACTGTTTCTTTTAATATGTCACAAGATATCTCTGAATGCCAAGTATTTTGAAAGGAATAAACCAAACCTCAGGAACAAGACAAGAATTACAGTTCTAGATTTTGTAAAAGTGGACATGTCTATATTGACATAACTTTCTTATGCCTAAAACCTCTAAGCTACAACCCACCACCACAAAACAAAAATCAACAAACCCAAACCAACTCCCAAATTAACCAATACTGTATGAACTTGAGAGGAGGACAGATACGTTATACAGACCACAAGTCAGGCCATATTACCATTATATTACTTAACACAGTGTAAATACTGACATGGAACAACAGCCTACCAACAAATGCATAGGTCACTGTTAGTCACTCAAAGTTTTCATGGGAATATCTACAAAATTATTCTAGTTACTGGTCATTTGCT
The DNA here is from genome assembly GCF_965140245.1 of Athene noctua. NCBI lineage: Eukaryota > Metazoa > Chordata > Aves > Strigiformes > Strigidae > Athene > Athene noctua. The sequence goes on from NC_134037.1 coordinate 76,190,816, forward strand.
AGTTTCAACATAAGTAACTTGGATCAGGTAAAAGCATCAGAGAGTTTAACCTATTTTAACCAACCTGGTCCTTAATGCAGTTTGAACTCTAGGAAAAAAAGATAACAGATGAAATCACTTTTGCTTTCCAAGTCTAAAACCATTTCTATGGACACTGTAGTAGACAAGGGACAGATGGGTGCTGACTGCTTTACTGTTCTGGGACACCCATATGTGCACACCACCCTCACCAGGGCTTGGAGGGTCTGACCAAGGTCCTCAAGAAGGTTTGCGCAGGTTTCACACCCTCCAAACCTTCATTCCTCCTACAAATAAAAAATGAAGAGAACAACTCTTCTTCACTGTGCAAACACACATTACCAACCACAGCAACTCCCTGCTCTTGATGCAGCCCCTATCCTCTCCCTGAATGACCTGCCAAAGGTTTAAACTAGTGGCACCTCAGAGCAATGCTTATTTTCTCAGGTAAGCACAGAAGGCAAAGTGATGAGTATACAGCATTTACTTTCTTAATTTCTCTTGAAATAATTCCTTTAGTTTTGGGTATGCTATTTAATAAAGGCAATACAACACATGTTATTTAATACTGTTTAGCCTAGAGAAGAGAAGGCTCCAGGGAAACCTTACAGCAGCCTTTCAGTACTTAAAGGGGACTACAGGAAAAATGAGGAGGGTCTCTATCAGGGAGTGTAGTGATAGGACAAAGGATAACAGTTTTAAACTGAAAGAGTGTCGATTTAGATTAGATCTAAGGAAGAAATTATTTACTGTGAGAGTGGTGAGACATTGGAACAGGTTGCCCAGGGAAGTTGTGGCTGCCCCCTCCCTGGCAGTGTTCAGGCCAGGCTGGACGGGGCTTTGAGCAATCTGGTCTAGGGGAAGGTGTCCCTGCCCATGGCAGGGGGGTTGGAACTAGGTGATCTTTAAGATCCCTTCCAACCCAGACCATTCTATGACTCTATACATGCAAATCAGTCAGATACTCCAGATATATTCATGAAAGGAGACATCACTAATATTGTTCTTGTTACTAAATACCAGGGAGATGGAACAGGTTTCTAAGCCTTTTCTTTGTGCAATTCCTCCCAATTCTCCCATACAGTTTATGGAGATTAGAAATAAATAAATCCAAATACTTGGCACTTTAACAAGACTTTTTAACTGGAGACAAGATGTTTTTCTAAAATAAAGTAAATATAATTCTATTTTTCAGCAAAGGACCTGAGGTACAAAGGACTGAAGACCAGCTTTTTTGAAAAACAAAACACCCCCCCTTCCCTTTGAAATTAATGGAAGCTGCAGGCTTTCTGCTGCTCTGAAAAGAAAGCTGTACATAACATTCTCTTCCCATTCTCCAAACCCAACCTCACAACTGCAACTTAAGTATTCCTCACTCGCATAAAAGAAGAATCAAAAGCCAAGACCAGGAGACATGAGTCTATATAGTATCTAATAAGCAAGGGAAAATGGTAGTGACATATACTTACTTTTTCTTTGCTTCACTGTCCCCTGGGATTTGCCTTTTCTTTGGGGGTGGCGGTGGGGGCAACTCCTGTCTGGACTGTTTAACCACTACCTGTTCCTTCAATGGCATTATTTCTGCAGCAGTCTTCTGTGAAACCTGTGGCATCCCTATGCTTCCTACAGCTTGAGTTACCTGTATAAAATAATTTAGCAAAAAGGTCTAAATGCCATTTTTAACACAAACTGAATTGCTTTTGCTTAGTTCATTTTATTCATCAATCATAAAAGCCCATTCAGTCACCCCTACAAATGACCACAGCTAGCTGTCACGAAGTACCTTTATGCACTCCAGAGGAAAAACTCTATAATTCTCATTTTACAGATGGGAACCAAGCATCAAAATTCTCAGTTCAACTAGAATTTCACACCCGTTCAACCAAACTAAAATCAACAAAATAAGCATTATATCTATATTCTTCCATAATTGCTTGGTTCACAGAAAGAACCAGGTCCTTTGGGTTTATTAACACACAGTTTTGTATTTTATACTCATACCCCATAAAACCACGCCTAGATCTCAGGAAGAGCTGATACACAGTGCATTTGACCTAAAAACTCACTCAAGTCAATAGAAATCCCCCACACTCTTTAACAGGCTATAAAGTAAGTCCCACGGGAATCAACCTGTAAGTTCTAAGTATGTGATTGATACTTAGGGGGAGTGAAAGACAACAGGATTTGGCACTCTCCAGTGCTTTGACTCAAACGCAAGAACAAATTAAAGCCACATGGCTGAAATGGACCCCTACTCAGACTGCACAACTCAGTCATGATCCATTTAGTGTACAGTGAATCAGTGACACAGCCTTTACCATAGTACCAGAAAAAAAGGCACATATGAGTCATAAAACTGTCAAACTAAATTCTCACAGAAGCCAGTGGGAGTTCTGTCTAAATAAAAACATTACCAAGCCCTCAAAATACTAAAATAAACATTTAACAATCCAGCTTGGCTATCATCATTACATATCAAACAAACAACTACTCTATTTTCAACAGATGAGAAATCATACTCACAGAGCATAAATGCTTGTATGACTCCCATTTATTTATCTATTCTGGGTTTTGGGTTTTGTCTTTGTTTTCTTTTAGTATCAGATTTAATCCAGTCTCAGCACTCTTAAAATGTTTAAAGGCATTTGCATTGATTGATAATACATGGCAAGCCTGCTTTACTCATCAGAAAAATGAAGCTTAATCTGTGTGAGAAAGGAGTAATAGTACTAGTCAGGTTAACAACTTGGGGTTTTGAAGACCAAAACACTCAGACAGTTTTGTCAGCAGATAAAGTCAGCCCCACATGAAACCGCACTCACCTACCTCTCTAGCCTGATGCCAAGAACGTACTCGGGCAATTTTGCTGACAGTGTCAATGAAGTTTGCATAAAGACATCTAAACAGCTAAAAAAATAATAAAGCTTTGTTAAGTACCTGGTTAGAGTAATCCTCTAGCTTCTGAACCAAACTGTCCCACCTCTGAGTTAGTTCTTCTTGATCCTGATCAATTTTACTGGATGCTCTGTCATTCCCAAGGATTTGGGCCACATCCTGACCTAGTTCGTTCAGCTGGTCTAGCGTTTGTCGTTTCATACCCATGTCCTCTTTCAAAATCTGAAGTTAAAATAAAACATTGAAATCCATCAAGTATTCTGCAACTCCTTATCTTTTAATTCTATGTGTGGGGGCAGGGAGGGAGGATGAAGTGCACTGAGCCAGATGCATCATAGTTTCGAAACAGTTCTCTTGTGTAACAAAGAGCTAACAGACAGAAAGAACACATCCCTGAAACAGTGCCTAAAGCAATCAGTAGTATCTCTTGAGTAAAAGTTACAAATTATTAGTTCAGGTACAAGCTGCACCAATGTATTAAAAAAAAAAAAAAATCCACCCCCCAAAAAAAAAAAAACCAAAACCGAAACCACAAACCATAAACCTACACTTTGGAAAGCTTTGCTGACTGGCAGCCTGCAGTAAACTCCAAACCCTGTCAAAAACCCAGCATAGCTGTTCCAAAGTTTGGCACACCAACCTGGAATGGCCATGGAGTAAGCTGTACCCATTTTTAAAACTCAAGTGGAAGAATCTGGCAAGGAGAGAATATTGGCCTGGCTTCCAAAGTATCATGCATTCACAGCTCCTGCTGAGGTCAAACTGGTAATTTGCCATTCATTTATTCTGAGATTTGACAGGATAGAGCAGGATAGCGATACTCACTGCTAGTTTTCGAACATTCACACTCAGGTCTGTTTGATCTTTAAAGTTGCTTGTCTGGACCTTACTCAAAGCCTCTTCTTTCTCAGTTAACCAAGCCTTCAATAAGCACTGCAGATTATAAGAAAAATAGCACAAGAACATACCAAGTTTCTCAAACAGCTATTGACAATTCCTTCTTTAAGATCTTTGCATTCAAAGCACAGTTCTGCAGTCTTTATATGCAGGAATTTCAGTTGGCAATAACAAAAGTAGTACATAAGAGAAAAAATACCAGATCAGAGAATTAAGTAATACTTTGCAGCAAAATAATTTCAACAAAACCATTTCTCAATATATCACAGCACACACTCCCGCCAGGTTATCTATAGTGACCACATAACCACCACAAAACAGATATATGACTTATAAATTATGTTAAATTAAGTTTATCAAAGTGTTATGCATGCTTTCTTTCATTCTCTACCCCTCTTCTTCTGTGTTTCAAAACCAGCCATTACAAACATTTTCTCACAGAAGGTACACCGCCGATAATTCAGAGCTCTTTCAGTCCAGGCAGTTAAAGAGTCACATATTAATTAGTCACCTCCATGTTTACTGTACCTATTTCCAATTGTAGAATAACTTCAGCAAGTGCTATTTATCTCATCTTCTGAAAGCTGCATTGGTCTGCTCTGAATAGTACTAACTCAGGGATCTTGAACCTTTTCCATTTTTTTCTAGGAAACCTGTCCTGGGTCTCACTTCAGTCATACAGCACTCCTATGGAAACTCCAGCAATAACTGGCATCAAGTATCAGGAAAGATTTTAAACATTTTATATTGTGTTGCAACATATTGCTGCTGTTGCACAGCCATCTCCAGAGACCCAGCACTCTATCAAGCTCAGCTGCATAGCCACTGGCACAGTGCTGCAACTCTGTGGTTAAAAAAAAAAATACAGCAAGGCAGATACTTTTCAACAGCCACTAGGCTCCTCAGTCTAGTTGTATATTTTTTGGCATTGTCCCAGAACTGACTACAGCAACTTTTGGGCCAAAGGGTTAAAGCAGTTTACATTGCCAATGCAAACCAACATGCAAAATGTACAGACAGCAAATACGATGGTGGCAGAAATGCCATAAGGCTGTGAGAAACAAAATTGTAACACCACATACTCTGGAAAAATCACACTGGCATCCCAGCCAACATATTTTATGCATAAGAAGAGCTTAAAAACCCTTCAATGTATTCAATTAATTTCTGCTAAATCAGCAGTCAAAGATAACTCTCCCTAGAAAACTGAAACATAATTATAACAGTGCTAAGAAATATCTGGCACTGACTGAAGAATTTGCTTCCTGAGTGGTAAGAATTGTGTTGACTTGGCAATGTGGTTTCCAAAAATTTTCTAGGCAACCACAAAAAGGCTGATGCATCACTGTTGCTCATCTCTCCATCTGGCTGGATGAAATGGAAAGTGATAGTACCTAAGTGCTTTAGTTACTTTTGTCTTAACAAAGTGTTTGTATTAAAGTTTTTTATTAGTTTCAAACTAATTTTTGTAGGTGACTCGATAACACTTGAAGACAGAGAACTATAAGTCAAACCTGTTAGTAATAAAAGCATTGTTCGGAGTTGAACAATGAATGCAAACATAAGCTGATCTAAACCACCTAAAATGAACTATTTCATCATTTGCTAACTGATATTAAGCACCAATTAATTTTTTCACTTTTACCAAGCAATATAATTACATACAAATTTTAAAAAGCTGAATGCAAAGCAGCTCCAATAAAAGATGACACTCTTAGTAGTACTAAGTACTGTAGTAGTCAATGAGCCGTCACTTTTCCCCAGACAAATACAAGGGTGGAAGAGGACAAGCGTGTTCACATAGAGTCATCAAAACTAAGAGCACTTTAAGCCTATGCCTTGACATACAGAGGGAGGATTTTTGAGGAATCCTTACTTCTCATCTCAGAGACTTATCTTGCCCGAGAGTTGCCAGAAAATATTAGCACACAATTTTCTGTATGTATAGACACATATGCCAATGCAGTATGTTAAAATATATGTATATAGAATAGATACTTAGCATTGGATAAACCAGAATCTGAACCTTGACTCCATACTAACAAGGTCACAGAAGCTGCAAATTCAGCTTATCAATGTACTGCAAATAGATACGGGAGGAGTCAAGGAGAAGCAACCCAAAAAAATGCAGACAAAACACCCCTGTCAAAGAAACCAGGCTGTAACTGATAGCAACAACTGTATCAGCACTGTACTTTCAAATGTCTAAACAAGCTGTGTGTACTGCAGAGTTTAGACAACAGCTTACAGTGATAAATACCATCATTTAAGAAAACAAAACAATTCAAGTAAACTTTCAAAGGAAGAATCATCAAATACTTTAAGCTGACACACAAAACAAGCTCTAACACTAGGCATGAAAACCTACTACATGTAGTGGTGTTACTATATTTTTTATGCCATTAGTTAATTTGTGTTTGAGCTGTATATTTAATTATATGTAAAATGTACAGTATCAAAGCAAGAAAAAACTCAGTGCTATCTTCACAATTCAACTGTTTGCCTAAACTCAGCAAAATGAGAGCTGCATGCCTCACTATACTGACCAAACATTACTGATTTTGAAAACAGTATCTACTGATTAGTGAATTATCGATTGTCTACATGTGTCCATGCAGGAAGCACATATTAATTAGGAAAATTCTGTAATTACCAAACCACCAGATACTTAATGGTTCATGGTCATTTTGCTATCATGAATATTCCCACTTCTTGGCCATTTTACAATACCTTGGAAGTTATTTTATAAGGAGTTATAAGCTTGCTTTCTTAAACTTTGAAAAATATTTCTCTTGTGCCACACAGCTACCCCACTCCTCAAGAAACACTAGGAACCCAAACAATAACACAAAATCTAGTTTTTCAAGGCTTTTTTTCTGACAGCTATTAAACTCTGCTAAGGGGTTTGGGGCTTTTCTTATTTGGTTGTTTTTTCCCTCCACAAATCAACCCATCACTCTGGGTAACTGAAGAGCTACTAACCTGCTCTTCCAGTAGCTCCTGCCATAAAAGCTGAATTTCTTGCAGCTTGACCCGTCGCTCCTCAGTCCAACGACAAACTGCTGTCCACCGCTCGCCAAGCCTCTACAAAAGCAGAAAACATGAACATTCACAAGCCTCACAAGGAAACTCAAAAATCAAAAGCATAATTTCTGCTTCACAGTAACCTCTTCCTACATTATAGCTACCTTCTTGCCAGTGATCACCATTGCTGTATTGCACAAAGACAGGTTAAAGCTTTTCAAGAGCATTCACCTATGACCTTATCTCGGCTCTTGCTGAAGTCAGTGAGCTACATGATTGACTTTAAAAGGAGTGAACAAAGTAGCATGAATTCTGCTTCAACAAAATCATGTTCCACACTCCCTATACTTCAGGTTACAGTCCAAATTCTGACAAAAACGGGAAAATACTTCACACTATAGTCCCTAGATAAATTTGTGGGGTTTTTTTCATGTCTTTAAATATTATTCCCATCAGTTTTTAACTTCCAAATGAAAATTCTTATGTGAAATAAGAGTTGTACTCTGCATCTTCCCATTTTAATGACACTGCTGAAAGGATACACTACAAAAGTGCCTAAGTCACTGGAAATGTGAACAGCTTGACTCGTCAGGAATTGAGCCTGAAAGTCAAAGCATTTTTGCAGGTTTTACCCTTAGGAAATTTAAAAATTCTTTACATTATTATTATTACTTTAAAAAATAGTACTTTGAATTACTTTCTAGGATAAATAGTCTTTAAACACAAACAGTGTTGATCAAGAGTTATATGCACAGGTTTTAAGCACCTGCTACAGTTAAAAGAGGGCTCTAACATTTTACCTGCAATTGTTCCTCCAGAATAGCTGTTGCACTTTCCCCACTGCTTTCATCAACAATGACGACCATGTGCGTTAGGGAGTTTACCTTCACCTGTTCTGTCTCTAGGTCATTCTGCAGGCTCTAGAAGAACAAATCAAAAGTTATCAACTTTGAATGTATTTGTTAATCTGCTATTTCAGCCACAGTGACTAACACAACTGCTGTGGCAAAGTACTTTGGATTCAACAGTTAAAGGTAGATTTTTATCACTGGGAATCACTGCACAGTTTAAATAAAAGTAAGTAAGACTACCAGAAATGAACCCAAACCCATTCTGTTAAAAACATTTAAGTGCTGTAAGCTGTATGCACTGTGCCTGACTAGGAGAATCATATGACAACTGCACTGACTTTCTGTATGTCTACTGTAATAGGTAAGAGAGCGTGTTTCTGTAAAAAGGTATTATTGTTAATAGGCAAGTATCACAGGGCATGCCAAACAGGGAAAAAAATCCTGAAAAATGTTCGACTTTTAATAGTGGACAATTTAAATCAACTGTGCTTTAACCAATTATGATGTTCAAAGACAACAGCTGAAAACTGCAGAAAGCATAGAGTTCCAATTAGCTTGATATAATCTGTAGATTTAACTATTCATACAACTTCTAGAAGAACAGGTACCATGGTTAAAGCCTACATCCAAAATAAGTTTGCAAGATCAATACACCTTTACAGTACTGAAAATACCATTCTTCAGCCCAGAATGTTGTAAGCTACTCCAAGAACAACACACCTTAAAATCCCCAGACTTTGAAGACAGAGGAAAGAATGCAAGTGTGGGACACAAAATTACACAGGTTAAAAAAACTCTGTAGTTCTTGCCCTGTGAGGTATGTCCCATGCTGAAAAGGGGGTCAAACCTCAGCACTGGCTACAAAAACCAAAGTTGCAACCATGACAAGTATTAAAAGGCCATCTTTCTCAAAAAAAACCACGGCAGGCTAGAAAGGCTGGACTCCCATCCAGAAACTTAATTGAGGGACAAATCATTTCCAAAGTGTTGTGCACAGAGTAGCTGTGAGAGATACGCTCCCTTAGGATATGATTCCTGTAAAAGCAAGGACTAGAATCAATGACTTGGGAGGCCCTTCCTGCTAGTTTTATCTCCTGCATTATTTTAATTTGCAAGTCTCAAGCATGTTTTAGCAATGTCTGACAGTCATTAAAGGCAAGTTTGTCCACAGTACGTTTCATACTGAGCCTCACACCAACAATTTACCTGCAAAGGACTCATTTCCTGCACGAAGTAAGGGTAACACAATTGCCCCTATAGGTTTTGCTTCCTGCATGAAGCAAAGATAACAGTTTCTGCTGTAGTCATCAGTGCTCAAGTGTTCAGTTAAGAAAACACTTCCTGAAACTTCCAATTCCTTTCTACCCCACCATCACCCTTTTCCAATCATCAAATGCAGCCCCCCCACTGTACAGCCATATATGACTTCTGACACAATCAATTCTCAGCCAAGGAACCTACCAACATACACATCTTTCAAATACTTCTCGTGTATGTATTACATAACAGAGAAAAAAAATTACTTTATGTTCTTCCAGCTGTTTTTGAAGGGACTCCAAATCATCCGCTAAGAACTGAGATTCCATCTTCTGAATGCGTTCTTCTGTAACCGTCAGCCAGTCGGACAGCTGCTGCAACTGCTGCTTCTGGAGCTCCATCAGCATGTCATGCAGGCTGCAAGAAGAAACACAGGCAGTTATCTTACAAGCAGTTTTCCCAAGGTAAGAGACTAAGTTCTAGTTCCTATAGGAAAGAAGTAAGGCCGTTCCTAAACCAAAGGGCAGTTTTCACCATTAAACTATGGAACACAGCTAAGTATCCTTGTTCTTTTCTCAATAATAAAAGTTATTGAATTATGCAATTTATATCAGGGATTGTTTCTTGCAAAAGGGATTTGCTGCTAATAGAGCCTTTGCTGAGAGTTGCAACAAAATGAAGTTTCTCTCTTGATGTGCAGCTCTTAACTTGATAACCCACAGGCGGGAAAAAATTCTTCTAAGTGCTTTTTAGTTGTGTAAACACGCATAGCCATCCATGTCTACTGTATGCTTTATTGAGGAACTTAAACTACTGAAACAATATTAAAAACACATTTATGTAACTACTGCATGTAGATACTACATATTTAGTCTGCCATTTACGTAACAAGTCACAAAATACTTCTATATAAGAATAAAACCACTCAGTTACATTCATTTACTTTGTTTCATCTTCAAAAGTATGAAGAAGGTGGATTTCATGTCACAAACTGAAGAGTTAATTCTGAAAAAAACCTTAGAAATGGATGCAAATCAAGATGCAGTAAGCAACAGAGGTGGGTCCTGCAACTCTAGGAGAGGTTGCATGGCATGACTCACCGGGACTGCCTGTCCATGCTCTCCACCCTCAGCTCCTCCCAGCGAGAGTTCAGCAGCAGCATTTGCTCCTGGATCTCAAACTCCTCTTCGGGTGACAGGTTTCCCTGGGCCACCAGTTGGTTTCCAGCCTGCAGAACATTGCCCACACTGCTTTGGTGCGCAGTCAGTTCCATCATAAAACCCTGGAAATAGTACAGTCGGCTGTGTCACCATGATCTGTGAGCTCCTACAGGAGTTTATGAATTTGTAAATATCCTAATAAATTGTCATGTGTGAAACAGTGCTGCAGAATGATCTGGCACCATCGAACACACAAGCATGGCAGACTTGTTCCTCTCTACAACAGAAGATTGTCCATGAGCTATGAAAATTCTGGAGCCAGTAAAACAGAGCTAATTGAGGGAAAAAGCTGACCACCTCAGAGGAAGCTGTAAGAAGACAGTCTTTAAACAAATGCCCCAAGAAAACAAAATAAGTTTACCTACTGCAAATAGAACATAAAACAAGATCTGAAATGTTTCATAGGAAAGCAAGGAGAACCCTACCAGCTAATAACACTGAAAATTTACATGTTTATTATAAATCCAGAACACCTCTTCCCCTGGTTCATGGCTTTAAAACTGCAGCACGAGAAAAAAAAAAAAATTCTTTATATTTATCAGCATTCAGATTTTAAATTCAGCTGTATACAGTAAGCTGCCACAAGAGAAAACCAAAACATCTAAGATGACACTTGAAACTTTTAGCAACATTAGGACATTTGTTCAGACTTGGAACAGAACCAAGGCAAAATAATTTGCAAACAACAATAACTTTCAAGCAACAACACATTTCCAAAATAAACTATGCTAATCATGACAGAGACCACTGAATTAAATTGACATGATTATCAATTTCAGCATTGCCTCACTTAACAGCAAGTGACATAAGGCTGACCAGGCTTTTTAGTAGCTAGCCACAGAGAAGCACAAATCAGCCTGGATCAGACTGTCTTTGTATTATAGACACCAGTGAGCCAGCCACTGAAAGCTGATAAAAAGCAAAATTTACAGTTTCAAAGCATGTTCCACTGCAAGTTCTAAAAAGATCTATTTCATCTTCAAGAAGCTATTATTTGTCAACAAAAAACAAACACACACCACCACATTCAATTAGAGGTGCTTTTAATTTAGAAAAAAAGACAGACAAAAGAAACAGAATGGCAGGTTTTGTACAAGAACTAGGAAATAGCAGTTCTGCAGCTCCCACACACACAAAAAAACCCAACACCCAATATACAAGTTCTCAAGAGAAGCTTACTTCATGGGTGGAAAATTGCTCTTTGACCTCCTCAACATCAGCAGATATTTCCTCCTGTTCCCGAAATGCATCCTCGGCTGACAGCAACCACGTAAGAACTTCTTCCAGAGCAACTTGGTAGCTATCCAAGTCCATATCCACCTCTGTCACTGTGCTGGGAGTCTCTGCTCTAGAACTGCCCTGTTCCTCTTCAAGTGCTACAGCCTAGGCAGCCAAGAGAAAAGTGATGTCTTACAAGTGTACAGAAGATGCCTTCCCAAATGATACTAAAAATAGAGCAACTGAGGTCCTTTTTTAATCCTTCATAAAATGTTAAAAGTAATCATTGGGTGCAGTCACTACTCATGAGCTTTCATTTTAAAATAAAGAACCTGGATAGAAAAAACAACTTTACTCTTGCTCATTTAACAGGGGATCTCACACCCAAACAAAAATCCATCACTACCACCACCACCACAAGTCCTGCAGCAAACTCAGTTAAGAATTTTGGGCTACTCTCTCCATCTTGCCAAGACAAATGAAGAAGTAGTATAACACAGATGGAAATTTATATCTCAACATACAGGATTTTCTAAATGAATCAGAAAAGAAGAAAAAGACAGAAAAAGTCAAGTCAGTCACAAAGAAGATGCTGTGCTTTTTCATTTTCCCACTTGCGTTGCTCAAGATAGAAGGCATGTTCCAGAGATAACTGACAAGCCTGAAGATCAGCTAAAATCAGAACTCAAGAAAAGCCTGACCGACTGATGACAAACACACCTGCTGCATGTTGAGCTCTCCATCCTCACATTCCTGCTTGTATCTCCTTGGAAGCGTCTCCACCTCCCGGATGTCTTCCATGGTGACTTGCTTAGGAAGGACCTCAAACAAAGAGGTTAAATACATGATAATAGACTTTTTGTCTGGAAGCTGTACAGCAACATCTGCATCAAAAAGATAAAATATGGGGAAAAATACATGAAGAAGCTGCTTTTCTAAATCGTTACTTAGAATACATCTATAACTTTATATATAAAACACAGTTTCTTCTGTTAGCCTTTAGTAAGATTTAAGTTAGCTTTAGTAAGCTTTAAGGCCAGGTTTGACAAATGTTGTAAGAAGTACGAAGGAGAAAAAAAAAAAAAAAAAAAGTTCTCCACATTTGGAAGTGAATTCACATTAAAAAACATGATCTTTTTGAAGTAAGAGCCCAAACCTGAAGTTACTCAGGAATAAAAACTGTTTGGGGAAAATTGTTCTGGAGCATCTCCCAAGCAGAAATACAGTTCGGAAACAGTATCCCCACACAAACATCTCCACTTAGGCTCTATCCCCACTCCCAGCACTGGTCAGTTCATTTTCTTACTTTTCATATGGAAAAGAGTTTCAGCAACTCAGGTTCACTTATCTCTTAGTTTGAGTGCTGCCCATTCAGTTAACTTTTTTTTAAAAGAATGTGGTGCTTGAATCTACAAAGTTTGAGAGCTTGTCTTGCAGAATGAATCTTTGGAGGTTCACTTCAAAGCAGATCAACAGATCAGGATTTTTTAAAGGAGCCATAAAAGTTTCCTGGTAAGCATTCCTACATAGTAAATACTCACAGCACCGGCAGCTACTGCTACTCAGTGCATACATATAAAGAACAAAAGATCACGAGCTCTTAAGCTATCCCATTCTACTTAAAACTCTACATCATCTGAAAAGCACAGACCCTTATGGTAGAGCTCCTACTTAAAAGTAAAACAAAGCCAGGGTACGAACTTCACCTTCTGTGTACTGTCTCTGTATGGTAAATCAATCTGAACCTTAACATTCAAGAAGCTAAAGCATACATATGCACAGACATACCCTTAACCCCACAAATTACATCCTTTTAAACCCAAATTTAAGGGCCTGAAACAAAATATCACTGCATTAAACTGCTGGAATTTGTAATTATTATAAGAGTCAATAGAAGAAATTTCTTTCAAGACAGGTCAAAAGAGCTTCTAGTTAAGTAAAATAACTATATCCCACCTTCAGGATCCAACAGTTTCTCGATTCCCAACTGGTTCTTGGCTATGCTGAAAGCATGTTCCAGTCTCTCAACCGGGGACATTTTTATAATCTTATCCCAGCTGAAAAACTCGGGTCTAAAAGCAAAGACAAAACAGGAAAAAGAAAAAAATTCCATACTACGCAGAATATGAAGTTACAGATATGAAGGTAGCCACCTAAGTAATATAAACATACACACAAAATATAAACATAAGTGCACAAAGGCATAAATACAATTACATGCTTTCTTTTTATTAGTAAGAATCTGGTAATCACAAATCAACTAACTGACAGCATGTCCACAGCAACATCCACCTTCCATTCTATACATACACTCGTTGACTGCAACAGGAGATTAAACACTACTAACAAGCAAATAAACTCCGTTTTTAAAATTTAGTCCAGAACCAGTTTTCTTCAACTGTTTCTTTCACAGCATTACTGTTACTACATGCTTTCTGCATCAGGCTCTGTTGGGTAATCAAGAGTCACACTGTTCCTGGAGAACCTCATTCCAAATTTGTGATGTGGCTCAGTGACTACCCTAGACCACCACAGCCAGGAAAAGCAGTGGTCTCCACCCCTACTTCTTCACCCTGTCCCACGGCCTTTTTCCTCCATTAAAAAAACAAAACCCTACAAAAAACACCCATCCTATAACAAGTGTTCAGGAGAGTCACAGTGCGAATCAGACCAAGGACCTGATGAATTTACAGTGCCAGCAGCCTTCATCTCACATCTGCATTAACCAAATCTCCAGTCCAGCTGCACACCCAAAATATACTGGCAGGTCTCAAGGAGAAAGAGCAGAGCACAGAGTAGGAAGGGGGGTAGGGGGATCAACAAATAGGGCCCCCTCCTAGTGGTACCTGCACTGACAGGGCATGCTCATCCTCATGCTGCAGCAGCACAGCTGTAGGATTACAGAGCCATTAAAGCACTTCCCATTCCCCTGTAATAGTGGCTTCTCATTAAAACACTGCTACTGTACTGTGCTTTATAGAACTTGGGGAGGAAGAGATGGGCTTGCCTTTAACTCTTTTAATACTTAATTCCGTTGTAAATTGACCTGAGAGTATCCTTTTAACGTCTGTCAAGTCATTACACTTTGTGAAGTAGGAAGGCCATACGCCAGCAAGCTCTGAGAAGCAAAAAGCCAGAGGAAGGTGGGGTGAGCGGGGAACAGCGATACGCAAAGATCCTGACAAGCTAGTGGAATATTGTACCTCCACACAAAAAGCAATAAAGGCAACCATGCAGATTCACACAGAGCTTTAGCACAGACTTTGAAAAAAACCAATACAATAAGTATATTGTATATGCACAACCTGCACACAGACATAACACCACAAATTTTAATAAAACGCAATCTAGGTATTTACCTATGAGCAAGAAAATTCTACAAAAGAGTAGAATTCATTTCATACGTTAACAGTAGGAAATGAAGACGACCAGCACAGTAAAATGTTAAATATCCTATTACCTCATAGAATTTTATTAAGTACTGCAAGTATTACAAAGTTACTAGATATTATAGCCAAGAGGCAGCACTGATAACATTTGTTGATAGATACACAAAGAGTAAAGCGAGCCTCTAAACCTCTTAGTGGGATCCACAAAATCTCTCCTATATTAAGTGTCATATTAAGAGAAATTTAAAAAGCAATATTGAAAATGCCCCTTAGGCAGGGAAGCACTACTGTTTGGGTAAGCTAAATAGCTTTGTTGTTCTACCACTTCTGCAACCTGCCCCAATCCCTTTGTTCTTTGCAAGTGCCTTTTAAAGCTTCTCTTTCAAAATCAACCTGAATTTAAACCCAGCTCAAGACTTCTCAGACGTCTGGGTAAAACTGTGCATCCCTGGCTAAAGAACTGATGCCCAGGGACAGCAAAGCTGAATTCTGACATGCTGGCAACTGTGAGGCTCCCAGGAAAAGGGAATAAAAGGCTCAGAGATCAGCAGAGCCAGGTAACAGAAATTTTAGGAAGTCAGAGGAAAGCACAGTTACCCAGTTAAAAGTTTTCAGCAGGGGCTTTTGCTACTTAACATCGCTCTGAAAAGGGCAGAGCTCACAAACTTCAGATCCTGCAAAACCCAAGCACATACTCACAGTGCGTAAGGACAACAAACCCGAAGCAAATTTTGCTACTTCTCCTGCTTCTCTCAGGTCACCTACGTCTCACTTGCATCTAATGCTGGCACTCTCTCCATCACAAAGCTTCCACACATTTAGCAGCAGAGCTACACCACTACAGGCAATTACGCCCGTATGAAGACCACTACTACAGCTCACACCATCCCGAGAAGGGATTTCATAATATTTCTGATAACCTCCAGAGAGGTTTTTGCAGAGCAGTCCTTCCACACTTTCAGGAGCCCTCTATGTGGTGCAGGCACTCCCCATGAATCCATGCAGGCCGAGCACAAGCCAACTCTGGTCTACACAGCACATAGGTGTGTCAGGACAGACCTGTCCAGAAGCCAGCAAGCCTGTGACAGAGCTGTCATTTCAGTCAGCACAGGCCAAACAGGCACTTTAGAACAGAGAACAGCAGGCTCAAAGTGAATATATGCTTTTGTGAATATATTGTATCTGCTGGGTACAAATATTCTGGGTGTTTGTAAAGCATTTGCTGTGCCAGATACCTGGTGGCCAGGAAGTCTGGTTAAGTTCTAGAAATTATCATACCATTACCATGTTAAAACAGTTATTTATGGATAAGAACAGTCAGCCCTTGCAAAGCAATGAGCTGATTTAATTTAAAGTATGCTGGATTAAAATGGATTTCCCAAAAGTAGAACTCAAAGAAAAAATTTTAATAAAGTAAAAAAAAGTATGCAAGTTTCATAGGGGTCTGTAATGATGATTTCTTTAAACTACCAAAGAGTTCTCCAAAAATCAGAAAGAACACAAAAGATCTGTGCAAAGAAGTTTTAACACCATTCCTTATAAAGTATAATGAACAAACTAATGAATTCTCTACAGAGACCTGAAGTATTCTATTACCCTTTGATTCTTCTGCTCAACAGTTCTCCTTAAAGAACTGCATACATTGTCTTTCAAACAACATACATTCAAAACCTAAGAAAAGCTACAGCCTGTCTTATTCCTTCATTTTGAAACTTCTGTATCTTCCTATTAAAAAGATATAGCAAACTCCGACTGAAGGTTAAGTTTCCCTTTGTAGAGGAGGGAGAGCAGGAGGAAGGAAATACAGGAGAAGGAGGTGGTCAACTCCCCCTGCAGAGACCCATTCAGCATCTTTGCTGTATAATGCATACTAAGTAGGATGTAAATCTACTTCAATTAGCAAGTATGCATGCATGTGCAGGAGCTAAGAAAATTACACTGCTGCCTTGGCTCCACTGTTTGCAAGGCTCTGGCAATACCCCCCTCCACTGTTATTGTTACCACAAGAACAACAACCACCAAAAAATCCAACAATGAATCACCAAAACAAGCTAGAAGCTGCTCAAGCATGAAGACATGGGAGAAAAGCTTTTTACTTCACTATGTCTAAGATAAGCTGTTTGCTACTTACTTGTGTCTGTGGATGATAGCATTAAAGGCGAGTCCATCTGCCCAGCTTGTAGTGAAGTTCAGAACATTGACTTGACTGTAAGGTCGTGTGGACTGACGAACCCAGCTCAGCAGGATCTTTTCACTGTTGGTCTGCTGCAAATCTGACATGATGTTCTTCATGACATCCTTTACCTGCAAGACAGAAGCAACTACACCTTACAGACGTATTTTCCACTTTTCCTGCTTACAAAACCTTTGAACCAAGCTATTTCACAAATCAGGAAAATGTCTTTCCCATGAAATGCTATGAATCAAACTCACTCCTCACATGAAACTTGGGAACAGGAATCTTCAGGCCATCTTTGCACTCTACTGATTACATGAGCCAGTAATGCTTCATGTAATAATGACACATTACTCTTACATGATCCTCCCCCTCTCCTCCGTGCTGCCTACTCTAAGCATGGGATATAATATTTCTTACTGCCTCATGCTGCAGTTCCACTAGTAAGCAAACGCGAAAAATACATCTTGCACAGGTTTTCTGCAAGATGACGGTATCTACTCAGACAACAAAAGTAGTCTGCTGTTTGAGTACTATGCATAAGCATCTGCCAAAGTGCCTCCAAGTGAATTCTCAGGTACCTGAATAAACGAAGATCAATTCAACATACAAGACTAAAAAACAAACCTACAGAGCAGTATATAAGACAAAAGCTTAACACAGCCACCTAGATAGTAAAAAACTACCTGCTAACTGAAATGCATAAAAGCCTTGAGAAATAAATCTAAATACAATGCTTCTGCCTGAAAAGTCTCTCTGCAATTAACACCAGCAGGAACTAAACTGAGAGGCTGAGTACAACAGAGTACACGTATCGGGGAGGCAGCCAATAGACAGAGATCAGAAACCAAACACTGGCCTGCCTTTATTTACCATCCCAAAATAGAAGCAGTGTTTTCCGCCACCAAAACCCCAGGAAGGTTTGTGAGAATCCCAGGAGATCAGTGCACACAATTCCTCAAAACAAAGAGATTTTGCAGCAGCCTCTTACCTGCCAGTGTAAGATAATGCTCCACAGCAGACCCAGCGTCAGCTTGTGATTTCCATCAACAATGTCAGTTCCTCCAATATTCACCAATTCCACCTAGAGAGGTTGGATCAATGCTATATTAAATGCCGTTATTACAGCTTCAAGTCACAACCCCACCCCATATTCCTGGCTGTCAAGCCACATACTATCAAGTGCTCTAAATTAAAAAGTAGTTAGGGAGAGAGAACTCAAGATGACAAAGTACCATCTGAATTTGTGATAACAAGTGCTTAAACAACACGACAAAAGATGGCACCACAAAAGAAACTCCACTGGAAGAGTTTTATCCTCTCCTATAATATACCGATACATAACAGCAGTTAAAACTGACCAACAGAAATGCAAAAATGAAGGATCCAATGTTAAAAAAAACAAACCAAACCTGAAGCAGTCCTGCTCTTAGACACTCAGATATTACAGAACCATGAAAACCCTGTAATTAAGAGTAGGTATGTCCTCTGCATTGAACTAGCATCCAAATGGGACAGGTTTATACAAGGAAACCAAAAGCTCAAGGGAAAAATAAAATTTTAAAGTTTCCTATATGCATAGGACCCCACAAAGACTCAGTGATGGTCTAACTGAGATCATTAAAGAGAAGAACACAGATAAAGAATCAAGGAGATTACTTCAGTAAGCAAGAGGGCTGGAGAGGCTACCCACTCCTGCATCAAGTATTCAGCTCTCAGAAGCAGCAAACCTTAGAGCACACTACCAGATACTCGCTCAGTGCTACTTTAGAGTTTGAACTGAACTGGGGCATCAAGCCTCCATTCAGTCAGTGCAGAGAAAAACAACACTAACTCTGAACCACCTTTTGGCGGGAACCAGCGGCAGCACATTGCATTAGTCACCACCGTACCTATGGAAATTGGGCTAGAAAGAGCTGCTTGTGGCAAATAAGGGAGATACCTCCCTGGGTGTATTCACAGATACAGCAAATGCTGCAATGCACTCCCACACAGGGCAGATGGTGGGGCTTCATTCTTGTAAATAACTTGAGCCAGGAGCATCCTCCAGCCCCAGGGAGGAGTGATACAGTTAATTTCACCTCGATGGGGAAGCTTTTTTCTCCCTCTCATCCCTGCTCCAAAACAGTGTTATCCTCAGTGCCTACCAGAAACACCTCCCAGCTGACACTAAGAAGTGTACGTAGGCATTGCTTGGGATCAGAACTAGTCACAGAGACACCACCTGCACCAAGGAGCTGGCTAGCAATTAGGCAGTATGGACAATGACAGGACAGTATCCAAGCCCATGCCCTGGCTCTCACTGGACACAGCCCACACTGACCGAATAAATAAGAAGAAAGTTTCATTTTGTTTTAGAGGATATTGCCGATATATTAGAATATCACAGGTATTCCATGAATATTTTTCCTCTTATCACACAATTACTAATAGATTCAATTCTGAAAAATGTACTTATAACCTCATTGCTTTCAGGTGTCATCTTGAAAATTCTCAGTTCCCCATAGGTCTCTTGGTTAGGAGAAACAAATCAAAAATACATTGCAAGATTAACATGGAACCACAAATTGCACTTCAAAGTACTAAGGAGGCTTGTGGATTGTCCTCTACAAATTTTTACAGCAGCCGGAACAGAATTTTACAGCAATATTCTTTGCAAATACTAGGCATGTATTTTAAGATAACTGTGAATTAGACTGAAAGAGGTCCAAAGAATCAGTGTGGATCATTAAACAACACACTGGAAAGCACTCTAGAACTCATGGACCAGAAAGCAAGACTAAAGATCAAGGACACAAAAATAAAACAATTACATTACAAGAGCTTTTTTCACCTGTAATATAAGAAAAACACCCCTGAGAATGGGTAACAAAAAAAGCTTCACTTTTTAATCGCACATCAATAGTAGTAATAATAATAATAATGCATTCCTCTTGCTATCTACACCATACATAAAAGAAAATACTCCACATGTCAATTTTTGTATTTTAATGATTCTGAACTAAAACAATGCTTTGCAGGATGCAGTCAGCAGTCCACTAGGATGGTGAGTGGACTACTGCAATTAAAGCAAAGAAAACCAATAAAAGAAAGCTGACAGTAGACAGTTATTAGCTATATGGAATGATCTCCAGTGGGGTTCTTTTAATTATTGTTTTTTAAAACTTGGTTCACAAATCAAAAACAGTTGAAATTCATTACTTAGAACCATTCTGCTCATTAGATGGATGAGGTTTACAGAATCATTTGAACATCTACACCCTAGGTTTGTCTGATCTTTGAAATACATTTAAACACTTTTGTAAGTTATTTCACATTATGAATGTGAACCAGACAACACTCAGAATATTCAAACTCTGAGACAACAGACCACAACTGCTTCTCCCTTCCATCTTAACACACAGAAACAAACTAACAAAGTAGTATGTATAAATCATATACATGACCTTAACAACCTTCAGCTAACACCCTCTGTTTACTTCTACAAACTCTGATCATGCTAGCTTAAGGAAGAATTAATTATTGTAAACCAGTATTAATTTATTATCTTCATAAAAGTAATTTTAAGCTGGAAAGACTGATTACTTATACTTAGAAAAAAGTTAATCAATACTTACAGTACCTCAAAATAAAAAACAACAAACAACCCACGACTAAATTTTGACTACTTCCTAGAAATATGACACTAGTCCACCAACACAGAGGGGAAATTGCGGTATTACACAGCATGTTTGTATCACTCTTCAATCAGCAGTTTACATAAATAGGTCAGTGTCTTTTTGCATTAGATATACTTTATTGCTAGAATGTTCTTATTAAGTTACTTTAGTGACCTGACATTCAAAAATAGGAATTCTAACTATAGAGAATATGCTTATCAGGAATTGTTTTTCAGGGGAAAATAAAATCACTTTTATCAAAATGAAACAATTATTCTTATTTTTCTTAAAAAAGGATTGGGGTTGGTTTGTTCTTCTAATCAGTTTACCAAAGATCCAAATTAGAAACCCTTAGTACAGATTTGACACAGAACTGACAGATGCAGATGGTAAGATCCTCCTGGATTTTGAGAGCAGGACACAAAAAAGATACACAAAACCTGTCATACCGTTAAAGATTTTTGCATAAATTACACATCATCACTGGAAATTAGGTTTTTGTCCTGCCAGATTCATGAGCTATGCACAGCAGAGCTTCAAGTCACTGTTGTTTTAGGAGTTGA
Organism: Athene noctua; assembly: GCF_965140245.1. NCBI lineage: Eukaryota > Metazoa > Chordata > Aves > Strigiformes > Strigidae > Athene > Athene noctua. The sequence continues at coordinate 76,211,983 of NC_134037.1, forward strand.
ACACATTTCAACAAAACACAGTTTAGTTAACACCATTAAGTTAGCATTTTAAGATTTCACAAAATTGCAAGACACTGAAATTCTACATTAAATAAGGAAAACTGAAAACAGTTTACTCATCTTGCTGAATTCTCAGGTACCAAAAATCTTTATTCTCTGCATTTTGAACTCATTTACACACAGGAATAAATTAAAGAATCTATCAAAAAGTTGTGGAAAAACATGCTCACGTTGTTCTGATGCAAGACTTGCAGTACTCTGTTGACATTATTTAAGGCATGTACTCGTGTGGAACCTCGTTCTTTAGGCTGAAAATAAAAAGTTACAATCTGTTCACATCAGAATTAGATTGACAGACCAAACAAAATAAATGATAGAACAAACAGAAAATTTGTCTTAATTTTCTCCAGGTTTTGGGTGGGATTTTTTAAAGTAGGAACAAAAACCAAACAAAATCATCCACTACGATTTCAAAATGAAAACTGGTCAGAATATTATTCCTCAATTCAAGGCACAGGACAAGCCTTGCATTCAAAATGCATTTCAGTTAATCTTTAGTAAATCCAGAATTTTTATTCCCAGCATCTGCAGAACTATAAACTGGCAATACAACAGCAAAGTGGGAGTTCCCAGGGAAAATCTGAAGGTTTTGAACGTTTGCCAGAGTTCTTGAAATTTTTTGGCTCCCAAGAGGGAACAAGCAGCAATTTGTTTTTCTGGCACGGGAAGATTGCTGTATCTTTGCATACTGGGAAGAAGTTATGCTTCCTGACTTTCCCTTCCTTTTAATATCAGGGGGAAGTGAACCACTGCAACTCTTGACAATACCTGCCACTCCATTTGCTTTTAATGACTGCAGTTTAATTCTTATGGCAGAACACAGTCCTACCGAAAGACCATGGTGGTTCAAACAGGGTAATCAACAGAACGAGAAACCAAAACACTCCTATTGTCTTCAGTATACTTCAAATCAGACCACAAATCTTTAGAAGTACTAGTGAAATGCAGATGTTTAAAAAAACCAAGGCAAGCTTGTAAGGTGAAAATTTAAACAGTTGAAGGTTCCCCATAAGGTCAATAAATAAATCTGGAGATTTATTATAAATAGTGCAATCAAGAATTTAATCCCAAGTGATGGCACAGGTTTCACCATGACTCATTTTTCTTTCTGAAGAGGCATCAGTGTTAGCAGGGGAAGAGTTTTCAATCACACAGAGACTTTCCCAAACAATACTTTAGTTTTCAGCCCTTTCCTATCTATAGATCACAAAGGATTTTTCAACAGAGATGCAGATTTTTGCATTACCTAGCAAACATTACTAGCTGTTGTCTTTTTTCTTTAAGGATTGTTTCATGAGCTTATTTGAAAAAGTCCAGATACCCAGCTAAATGCTGCTCTTCCAGATCATTCAGCAGAAAACCTTTAAAAGATCTCTATTTAAAATACACATCATGTGAAGAACACCATTGGTTTTTCATGCTTTGCTAAACAGTATGTTAACCCTCAAGTGAGCACTACACAGCGAACTTCAGCCTAATCCTCTATCCCATGAGTGGAGTTCATGGGAATTTCACTGGAACTGTAGAGAGAAAGTACGTACTACAAGCAAAATAGGCTTTTAAATATTTTAATTACATATCAGCGTTTTTTTGTGTATTTTGTTTATTTGTTGTGTTCTTGTTCATAAAAAAACACTCATACACATTTCTCTTACCAGAGGTTTCCCTGTCAGACCTTCCAAAAGGTCCAAAAGCTTCCTTCCATCTTTCAGATCCGTGAACATGTCCTTAACTGGCGGCTTCCCACTCTGCAGAAGAAACAAAAGCAGTAATAAAAATAGTGTTTAAGTAGAATCTCCCTGAAAAAGGTACTTTGTCTTTCAATTCATTCTTATTTAGTACTGAATGTAGTAAATAAAAGCTAGGGGAACTGAAAAGCATCCTTCCCTTCTTCACTTTTTTTTCTTCCCTGTCTCTATGGTTCCATGCATCAGCAGCCTAGTACTGAGAAACCAAATCAGTGCATCCTGGCTCCTTTGGGGTAGATGTGTTAACACGCAAAGACAACAAAAAACCCTTGGCAAGTTTAAAGAGGCATTTTGGAAAGAATGCTTTAGTTTGGCTGTGTCTAAAGGAGGAAAAAACAGGTTTTTCAGAAAGAAGCTACTGAGACAAATTCTCTCAGATTTAAAAAAAGAAAAAACAAAAAATGACTTGGAATTGAGCCCTGTGTAAAGAGCTGCTGCTTTTGCTGACTAGTAGAGCAAAAGGTATAACATATTGAAACAAATTAATCATTTTCTCTACCTTGGAAGAGGAAGCAAAATGTGAAACTCGGAGCTACTCTACATTTCTAATATTCATTTTCCTTGGGAGTGAAAAGACTCTGTACAAGAATAGCAGTAGAGGATAGCAGAATCATGTTAACCTTTTCCATGCTCCCTTTCAGTCTTATTTCTTCATGGACCCTAAGAAAGTTAACGTGGGGAAGTGCTACATGGGAGCGGGAGAAGACACAGGCAGCAAGAAACTAATTGCATTTGTTTTGTAATATTCATCTGCTGGCTGCCAGGAGATCAATTAAGCTACCGCTTCCAGTGTCCCTTTGAAGTAACAATTTAAGAATAAAAATACTTTCCAAGAAGCATACAAAACTCCAGTATTGCCTTTTTCTACCACCTTAGCTTTGTAACATTGCTCTTCAGAAAGGCGGCTGTCAAAGGCTCATCTTACATGACATCAATCAGCTGACATGCATCTCCTCTACCTTCACTTCCCTCCTCCTGCCCTAACAGCTGCTAGTAAATGCTAAATGCTTCCTAACAAATGAGAAAGAGCACTGAACCACCCAGTGAATCTGATTTTCTGGCAAATATCTGGTTTTCCTCAAAATCTATAAGGGTTTTTCTTAAATGTCCACTTTAGATTTGATATACAAGAAATCAGAGCTGAATAGCTGCAAGTCATATTTTAATCTCTGTACAGAAACATACCTAAATTTAACTCTCAGTACCAGCTAAACAGTGGTGAGAATGTCCATAGAACTAAGGTCACTTCTTAAAATACACAGATGTTGGCCCCAGTGTCCAATATTAAATTAGTTTTGCAATGAATTTTCCTCTAATTACTTTTACAAGTCATGCCTGAAAAGTTGTAAATACACACATTAACACGTACTTAGATAAAGGGTGTGGAAAATTAGGTAGTTGTCAGACCAATACCAAATAGGAGTATTTGTTAAATACCAGCGTTTTATAACATTCTGTCATTACATATTGGTACTTCCTGAGCTCAGCTATGCTCTTTCTAGTACAGTAAGGGACAAGGCTTTCCTCCTTAGCACATGCACTTTTCACAGATGATTCAGATGCTTCACTGCTGCATAGCAACTTAACCAAATCTTTAAAGCACGCCAGAGCAGAAGAGGAATAACTAAGAGTAGATGCTGGGAAGCCTCTTGTACAGTTTATAGTGTATAATGGGAGGAGATGATCCACAATGCAATTATCCCAGATCCCAGTAAAATGTGGTTTAAGTTTGGTTTGCATCACCAGACGGAAGATATTAGAAGTAGCTTGGTAAGGGCATGAGGAAACTGCTCACATGTCCAGCAGAGCAGACAGAAGGAACTAACAGAGGTCTCACTGGGCACAGCACGACTCAAACACTCATTGTGAAAGCAAATACCTATTAGCAATTGAAGTGCGGGGTCTCATAAAAGTGGAGTAGAGGGGGAGAATCACCTCCCTTGACCTGCTGACCACACTTTTTATGCAGCCCAGGATATGGCTGGCTTTCTGGGCTACAAGCACACCTTACTGTCTCACATCCAACTTTTCATCCATCAGTATGCCCAAGTCCTTCTCCATAAGGCTGCTCAATCCATTCATCCCCCAGTCTGTACTGATATTGAGGATTGCCCTGACACAGGTGCAGGACCTTGTACTTGGCCTGGCTGAACTTCATGAGGTTCACATGGGCCTACTTCTCAAGCCTGTCAAGGTCTTTCTGGACAGCATTCTTTCCCTCCTACAAATCAGCTGCACCACTCAGTGTAGTGTCATTTGCAAACTTGCTGAGGATGCACTCAAAACCACTGTGTGTCACTGATGAAGATACTAAACAGTACAGGTTGGAATTTGGACCTCTGAGACACATCACTTGTGATTGATCTCCATTTCTACACTGAGCAGTTGCCTGCAACTGTTTGGATGCAACCATCCAGCCAATGCTTTATCCATCTAACAGTCCATTCATGAAACCCATACCTCCCCAATTTAGTGAGGAGGATGTTGTGGGAGACGGTATCAAATATAATTAATTATATAAATAAAACAATGAACACATGTAGCACACAGACCGATAACACCAAACTGAGACTGCCCATAGCTATATAGCCTCAATAAATTTGTTGTCTTAAGTCCAGAAGTTGAAAACAAAAAATAATTTTGATCTGCTGAAAAAGCAGAAAGATAACAAGAGTGTTGAGAGCATACAGCCTTCTTTTTTTTGTTTCCCATTCCCTCACTTCACATGCATGAAAACAAGCTGAATGACTTCCTTCTTTCAATCATTCATTTCAACAGGTCATGGTACGTTCCAGCCCTATGCAATGCGCCCTGCTGTGATGGTGGAAATAATTCAGATTTGCTTTCTCAGGAGAACGTTTTTTTCCATTTCACTGGCCATCAGAGCACCATGTCCTGCTGTCAGTTTAAAGAGTCAGCAGAAGAGTATTAAATTATTTCTGCAAACTAAGCCACTCCTTCCTGGTTTATTAAAGCATCCACTATTCTCAAATCAGAGACACAGCAACATGCAAAGCCTCTGTATTTAGCAAAGTCTAGCAAAATGCTCTCTATGGGAATGAAGTCAGTATACAGGAAGCACCTCTACAGCCAGAAACCTGCTCCTCCAGCTTCCCACACCCACCTGAGGAACACACAGGCACCTGGTGGCAGCGGCCACCCAGGCAGCCCCAGTCATTCCACCAGGGCACACAGCCAGCCCACCGCGCTGCTGTCGCAGCAGGTGCGGAGACTGTGCATGAGCTGCACTCTCCTCTGCTCACACTGCCTTTCCCCATCCATGAGTTTTCCTCATACTTGGACACCCATTTCCACAGAGGATCTGCTATCTGAGCCACATGGTCTGCAGTCACGAACATCACTGCTCTGTCCTCCCATGCACAGTGCAGCTAGATGCTGCCTGGTTTCCCTGGGATGCAGGTTAGATAGCAACCTGCCGTGCTTCAGGAAGTCTTTTCTTTTCCAGCAGAACAGCTACATATCCCAGCTTCTGACAGCTGTATGGCTCAAAGTTTATTAAGCTTAGAAAGGAGATGGAAATAATTTTATAAAATGGCAGCTCAAGGGATAGTACCATACATCCATTTCCCAAGAGAAGACAAGGAAAAGCTGGTGCGATTCTGGCAGAAAACCTATACACACCCTCCTTGGCCAGCCCAGACTGATGCCATCACCATCTCCTTATGAGAAAACAGATGTAGAGCCCCATCTCTTTGTATGTAGGACACACCACTGAGCCTACCGGGGGAGGCTACTGTGGCAACACAGAGTCAGTCCGGGGACCACAATACATGACCACTAAGGCTGGACCTGTGCTTGTAGTTAGGGAAGCCTAATTCAAACCAAGTGCCATCAGGGCCAGGAGCACTCCAGTCCCTGGCTCTGACCCACCACCCCAACTCCCAGCACAGGGTACCTGACAGGCCCATAGAGACAGCACTGCCCAAGCCATACTGGGGTGGAGCAAGTGGCCCTGGGACCAGGTCTGTGCTAGGACAGACTGGCATGCTGCAGCAAGGGCTAGGGCTCTGGGGAAGGGCAGAAGTCCTCTCCTACCCTATAGGGTAAGGCATAGGGCTCTGCAGATCATCTCCCCTGCCGTCTCTGCCCATACCCATACTGATCACTCCTAGCCTCCAGAAAGCAGTCTGACATTCTAAAAAAAAAAAAAAAAACAAACCAAACAACACACTGTACCCAGAGATATACACACAAATAAACATATAAAAAGCATATGTATCGCTGTAGAATCCTGCCTGGTATACAGTATGCTAAGCCAATCTAAATTTCTCCTTTTCAGACTCAACAATATTTTACTCACTTCCTACATACTTAAAGACTACACAAGTACAAAGCAGTTGAGCCTCCACCAGCATCCCATAAGGAGCAGCAGTCCATCACTGAGCACAATGGATCAAGAAATTTAAATATTTGCCTTATAAGAGTGACAGTGACAAACTATACTGAGCCCTTCATCAAGGGCAAATGGCTAGTCATGGTTGCGTTGGTAAGTACTTAAGGAGCAGCCTACATTCTGCTAAGCACTGTACAAATATGAGGCAGATAATGGGTCCTTTCTCAAAGACAAAATAGGGTCCAGTTTATACTACAAAGCTAGTGCAAAGGACAGGCAGGGACACCACGTGCCAGGAGAACTATGTCATTTCAGGAGTAAAACATTCACATGCCCCTCACTGAACACTTACCAGTTAACAGAAGGTAGTTTTTCTCAGCTTTGCTTATGTTTGCTGCAACAGCAAAAAAACTCTGACAGAAACCTCTTCCCCTCAGCCTGCCTGAGAGGGCTTTGCCTCTCTTTTGCCAACAGAGTTGTTCTAGTGTGACAAGAGCTTGATAAGACAGATGAAAGAACATAATTAACAGACCTAACTCAGAGGCCATGTTGACTCCCCAATGCTTTAAATTGACACTGACAGCAGGAAAGGAGCTCATTCACTTCAGTAGGGACTGGCAAAAGGGAAAGAGGAAGAGGGAAGGGAAAGGAAGACAGAGCAAGAGAAAGGAAAGTGAAGAAATAAAAGCTGGAGACAGTATGTAAGCTGGGGCTAGGTCTGCTTGTGCTTCTATAAACTGTGTGGTGACACATTTGTTATCCACCATGGGGCTCATGCCCAAGGACTCTAGCCAGATCCAATTCACCATGTTACATTTATTCCAACAAACATTTTGAAGCCAGCCTTTGTGCTAACAAGAGCAGGGGAGGGAAGATACAGAGAACAACTTTTGCTAGTTATCCACAGCAGAAAACACTTTTTCTGTTGATTCATCTCTCATGGGGCAGCAGCAGTTTCTGAATGATCTGTGAGCTGGAGACCAGTGCAAGCCGTTATGTGGCAAGACCAGTCACCATGGGCACGTTGGCTTCGCATGACCCAGTGAGACACTGGCACCATTTGGGAAGAACAGCACATGCGCAGTGATCTTTTCGCAGCAGCAGCAGCCGCTGCCCTCACATGCCCCTTGGCCATCTTTCATCCCCTCTACCTAGATCAGGTTTAAGAGGGTGACTCACTTCCTTGTGTGCATCTAAGATTACTTGCAAAGAAGAGTCATCCAGGCCAGCCAATATGACTGTGCAGAAATCATTCCTTCCCCTTGTCAGAAAGCATTCCCAGGAAACAGAGGAAGATATAAAAAAAACCCCAACCAGATTATTTAAGACTCATCCAGTGCTACCAACACTAGAAAGACCCATCAACATTTATAGTTTGTTTTACTGGAGCCACACACAGCTAGAAGTCAGCAGTCTTTCTTGAATATATTTTACAGTAGAACATTACCTGTTTCTTTATTATTAATGGGGAACTGTATCAAATTTAGCCAAGTTATAGAGAATCAAAGGGAGTCACAAATTCTCAGTAAGACAAAGCCTTTTTTTTTAACACAAGCTATTACTTATTTTATCACAGGTATTTACGCTTTGTATATGTTCTTGAACATGAAACTATATGCAGTTAGCCATTAAAGAAGCTTTCATGTCTATCTAGTTGTTTAACTAGAAACACGCAGTTTTATGTCACCATAGTTACTTGCAGCAGAGAATTTACATATTATTTAAATCAATAATTATTGAAGGTACTTAACTTTTCCAATAAATAAATGCCAAAGATATTCGAGAATAAGAGATAAGACACATCTATTTCACATCCTCCTCAGTGATACTGATTCAGACCTCCTAGTGACGACATTATAACCAGGATGAAAGGTCCTCTCAGTTTCACAGTAATGCACACTGGCTGTCACTAGAGAAGTAACACATATTGTAAAAGCATACGTATGACCTTCACTAGCCATCACGGGAATGCAGCAGATGAGTTCTGGCTGCTCAAAGCAGTGCTGGGAAAAGCCCTAGTTGCCACTTAGATCATCTGCCACCTCCAAAACACCAGGATACCCTGAAAGGATATAGGAAGCAGTACATTTTGATTTTCCATTAGATTCTTCTGATCTTCCAGTGTCACTTCTATGAAAGTCAGAGTTGTCTTTCACTAATTATTTTTGACAAACAGATGACTACTTTTAATCTCCAATAAGATGCTCAGTAAATAGGTCAAAATATTTGAAGAGCTGCAAAGACCCGTTTCACATTTTATTGAAAAAGGCAAAATATTGAACAGGTTGGGAGCTTAAACTAGAACACGAACCATTGGTAATGTTCAAGTATCATGACCAGAGTAAGAAACAGAAACATGCCAAGTGCTGCTACATTATGAGGCCAGTACATGGGAACTCAATGTGGGAAACAATTCAGAAAGCAAAAAGGTCATTGACAGAAGTAAACAACTATGTCAATAAATAATCTTGCCAATTTCTAATTTAAGACCATAGTCATTGTTTACAGAAGTGTTTTATTAAGACGTGACACTTTTTTTCCATTCTCCTTCCACTGACATGCAGGAATTATAGGACAGCATACATAAATACCAGCTATACCGTGACAGATGTATTTGAGTATGCCTGAGTAGTTGTGGCATCTCTACATAACACTAGTACTAGAACTATTAACTGAAATGCCAAGTAATAAACAGATTAAAAGTTAATCACAGGAGAAAAACACCTTATAGACCTAATTTAATATCACTACCAATGCTTAAAAGTAAAATAATTACAAGCAACGAAATTGCTATTTAAAACTCCAGGCTAACAGGAGAAAAAAGAAAAAAGACTCCTCGCCGAGATATGCTCGAAAGTTTGATTCTGCTAGATGACAGACAGGAGTTCAAGGAGCAGCAAAACTGAAGAGCTAAAGATAGCTCAATCCATAGAACACCTAAAATACTTGACTGACAACACGATAGGAGAGAAAACATGTAAAAGCAAATATTAGACATAGTAAGGCAGCAAAACAAACACAAGGCATCAGCAACTCTGTGGCTCTTTTTTTCTCCCCAGTGTATCTATTAACGCATTTATATGAGCTTACATTATTATAATACATTTAATGTAACAGTACTAACCTCAGCTCTCTATTAAGCCTCATTGTGTATTATTACCAGCAGGGACAGTTGGGACATACTTCTTATCAGTGTCAGTTATTTTTCCTGTAAGTTTGGAAGGGCTTTTAGTTTTGTTTTTAAAGTCAGCTAACTTCAGATTGTAACTTGGTTCCTTAAAAAAAACCTCCTGCTGACCAGGTTGACTATTGTTCTCATTAGCAATTAACAGGTAAAGGGACAAGTTTGCTTCAATGTCTACTGGGCTCAGCTCTAGTGCCCAACAAGGTCACACAAACACACAAACACTCCAACAACTGGGATAACAGGGACGATGAATCAGAGTCAAATTCAGTCCCAAAGCCTAGAGCATTAATCAAAATCCGCAGTAATTACAGTCCATATTACTATATCAAGCTCTAAGATCCAGCAAGGGAGATGCTGCCTGCACCCTGTTCTTAGAGCAGAAAACAACAGCAGTTGAGCGGAGAGCAGAAAACTAGCAATTCTCATGCTATAGCTAAATCTGGGAGAGATCATGAGCTGCTATGTATTTTATTGCTTTCGCGCTATAAATTAGTCATACTTACTATATCTCATAACCTATTAGAGAAAATTTTAATTTTCCTGCATCTTAATTAACTCACATCCTATTTGACCTATTCTCAGAAGGAGGGACTATGTAATCCAGTTAAAAAAAGTAGACTAAAAATGGTATTTTTCAATGCTGGTTCATACAAACACTGAATCTTTTCCACTCAGGTTGTGCCTCAGTTAAGGCCAAATTTCTTAGAAGCTTTGGCTGTCTTTGAGCAAAGTTACATTTTACAGTTCAATTTAGCAGTGGAAAGCAGCAGGAACAATTAGACTGGTGAATATTTTACCAGCAGTCAAGTATTTCCTTGCTTGTACCACAAAAACTGCACTGGAAAAAAGGACTACAGATCATCTTAGGTGATGTCTCCTTGGACAGATAAAATTGCCTAATCAATCTTTTTGATCTTTCTTCTTGCATGACTAATACGTTAAGTTCCATAACTCTCCTTTCCAAAAAAATCCTTTCTTAAATGTCTTTTGCCTCAGGTATCTTGGGTCATGTGAAATTAATTATCTTGAATAGGTATGTTTTTGTCTTTAAAAAGATTTATCGTATTTGCTAAGAGTCAGCAGTGCAGCAGCAAAATGTGTTCAGAAGTATGGGGTCTAACGCTTATTATTATGGTAAAACCACCCTTAGAGGAAAAGAGAAAATCAAGGAGCAAAAAATGGTGAAAAAGATCTACACAGCACACCACCCAGAAAGTTAGATAGGAGTTTGCAGTTAGCAAATAAATTACTGCCTAGTATAATGAGAGAGGGACTGTTTTAAGATGCATATAAAGCCATCACAACACAAAGCACTCCAAGCACAGCTCACCAGTTTGCCTATTTTCCTGTCTTCTCTCATCTTTACTTTACTTGGTGTCCTTCCAGGGGAGGGGGACTGGTCAGAGCCCAGGAGAGGAAACCCACAGAAGCCTCAGCACCGAGCACGTGCCTTCTCGCAGGCTAACCTGGAGCTCAGCCCTGACAGATGCAGTCTGCTCCCAAGCTGCACCTCAGCCTCTTTTTCACCCTTTAAACCCTAAACTGAAATGCATTTTGGAAGACTGCAGAGCAGGAGAGAGCTTAAGATGCTGTAAAAGCATGGGAGGTCTGGCTTTACCCACACTGGCAGGCCCTAGCTCCAAGCCCTGCCAGTGCTGCAGCTGCTGGCCAATGCAGACATCAGGGCACCAGCACAGGATGTGGAGGATCAGGATCACAGAACTACACACAAGAACACTGCAAATGCAGAAATAAGACTGTATAAGGCTTCTATATGTAACAGGAATGAAATTGAGATCTTAGATTGGAAAGAGATAGAAGTACATGACAAAAAGGGAAGGGAGGCACAGCTCACACAAGGGCTTTAAGTGCAGTTCCTGACACCTTGGAACAATGCCCCCAGCTGGCTCCGTTCCACAACCGTCCATACCCAAGACTTATGACTGGGGAGAGCAGGGAAATCAAGTGCAATTTTCACCAAATACTGCAAGCATCTCAAGGGTTTTATGTTCTTTTTGCAGAGCACAACCTTCCTAGCCATAAAGTGGTTTTGCCATCCCTGTGGGAAAACTTTCCAAATGTAGCAAAGACACAATTCTTTGAGGAAAAGGAGGAGCGTCAGTTTGCCTGTGCTGGATCTGTAAACTTCCTCTACAGTGACTGCACTAAACTCAAACAGACTGTGACAGATCTGACTCCATGGGTCTAAATTAAGAGTCAGGGCATCATGTTTCTTGTGCTGGCTCTGGGTCCAACCTGCCAAGTTCAGGAATAGCAGAAGAGAAGAATAACCAATCTGAAAGCAAACTTGGAAGAGTACCACCTTGAAAAATGGGAACACGAAAGCCAGCAAAGACTGACTCCTGAAAGGAGATAATGAGAGTGCAAGGTTAGGACTGCTTAGACAAAGAGAGATGCAAAAATAGGACCAATCACACAAGCATCAAATCCTGTAATGGCTGGGAAGGTGAGGACATATAGCATGGGAGAAGGGGAAAGGAAGGACAGACAGAGCAAGTCTGGAGATTTAACAAGAAAAACTGGGTCTTGCTGAGTAAGCAACCAAGTGACAAAGAAGTGGGAATAAAATAGACACGGTGATCAAAACTCCAGATTTGCCAGGATTTGCTGGGCAGGCAAGCTTTCTGATACAAGAGAGTGTAATAGCGAGTGAAGGGAAAAAAACAAACAGGGTCAGAAAGCAGGAGTAAAGAGAGTGAAGAAAACAGGGCAGGGAAAAAAAAAAAGTATTTGCAGCATCTAAAATGTGACACAAGACTCTTGAATCCCTCAACATGCCTGTCAAGTTTTCTAGAAAACTTTGAGAGTTGCGAGTAAGAGTATCTAGCCACTATGCTATGTAATTATCAGCTGAGGTGTCAGAGGTCTGTATGATGGATCTAAATGTCCCAGGCCTGCTGCTATGTCATTCAGATAGACATATTGACACTCTTTAGAAGTCTAGACAAGTCAAAACTAGGGTTGAGTGAAAAAGTCTTTGTTTGCTCTCCTTTTACCTGTGTATGGTTAATGGAGCACTAAGTTATCCTGTGGACCTGAATTCGAACTCTACTTTTAGTCAAGAGTTCCACTGTAACCAGAATCATTTAAAGCACCATTTTACAGGTAATCACTGTATGCCAGGTTACGAGCCTTCCTTAGATCATTAAGCCCAGGCCTTGCTGACACAGGCACCACCATCTCAAAGTCCATTCTCTATACTGATCAAGCTCTATCTGAAAACCAACTAGCTATTTTAGATGTTTGAGCTTGACTAGCTCGAGTTTGCAGAAGAGATGAACCTTCCGAGCTCTGTCATAAGACTCAACAAGAGCTCTGGTTTACACAAAGGTATTACAGAAGTGTCAAATCCTCGAGATAATCTAACCAAAGTCTTAGACCCGGCACTCAAAAATAGTAGCTACTTCTGATATTTAGCTTTATTTGCAGTGGCTGTAAATACAGAAGACTGTACTCTTGCATTACAGAAAGGTGTTCCAAAAATATATCCATTAATACTTACAAACTGGTAAGTATTATCGAAAAAGCATAGAAAACACCACTTTACAGAGTATAAACAGCATACATTAACAATCCATACAACTAGATGCCTTAATTGGTGGGCTGTACCATTGGGAATTAGCTAAAATCTGACTTCTGAAATTAGACTGGACAGAGAAATGGAAAAAACATATAATAAAAAGATACACTGAAATGCTCTCTATCAATATTTATTCAAATGCAAACTCTCCTAATGGCTAAAGCTTGGTAAAATAGACTATTTATCTAACAGTTTTTATTCCCTTTAATTTTAACAATATCCTTACTACACAACCAGCATAGGTTTGTGAGTTGTAGTGCATATGGCTCTGCTAAGGTAAGGATTTCTACAGCGAGCACAGAGGCTCAGCTGAGTACATTTATTGACCTTTGAGACTCAAACCACTTCAAATGTGCTTGTGTCTTCATTTCAAAAAATATGTGCAAATAAGATGCATTTTATTCTAGCACAGTTCAAATGAAAAGCACAAACACAAGATCTGATCCCTACAACTTCAGGATTTTTTTATGCCAAACTAGTTTATAGAGGCTCAGCTGCTTACTTTTTATTTGTTTAAATGAAGGGCAACTACAACATAACATGGAAGGACAAGTAAAATTTGAGTAATCTTCGCAATTCCACACAAAAATTCCTCAGTTACCATTGTGCTTTCTGCAGTATAAGTCAGATTAATTTACCCAGCCTCTAAAATCTCTCCATCCTACTAAGCAGCTGAATCAATCTAGTTCACAGAAAAGGAATTTTAAATAACGCAAATGACTTGGTAAATGCAAAAACTTCAATAACACTGAAATCAGTCTCTTCACATTTTCAAGGCACAGTTGAAACTAGAGTTTCTTACATAAGGCGATTTTTACTTAACAGCAGCAATTTCCTTGCAATCTGAACATGCCAGTCTTCATAAATCTGCATCTTGCCATGGCAAAGTGGCCATGCACAAGTTTGAACTGGAGGGACGGTAGCCAGGAGTATGTCCTTTTATACGAGTTTCTTTAATGATTAACATGGCTTTCATAGCTTCAGGTGATTTAATGTGCTATGAAGTTAGAGTTACTTGAAATCCAACAAGTATCTGACCATATCCTGTGGCAGGGAAACACAGGAGCTGAACAGGATCTGTCTGAATACGTAACATAAAGGGAAAAGCCAGTTTACAAGATATATCCATGGGTATAAGTATAAAGACTGAAAAAAAAAAAATTACCTATTTCAATACAACGTCCATAACATGCACAAACAAGTCACATTGCATATTCTCAGTATCACCATCATTTCTGTTTTCATACCACCTTTATGCCAGGTTAAGTCTCTACAAACAGGCCTTCCTTTCTCACCTTTTTCACTCTGTACATGATCTGCCCTACCTAACTCTTCTCCCACAGGACCACCTTTCCTCTCAGCAGCAGTCAAAAGCACAGTGTAGAGCAACCAGTTACACATACATGCTCCTCCCCTAAAGAACAAACTAGCCAAGAATGCATTGGATGAAGAGCACAGGATATCAGCTTTCGACCAAAACAAACCTAAGCCAAAGTGAATCAAGGAAGGCCACAAGCCCTGCATTGCCCAGTGTCCTGAACCACAGGAAGGGAAGGTAAAGATTTCTTACATTGCTGACCAACAACTTCCGAAGGGCAGCACTCCAGAGGCAGCCATTCATTGCTACAGCACTGTTGTTGCTTTATTTAAGAAAAACAAACAAACCCCACCTTCCTCCTGCCCCACACACCCTTCCTTCTATGTTTACATCTACTTTCAGGATTTCATATGCATGTGCCTTTTCATTAACTAGTAGTTACCCCACTTTCAGCACCATACTGACTAGGGGGGAAAAAAAGTTCTCTCTGAAATTAGCCCAGGTTCCTTCATACGTTCAAACTATACAGTAGGGAAACTTTGCACAGCAACTGCACTCCTGGGCAAAGTGTCATTTTTCACTATCAGCAGAACAGCATAAAAAGAAGGCTTTAAATAGCATCTCAAAGCAACCACCACTTCCTTTCTCATCCCAAAACACAAAACAAGATCCTCAGTAAGTTTCAAGTCTGTAAAGAGAATTAAAACAAGAAACACACAGCATGAGAGCCAAGGAAAATTCAAAATAAGAAAGTAATTATACAAAATTTCACAGTCAAGACTCAAGTAGAAACACCAGGTGTCTTCAACTAGATGTCTGCTGAGTATTTTGGATAAGTAAAGCTGACTCAGCATCACTGAGAATAAACACAGTGACGAAGCTTCAAAATCTGCTGTAATACACTCAGAGAACTGCATGTAGAAATAATCTGTATAAAGTAAGAGGACCAAAACCTAGACACCATCATGCAAATAACTATTTTAATACATTAACAAATAGAATAATTTTTTATTAAACATGTACTATCAAATGTTTATGTGCATGGGGAAACAGAGAGGAAACAAACAATACAGTATTTTATCCATTTTCATTATACATTTTGACACATCTTATTACGAGTATTCTACAAAGTATATTTAACCAATATTGTTCTAAACAGTGAATCAAACAAAATGTGGCACTTTCAACCCAACATTACCTTGGAAAACCGAGCATTTATCCATTTTGTAAAGGTCTTTTTCTGTACATCATTGTGTTCATCTGGAGAGAGAAAAGAAGAAAACAGTGAAAATGCATTATTCTTAATCCTAGATTGCTCGAAACAGTTCATATTAAACCCTACCCTGACTCAGTGAGAGAATTTTTTGTCTCATCTATCAAAGCTGTTCAAACTTCTACAAGACTTCAGTATTTCCAGAGTCACACAAATGTTTCAACTTTGCTAGCAACCAAAGCAGTTCCTTTGCATTAGAATCAGCCTCACGGCACCTCCTGGGCAGGATACCAATGCATTGAATTCACAGGCTTCCCATCTGGTGAAAAGCAACCTACGAAACCACAGGCTTTTAATCAACAGATTTTGTCAACATCTTTTTGCCTGGATGCATTTCTCCAAAAGTTGCTGAGGTCCTTATTCCAACTTCTGATGCAGATAATAGCCTCCTTCAGTATATGTCACAGCAACTGCAGTAGCAAAGCTGCTTGGAAGAACCCCTGAAGGCACCTGCATCCTTACCTACCCTCAGCCTGGTTTCACACCTGGGTTAGGAACCATGTTAGTGATCAGTCACAGTCAAGTTTAGCTGAAGTGTGGGAAGGGCTCAGCAGCCCTTCCCTTCAGATGCCCTTACTGGTGTGGCACTGAAGTACTACCATCTAGTGTCCAGCTGTGCAGAAAGAAAACAGCTTCCCAGGTAAAGGAAGCCGTTCGCAAGTCACCTGCAATTTTACAGAATCTGTCCCACTAAACCAGACTGAGTCACATCCAGCACAGCTCTGCCCATATCACAGGATACCTCTTGGGTAAATTGCACTAAGCAGTGCTAAGGATGAGATTATGCCTCATCACTTGCACTTAAATCATAGAATGGTTTGGGTTAGAAGGGACCAACGAGTACACATCTGCTGCCACATGGCAGCCATCAGCCATTGTTTCACCCTTCCATGCCCCTCTGCCATCTAAAGCTGAACCAACACAGCCTACTCCTCAATTGCACCTTGAGCTCAAACAGAAATCAAAGATAGCCCAATGCAGGAGAATATTTTTTCTGCAAGAGTTTCAAGATACCTGCAGTGGATGCACAGCAGGCCAGGCTTAAAACAGCTTGTTGAAATTCAGGGTGTTGTTCTGGGGGAACAAAATTACCTATGAGATCTCATTAAGCCTGCTCTCTTCCCTCAGTGAAACAGAGCACCTTGCCAAAGACAGATAGGACCTATCAGCAGGATACTTGGTGCCAAGTACCCATCTCGCAGGAGAACAACAGGGTCAAGATTTAAATTCCAAATATATTGAATATATTTATTAAATTTTTTCCATTCAAGTCTGGTTTGGTTTGGTTTGTTTTTTTTTTTTCGGAGACAGGAACAGACTAGATTAAGTGCCACTGTTGGACCAAAAAGCTTGTTTTGTACAAAACTCAATAACAGACTCTGTTCACTCAATGTTTTCCATTTACATTCATTGCAAATACTATTTGTATTGCATGTATTGAGATCTAGACATCCTTCTCTTTACATATCATTCAATAACCTCTGTCCCCAACACCTCCAAGTACATACCTAGGTACCAGGATGCTTTCCTAAGGCTCAGTCTGCCTTTTTCCTTCCTTAAACTCCTGAGAATTGAGTGACCCCAAAGTTCCACATTCTTTTAATGTGCTTACTCCTTAAGATGATCAAGGAAAAGCACAAAGAGTACAAAAATAGTTGTACTGGCTGAGTAAAAGGATAACAACAGTTATGAAAAGGCTCATGGAGCTCTAGGAACTCTACACACCCCACTCTTGGAGGGGCTCAGCCCCTTCACAGCCACATGCACTGCAGGAGGTGAGAGCTCTTCTCAGCCTTATACCAGCTTCAGCCTGACAGGACTCCATCAGCCAGCCTTGGTGCTTCCCCCAGACCTCAGGTCCAGTTTGTGTAAGTGTTCCTACTATGTGTGCTGCAGTAGCATATGTGACACTGAAAACCCAGTCCCTTTTCCCTCTTTTCAAAAAGAGGGTTTCCTAGGGAGGGGGGGGGAAAAATTAAACCCACAACTAAAACAAAACACACATGAATTTGATAAACACAAACTACTTAGCCTTTAATGGTGAAAAAGAATATGAATATATGTATCCCTACTATCTCTTCAGTATCTGAGCATCCTTCCTTTTTCAGTTAAGCAATGTATCAGAACCCCCACAACTCCCATATTCCCCAAACATCCTGCTCAGTTATAAAACCCATAGACAACACTTGCTCAGTCAGGCTCTGGTTTCCCATTTGCTTTATAAAAGCCTCTGAAACTAGGGTTTTTGTAACTGGCCATTATAGCTGGGGTTCTGTCAAGCTTTCTGCTATAAATCCCTGGAAAGAAATTTGTAAGTGAAATGCTGGTGCTTTGTTAACAACAGTGACACGTTATTTCATCCCTCAAATTATTTTTCTTTAGATTCCTATGAGTCTGTAAAGCTAGCCCCCGGAGGCTGACATTATGATTCAGATAACAAATTAGCCCCATTCAGTCAAAAAAAACCATTATGACCATTCAGCAAAGCATGCAGTACTCCAGCCAGTCAGCTTCTCACACAAGACATTAAAAATGTCAGCAAGTCACAGCCCAGCAAGAAACAAATTCACCAAGTCGCTAAAACATTTGTGTTTCCTTTCACACTGCCACAGCCTGACCATAAAAGCCAAGGACTGACTTGGGGCCAAATTCTGCTTCATCACCTACCAACTGTTTCCTCTGGCCAGCATGTCTCTGCCTGCCCTCCAGTCACTTAACAGACTTGTAATGGCCAATGTCAGAACAGTTTGTTCCTTTAAGAGGAAATAAAAAGAAACCTAAACACACACATACAAAATTAAACTCTTGTGATGACAGAAGGAAAGCTTCCTATCCTGGATGCTTGTTTCTGTTATACCGCATGATGTGTATGTCCATGCAACCGGAGTACGCTCAAAACCACCGGCTCTTGTGATCAGATGCCCAGCCTGTGTCCTGGCATTCAGTGGCCCCCAACAGCTGCTTTTACAGCTTTACGTGCCTCCTCCACCCCCAACATTGTCCCTTAATTTTATTGGGGCACCTTGAAACCACAGTTTATGTCTAATCTGTTACCTTGTGAATATTATGTTCAGGAGAAAAAAGGAATCTAAATGATCTAAAAATAGAGGTAAAAACAAAAGCCTCATCGGATTGTGGTTTGTCCTTTACTCAACCTCTGCTTCGTACTGAGAGCCAGCTTTCTTATTTCCCCAAAACACATTACATGCTTACATGACAGAACTATTATTTACCTTTTGAAAGACAAAAGTTATCACACCCAAAACAGCTGGCAGAGTAGCACTATAATGAAAGTGCCCTGGAGAAGCATACAGACTAGACTGGCAAACAAAGTACAGAAATTGTCCAACCACTCCAGCCCAAGTTACCAAGGGTCATCTTGCATTTTAAGACTTAAATTTGCCTTCCCCACCTCATTATTTAAGTTCTCATATAGGTTCTCAGCAAAGGAATTTGGAAATAAAAGAAGGAATTAGCCTGTGGGTTTCAATTAAGACACTTGGAATGTAACGAAGTTAGAAACATCCCTTTGCCTAAGCCTTTAGGCAAGCAAGAGTATTTGTCAGATAATACCCCACCCAGGACTAGCACACATCTGAAACCCTGACAAAATCCACAAAAAGAGAGGAAAGTTGTGTTCTTGAGTGCAGGATTTTCAGGATAGAAAAAGCATTTTGAAAGTAACTATCTTTTTGTCAAACCCACTCAGACTAATTCACATATAAAGAGACACAAAAGAAGCATCTAAAATTTGAAGCTGGAAAACAGTGTGGTTTTTATCCCCACTGGCAATAGGCAAAAAGCCAAGCAGCCACAAAGCACCAGAGTTCGTGACCACTGAGCTCACAGAAGAGTCTCTGATGCTCATCAGGACTACTGGGCCCTGACTTCATTAACACAGAATAATCTTTACCAGCAGCCCTAGGCTAGGTTTTGGGTTGGGCTATGCTCTTTTTACTTTTTTTTTTTTTTTGGGGGGGGGGGGGGGGAAGAGATTTGAGGGTTTTTTTAAAGAAACAGAAAGTAAAAGTGAAGATTCTTCTGCTGATCCCCTCTTCTCTTGCAACAAATGGCTCCAGCAACAAGTAAACTGCTTGTAAGCTTTCACCTTCGCACTGCAATTGTAAATTCGGCAAACAGTTGTGAGCACAGTTTTTCTTAGTGACTTCTCCTTCCCTCCCCAAGCTTCAGCAGTTGGACAAAACCACAGTTATATTAATAGCATCTCTAACAAAAAAAAGTAATGATGCCTGCCTACAGCAACTGTCATACAAAATGAAGTTGCCCAAACTGTACATTCTCTGTATAGACCAAACTATGAAATACAAGTATTACAAAAAAAAAACAAAAAAAGACTAAAAAAATCACATTTGCATCTCACTCCCTGGTGTTTCCCACCAGCAGACACCATCAAAACCAAGCCACCATGGACAAGTAATGAGGACCACCCCCTGGTTCTCACTGAAGTGTGCTGTGAGTCTAAGCTAAATTGTATTTACTTCACAATAAAAAAATCCCCCAGCAACTGATAACTTAGAAGGCAGCATCCTCACAGCTGAAGCAATATTAAAATAGCTGTTTCCATACCTCCCAGCAAAAGCAATTTAACACACCACACTTCTAGTCTCAGAGCATTGAAATGATGTTTACAAGGAAGCTAGAGAGAACAGCAAGCTCTTGGGAGACAGAAATAATGCTGCAGCACCATGCACTGGGCTTGACAGCCCACACTGGTCAGACAGTGACCCTGCTGTTTTCATGAGACAACAATGCAAAACCAAGAATTGGAGGCAAAGCGTCCTGATACCTACACAGGGCTGCCCCAGAGTGTCTCCAGGGCCTGGCAGTCCTGCATTTCACTCCAGCAGCCTGCAATGCCTCCCTAGCCTTTGGTCAAACCAAGAAGCATCAGCTCCCAGTGCAAGACAGCCCTGGGAAGCATTCATGTGCAATACAAATATGTTTGAGCACATATTTCACCAACTGCCAGTGATCACACACCAAGGTTTAAGGCTGGAAAAGTATCTGCCAGAAACTGATTAGAGCAAAGGGTTTCAGCTGTCAGCAAGTGCACTGTGGGAAAAGAAGTTAAATAAAGGTATTGCAAATACCTCTATGATGATAGAGTGTATTGAATTATGCAGACCACCCACAGGGAGAGGAAGATGCCCTCACCTGAAGGCCCAGCAAATTCAACTGGTCCACAGAAAAAGAGAAGATAGATAACTCCTGCCCAAAATCTGGCAATTAAGACATTTCTAAACACACAAGCAGAAGGGCACTTTAGAGATAATGTAGATTGACAGACACAAATAAAAGGTAGGAATCACAAACTAGAGATTTACTACAGCTCATTGTGTTATGAACACAGATTAAGTCTTCGCATTTCTGAGCGGTTACAATGAAAACAGAATTGCCTTCCACAAGTTGGTGTTAGCCATCTGCTCTTTTTTCTCTGTCCAAATTAGAACTATTATTAGGCTCACTTGCATTTGTGGAGGTGAATCACAGGATATAAGGTCAGAAGGATCATTGTGATCATCTAGCGTAATCTCCTGCATAACACAGGAGCCATCCCCACAAAAAGCCCATCTGCATACCAGAAGGAAGCAGACTCACAACAGATGTTAGAGACCCTGCGAAGGCTCAAGTAAGCAATATTGCTTGGGCAGAGAAGGAAGCCAAGCCATAAAGTATCTCTCTCTGCTAGTTATGGCAGAGTTTCAAATGGGGCAGACATCACAAACAACCCTGTCTGAACATCTTCAGGAAACAATGTTCAGATTACAAAAGACATAACATTATTTTGTTCTCCATAACAGGCAGGTAAATACAGGAGCACTCTCCAAAGTTCTTATTCACAACACTTAACTTCTGTCCCCTCCTATTCCAGAGTCTTTTATCCCAAACTATGTTCAGCCATAGGCTTTATCTTCCTTTTCCAAAAAAAAAAAAACCAAACCCAAAAACAAAAACAAAGGCTGCAATTCCAAATCCTCCTCATCCCCTACTGTCTTTTCTTTCCCAAACATTAAAATCTTTCCTGATCCACCCCTTCAGAGATGCCCATCATCTTCCCAAGCTCCTCCATTCATCTCTCCCCACCTTGTCTGAAATCTCCTTCCACCACACCATCATCATAAAACCTCTCCAGGCCAACAGCTTTTCACAAATAGAAGCCAGTTCCCAAGATGTAAACTAACAATACCTGCTCCAATTTCCTAAGTAGTAAATTAATAATGCTTGGCTTCCTATATGCTAGTATATGCCCCACCAGTGCCAGCTCCTCCCCTTAACTTCTCTGGCCTCTCACTGCAAGCTCCCACCCCATCCCAGCACACGGGGTACAGGCCATAGAGAGTTGGGTACACACCAGATTGTACCTCACATGCCAATGCTGACTGGCCATCCATCAGGCAGCAGGAAAGACATCTATCCTTTTTTTTTTTTAATTTCTTTAGTGGACACACTGCATTCAGGGCCTCTTCCTCCAGCCACTGATTTTTCACACAACTTGTAGCTTTTTAATTAGCTTTAGGACATGTTTTGCAGGGTAAAAAAAAATTAAACACAAGCATAATCAGAGTATTCTACTTTCTTCATGAAAATAGATTAATCAGACTTCAAGAAAGTGTATATTGTTAAGAAATTTTTTAAATTACATAAATGTTATTTACATGTTTCTGCAAGCATGTTAACTAAGTACCTCCTGATACCGACCACATAGGTGACAATTCAGTGACATCAGCATGCGGACTAGAGTTATTTAAAAACAAATGGAATTTATAACCCCATGGAATTTAAGGGTTTCCTAGCAGTCCAGTATATGAGACATTCATAACAACTTCAGCAGTTGAGTTACACAAAGTCAAAGTCACAGTATTAGTTTTCTGGTTTTGATTGCCTCAAATCCCTGATGGTATTTAGAAATCTAGTCTTAAGACCAAAAAAAAGCACACATAGTTGCATTTCATCCATGGAAGGTAATAAAAAAATTAAACTTTCCAGTACTAGTTAACTCAAGAAAACAGTAAAGAAGTGTCTTTTAAAAGCCATAACGTGCTCTTTATCACTTGGAACAATATCTTTAGACCCCCAAAAAACCCCAAACACAATGAATATGTATAGTTTATATACCTGTTGCAAGTTTGTAACTGTTATAATCACTGCAATATCAACAGAAGTCTTTAGCACTTTCATGTCAATGCCTTAAGCCATCTTACAAGTATTAAACAAACTTCATCACCTGTATGAATGCTCCACTCTCTGCATTGCTCCCAAGTTTACTAAAATTTTGCATTGAAGTGTTTGCACAGAAAGTACATCATGACAGAGGTCATAAGGCACCTATGGAGATTGTTTGTCTAGTCCAATGCCCCTGGTCAGAGGAGGTTGCCTGGGGCCATGTCCAGTCAGATTTTGATCTGCAAGGACAGAGACTCCACAACCTCTCTGGGCAACCCGTGCCAGTGTTTTAAGTAGAAATACAATTTCCTGTGTTTCAATTTGTTCCCATTGCCTCTTGTCCTTTCACTGCTCAGAAGAGACCAGCTCTGGCTTCTTTGTGCCCTCCTGTCAGGCAGGAGGCAGTTTTATAACTTTGGTAGCATCCCCCTGGATCCTGGATCCTTTTTTTCCTCCAGGATGAACAGTCTCAGCTCTCATAGGACAGATGCTCCAGTCCATCACCTTAGTGGCCCTCACTCCAGTATGTTCACATCCCTCCTGTACTGAGAAGTTCAGAACTGGACCAAGTACTCCAGGTGTGGTCTCACCAGTGCTGAGCAGAGGGTAACATGTCCAAGAACGTGTAGCCTGCTTATGGTAAAGAAAAGAAATGAGAGAAAAAGAAAGCAAGTTCCCATTTCACTAACTTGCCAGCATCTAAAACTCATCAAGTCACTTGCTGGAAAGCTGCTCCCTGACACACTTTTACTTAACAGACTACATACTGGAAAGCTTCTACACTCTTTGTAACCAACTTCTAGACTAACACATCTCAATTCTTCACAATGAAGACTCACACCAAGTCACATTACCCTTAGAAACCCCTGTAATACTTGGAAGACAGAAGCAGGGAGAAGTAAACCCAAATAGAAAGTATTCCTCAACTCACACTGTTGCATACTGATCTCAGCAACAAAGCTGATCCCAGTCTTTACAGAAATCTAATAGGCAAATAAGGGTTTTTTTTTTAAAAAAAAAAAGCAAGCATAAATTGTTTATTGTTTCCAGACAGGCTAAGTTTGAACTTCATTAGCTATTCCATTACTTTTGTCAAGGATCCGTCATACTGATGCCTGTAAAATATTTACCTCAGCCTATTAACCTTTGTTAATTAAACCTACATTTCAGGTTTCATCTTAGTAAAGGAAGCCCCTAAAATTCACATGATGTAGTGGTGCTCTACACTTAAAGAAGCAGCAAGCAAAAAGAATAGGATGACCGAACAATTTAAATCCAAAATATTTATTAGCATAAACCACACCAAATACTCTCATTTATATCCCTAAATCACTCTTTCAAATTCACTACAGAAACAATCACCATAAGATAACCTGCTCTTAGCTTCACACAACCTACCCAAGGTATGTTAAGTGTTTTCCTCACCCAGCCCTAGTAAGGAAGATTAAGCAAAAAGCAAGCCCATTTCTTGAGATAAGTTCATTTCCAAGCCACATTCCTTAGCTGGTCAAGGAAAAGAAATATTGCACCACTAGGGAAGGGGGAACCTTTGTGCAGAAAAAATGTGATGCTAAGCAAAGCTTTAAGTGCTCTGTCCATGAAGAAATAAGTATTCTTTCTCTAGAGGCAAGAAGAAACACAGTCATAAAGGTGCCTTATCCAATTCATGTATTCAGCGAGACACCCTAATAAAGGAAGAATAGAGGAGAAATTGGAGTAAAGTATTATGAATGGTCCCTTCTTATGGCTTCTGGCAAACATAAGAATTTTCTTTTATCATTTGATCAGAACAGCAGTGGGTCAAGGCACTGATAATCCTATATCCTAATTAAACTCACATTTCCTTCCCTGGTTTAGTCATTAATTCAGCCCCAAAATTGAACCCCCTCCCTGATTAACTGCTCTGCAAGTACATAAACTCTATTGAACAATTGCAGGACAAATATCTGGAATGCATTAAAATAGGTACTTAGGTAATCAAGAAAGCCAGTGATCACCATTGATGTGAGCCCACAAAAGACTTCCCACTTCGGTACAGAAAGCTCCTTCAGGATTATACCACTCCAGTGTGACCAAAACTGGAGAAGATACAGGAACAGATCAGTCAAAAGGAGAGCAACCAAAGTTCAAAGTCTGTCAAGCCTTTGCCAGAAATCTGAGTCAAGGGATTTCAGCAGTCAATTTTTTAGGGAAAGTATTGCATGTACACACCCCAATCCCTCTGCTTTTATTATTTAATGACCAACTTTTAGGAGGACTATGATGGAACCTGTGCAAATGTAGGATTGAGCACTGTCACTAACACATCAAGTCGTTTTGTGAGGGAACGTCAAATTTGTAACAGGCACATCACCTTTACCTTCCTAGAAACTACCTATACAAAAAGAAGTATCACCTAATGAAAGCACATAATTACAACTCAGATTATTACTGCTGCCTCTGGCAACAGGTCCAGTAGATCAGTCATACTAACAGATGTAATCCTGTCCTGGGTGCATTTTCAGAGAGGGACTCCTTGCACAACCTCCCGGTGCTGAGGAGTCAGGCACCATGCAGGCTCAGGATCCACAGCCCCTACCCAGCAGGCAGCTGCCCAGACAAAGCAGCTCAAGAGCTTCAAGTCCTTGACTTATTTTTACTCTCTGCCAAAGGTTAATGCCTCTGCACCAGAGCTGGGTGTGTCTATGTCTCAGTGGGGATGGAGTATGCCACCTGAGTTTTGCTAGCCCAAGTACCAAAATCAATGACAATAACCACCAATGAATGCAAGACAAATGAGGACACCAGTATAAAGGGGCTAAAAAAGCAGAAATAAGGTTATGGAGTTCAGAGTCCACAAGAAGATGGATATAATCTATGGCTGAAGAAATCCCTGAACTGCAAACCACTAGAAAGTAAGGTAGATTAGAGGAAGCGCTACTGAAGATGTGCCTGATGAAGATGCACAGCCTTCCTTATGGTAACTCATTCCCCTGAGCAACCACTCACTGCTAAATCCAACAGGAACTATGAATCCAAGCGCCCAGGTCGAAGATATGTTAAGTAGCATAAACCAGTTCATCAGACCAATTTCAGTGTTGAAAGAGCCAACACAGAAGATCAAGAGACTAGTTCAGTAACAGTGCTCAAGACCTTTTAAAACCAGACCCTCAATGCAACTTTGACTTAACTAGATAGCAACGTTTTAAACTCAAATGCTTAGGAATTTCCCCCCATACAGAAGGCCTTTGTATCTTTGAACGACCTCTAAATGAAAACTAGCTCGCAACACAGGGAGAAACTGTGAGGTTTAGTCAAAACCTTTTAACCACCAGTAGGCATAAGTCAGCACCTAAACACAGACATACGCTATTGAGTTTTGCTGGCACAACTAAATTGGCTTGGTATATGAAAAGTACACATGGACATCACTAATAACAAAACCACCTCTGGCATAGCCAAAGCTGTGTCAATGAGGAGCTTTTTCCAGTTTAATTGACTTATTTTGAGGAAAAGAGTATAACCACGTGACAGATTAACTCTTTCTGCCAGCGAGAAATGGAGGCTATACAGCAGAGCAAAAGCAAAATACGAAGGTACAACCTCTGTAGCAGACATCAGGATTTAATGCAATACAAAATTATCATTTCCTCAATTCATAGGTTTATCTTGAAACTCAGAAAATTTGGTCTGAGATATTTTAATCAATAAAAGTACTTATGAGTTTCCAGTGTCATACTGAATTAAAAATAAGATCAGCACTTAATTCGCACCCCAGAAAAAAAGCCAGGACAAGATCATTATTGCTAGGTCACAATAATGGAAGGGGGAATTTCTGCCAAGGTTTTCACACCACCACCCTCACCCCACCCTAGAAAGAAAAACTCTTTGCAAGTAGCATCAAATAATGTTTCTTACGAAACTGAACAAGTAAATCCCATATCTCCCAAAACAAATAACTGATACAAGCACAGCTAGAACAAGAGCTGTGCTTAAAGGCAGGGTTCAGTATGACATCCCGGTCTGAAGCTGACTTAGCACCTTATCTGTGCATCCCCCAGCTCTTCCAAGAGCCAGCCACATATTAGTTTCTTCAGAACTGCTCATGGGAATACTCCCAAGTACTAGTCAGCTCTGGTGAGGTGAAGCCCAAGTGCTCCAACACATTTGAGCATGTTGAAAAGAGTCTGGGTTAATCTCCAATTGCTCTGAGGTAAAGGGTCAAGCGAGGGAGAGAAAGGACATAGGGATAAGGCAAGGATGCGATCCCAGAAGCATGCAAAAAGACTGGCTCTCTATCAAAGAAAAGCAAAACTCTTATGTGGTTCCCCAGTAAGGTTAAGAGAAACTTGCTTTCTATTTAACATATATTTGCACTTCTCTGAGTGAGAAAGCTAATAAAATTAACTTCATACATATTTACAAGAATTTTAAATTTCAAAATCTAGATAAAATGATGTGCTTAACTTAGGGCAAACTACAAAGCTCAGTAGTAAAAAAAAGAAACCAACCCAAAACAATGCATTTCACACTCTTCAGGTGATAGAAATAAAGTAACACCTTAACAGAAGCAATAAAAGGAATATTATTCATTACCCTCACACAAAGAACTAGTGGTATGAACAGAGTGAAATACAGCTACAAAACAGAAGTCACAGGTCATCTCCTAAAGACACTGTAGTCTTCACATGACTTCCCTTTGAATCTTTGGTTTTGTATATTACACACTAGGTGTGGGGAGAAAGTGGGGAATGCATCTAGAAAGTACTTTTAACTCAATTTTAGATCCTTTTCTACAAACGTAAAAGCAAAGAAGTTTACTTTCAACGTCCTGCATTCTTAACTATCACAAGTAACTTCAGTATTTCTGCCACTTTTAGCTGCATCACACAAGGCAAAACTAAGAGCAAGATGATTTATAAAATTTGCTAGAAGCAGTGACATTTCAGAGTTTATTTTGCAGATGCACTCTGAGTTACCACCTGATTAATTCCAAGAGCACCACACACTGCCACCTTGGGGTTTTTTGTTTAAAAAGAAGGTACTTGTAGCAGCTTTGGTCATCCACATAGTCTTACTGCAGTAAAAGGTCAGAGAACCTTGAGTATATACTAGTCCTGAATTAGCCTTTCACCAAGGTTTCTCACTGCCTAAACTCAGAGGGGCAGCACAATGAATTTGGAATACTCTGACTACTTTTAGTTCATTGGCAGGTTTTTTTTTCTTAATCTTACTCAAGTTCACAGCAGCGTGAATTTGCAGTGATACACAAATGTACACCTTGGGCAAAAATTAAGTGACTAAACCGGCAGGGGATAGTTAGTACTTTTGCCTTCAAAGACAAGCAGAGAGGAGGATATGACACATGTGATGTTCAAAGAGTCAGCTAGTGCTTGGCTGCCTTGTAATTGCCAAACTTGTGACACTTAACAATGTTATCATGCCTGCAATTTAGTTAGATTCCTTTTCCCACCTACATCAGTCTTTTAAGTTGCTCTGCTTTAACGTATTATCTTACACCACTGTAATACCAGTACAGTTGAAAACCCTAAACAGCTATTCCGAGATTTTTCTATAGCTGTTTGTTCTTTTGGACAACAGTCCCAAAAACTGAATCACAAAACCACTTAGTTTAAGAAACACCACAAACATTTTCATCCGCAAAGCAATTACATAAGAAGTTTAACTCGTATAATATGGATTAGATCTTCATATCTGAAGATCTCTAACATCTCCTACCACTTCTGATTTTCCACACTACTGCTCTATTAAGGCTACTCTTTAGAAGTTAGAATATTTTGTTAACCAGAACACACAAGCAAAGCAGCAATACAAAAAAGGAAACAAAACTTTACGCTGCAAAGAAACAAGGAAATAGGAAGCAGTAGTAATGATGTATGGAAGGGCATAGGAACCCATGCACATTGATGTCTGAAGCATCACAGAGGAAGATGCAATACACTCTTCATGTTTCAGATTGTCTACTGCTGACACATACAACCAACCTATGGCAGAAGTAGGATCATTTACAAAACCCAAATATTCATGAAGCCTACCACATCAAAGGGGCAAGGAAAGAATTCCTGCAACTGCACACATGTCTGCAAGCTGGTGTAGCAGGACCAAACACATTTTGAATGTCACAGTCACCCACCTACCTGCTACTTGCTCAAACAGCACAAGAAACTTTATCACTATTCAATAGGTTTGGAAATAAAAATTCATGTTTGAAGAGTAACTCAAGCAAGCCAGAAGCTACAGTGTCCTCTCCTTTTTTATACAGTTATTCTACCAAATATTGCTATCACCCCCCTCAAAGTTACACAGCCCAGCTAATAAGGACTCTGAAAGTGCTAAAAAGGTAGTGGACCAGAATACAGCTTCCAGGCTTTATCCTGCAGCATCTTTTCAGTCCAACTACAAACTGGCATGACTGGCTTCACAAGATGACTACTTCTGAAGACTTCTGTTTATTCAGAAACAGAACCCCCACATTTTGTAGATGACAAGTGAAAACTGAGGGAAAGGGAAGAGTGTAAAGGAAGAATCAAAGGAGTGTCGAAGAGAGGACTTCTAAGGAAGCTAGAAAAAGGAATTTAAGTGAAGATTTTTGCTGTCAAAAGAATTAGCATGACTAAGAGCTGTCGTAGCAACCTATTATGCTCGTTTGTTTTCGTGTGTTTAATTACAACTTTCCACATGCAAGAGACTTGTCTCCAGTCCTGCAGTGATAAGTATACAATGAAAAAAAAAAACAAAAACAACAAATTGCCAAAAACTAAACAAATAAAAGCTTACAATTCTTTAGTCTTGTCTATAATCAGAGTCACATTGTTCCATTCTTTCTCTTCATGTCACAAAGCTTCAAGTCTTTACACGGCTGCAAAAAGGAACAGCCACGAAGGGTGACTACCAGCCTTCTCACCCTTCAAATGCACAATGTTAATTTGGGCTCAGTAAGGGATCATTAGGAGGTGACCCAGAATGCCAGTTGCCATACTGTAATACCTGCACCTCCTGGACATGAACATTAATGGGAAAAAACCCAGAGATCTTCCAGAAAAGACTGGATCTCTGCCTTTTATTCTTTACTTTTAGCAGAATGTGAGGACATCCATTCTCATGAGAGGAAGAAGAATGACAAAAGAGTGAGCAAGGAAGAAACATAGATGTATTTATTGTATCATCTCCAACCCTACAACAGAAGTTAATCACCTGGATCGTGTCAATCTCCAAACCACAGTATAGCAGAATGGAATTGGGGGAGAGGGAAAGATGGAGAAAAGCAGGTACGAGTTAAGACACAAAATATTAGAGTTAAGAGATAAACACAGAAGTGTCATATTAAAGTAACATCAGGAAGGAGTGGATGAAACAAGAGCCTGAGAAATGGAAGATATTTATCCAAGAACTTCAAAGATGTACTTAAGAATAACGGAAAAGGAGGAAAGATGAAGGTCACACATAAAAGACACCACACTATTAGCAATATCATACTTGTGCAAAGTTAAAAAACACACACTGCACCACTTACCTATACCAGGAAGCTTCCCCCCCCCCCCCAAATATTTGACAACTTAAGTTACCATTTCAGAAGTTTGTTTTAACTCTTCCTCAACTGCATATTTGGTATGTTTCTTGCAAAGGTAAAGGCTCAATAATTCACTTATACTGGCATGAGAACATGACAGGAGAATGAATATATAAAGACAGAGGAACAAGGAAAAGGCTTCCGTGATTTATTAGAATGAGAGCATGCTCTTTCATTGCAAAGCAGTCAACAACAAAAGTCAATAAGAGATGATTTAGTTGCCTCATGTCTTCAAGAGCTACTCCTAAGTCAGTAAAGAGTTTTTGGTAACACCTTTGCTTTGCAGTCTGAGCCATTTTACAAGAACTTTTACCAACTCTAGCATCAACTTTGCTCTGTTCCTATGGACTACACTACGAAAACTAAGGTGTCTACAGATTTATTTGTAGTGCCACATCCAATTTTCAATTGAACTGAGAGCAGTTACTGTGGCAGGACTGAAAGCTAAACTACTGAACTGATGAACACTTCCTCCAGAAACTGATGAACATTCCTCCAGACACTGGTAATTTGTGTACACACTCAGATATATTTGGTTCTGTTGTTTGGTTTTAGTGAGGTTTTTTGGGTTTGGTTGGTTTTATTGTGTTTGGGCTTTGGTGGTGGGTTGTTTTGGGTTTTTTCAAATGTCTAGAGTGAATAATTTTAGGTTAGCCAAATAGTCTCCTATCTTATAGATAAAGAGCACCTTAACACTGTAAAAACAATAGCTAATTATTTACCCCTGATGACTCTGCTGTGGATAATGTTCAAGGGTATTCACTAGGACAATGCTATTGGAACACGTAAGTTTTGCCACTGTGACCTGACTCGCCCTCTACCACTCCGGAAAGTGACCGTGGGAGTCATGCAGTTTTAGGCATGCTGCAGAGGGGGCGGGAGACAAGACAGTGGGAATAAGGAATGCTATGCCAGGACCAAAGCAGAAGGGGCTAGAAAACATCCACTACTGCTTATGCTGGCTGTAAACCAGTCTTACTGCTCCGGCAGGCTACTTAAGTTGATGCCATTAAAAACAAGAGTAGTGTTTACACACAGAGCAGCAGAAGATTGCACTTGCTTAGAAGCTGATCAGGACCATTTCCAAGATGCTGCAAATATTTAATGCCAGTCTCCTTGCCTCAACATGGGTTTTGTTTGTGTTGGTTTTAGAGTCACACACCATAAAGGAAAGTACAAGGAAACACTATCAGCCAAACATTGCTCCCACAAACATTAGCATATTTGCTAAATCATATTTTGAATTATTTACCAATATTCTTAAGTTTGTTTCAGATTAAGAGCCCATTTCTACCATCTGGAAGTTTTTGGACCATATGCTTTTAAGCTCATGCTCTTGCTGAAGGTTAACTGTTCATGTCTGCCAAGAAAAGCCAGCTTTTCTCTCAAATAAAAAAGACAATTCTATTTGAAGATATATTTTAAATAAGAAGGCTTTTTCATTCCCATTGGGGGAGGAAGGCAAGGATTTGGGAATGAAGGAGTGAAGCTGAGCCTAGGAAGAAGGGGAATAAATAGTAGGGAGAAGGTGTTTTAGTTTTTATCTTTGTTTCTCAACATCCTATTCTATTTTGTCAATAAATTAAAATAATTTTCCCATAGTCAAGTCTGCTTTGTCCACGATTGAAATTGGTGAGCAGTATCCCTGCCCTTACCTCAATCCATGAGCTTTTCCATCTTATTTCTTCCTTCCGTCCAGATGAGGGGGAAGTGAGGGAGCAGCTAGGTGGGCATCTAGCAGCCACCAAGGTCAACCCACCACAGGGGCTGAACAGTAAACACGTTTTGCAGAATCAATAATTAAGTGCAATAAGGCACACACTGCAGTATATACAGAAAAGTCTTTCCTCTCAGCTCAGGGAAGAATGAGAGATAAGGTAAACTAGTTTACCTGGTCATAAAATAATTCCAGCTCAACTGCTGAGGGCAAACTCTTGACACTATTTTTATTGCTATAAAAAATAATGAAACACCCACAAAAAAACCCAACCACCAAATGCATACAAAAAAACCCAAAGAAACACGATGGATGCTCTACATACAAGAAAGGTGTATTATAGTATTGCACACTATCATTCATAAATCATTTGATTCTAACAATGAATTAAACAACACTGCTTTCTGGTATTAATCCATTGCCAAAATGAAATATCTCTGAAGGATAACATGTCCTGCATTGTCAGCAATAATCTTGGTTTCTCTTTTAATTGCAAAACTGGTAAAATGACTTGGTTAAAACAAGCACTTTTTCTCTTAGTCACAGGTAGACAAGTTACTCAAAACCAAAAGCACCTCCAATAGAAAGCTGGCACTGTGCACTGAAGTGAGAATAACAGACCGATTATGTCTAGACTATACCACTTGACTACATTAAAGACAGGAATGAAACTACATCAGAATTAACTAAACACAGAAAAAGTACATGCAAATGGTTTAATCCTGTCTAGGTATTAGCACTTGCAACTCCTGTTGCTAACATTAACTTTTGTATAATCAGTTCTGTCCACAGGTCAAAACCAAAAAGGATTAAATACTCTTTTCCATTTAACTGCCCAACACACTTACTGCTTGCTTATTATAGCAGAGTCCACTATCAGTAAGTTACCATTTGATACTGAAGTTCATCACAAAATTTTCTCCTTTTTTATTAAACTGAGCTATAAGCTTGATCATTGTGGGAGACTCTACAGGAATTCAAGATCACTAAACAAAACGTTCTTGTGGGGACGTGCCTCAACCTTATCTATGTAACCCACACCTGGAACCTTTTTTTTTTTAAGCTACTGGAGTTACTGCTTGTAGATTAGATAAGGAATGCTCACATGAGATTCCATGGCAAGAGATACAGAAATGATGGTGAGACATCAGGTGACAGTGTTTTCTGCCTTTCTTTTACACAGTGCTAAGAATCCCAGTGTATAACCTTCAATCTCAAATTGTCATCAGCAAGCTGAAGCTTAAAACTTATTCACCAAAAGGAAGACTACACCAAGAATTAGTAACGAATTATTTGGACAAAAAAATATAATGCAAGACCTACATTAGAGAAAAACAGAGAAAATAAAATGGACGCTATTTAGTTATAAAGATCAGTTACCAAATATTCCATGTCTGTATTTATTTCAGCAACTGAAAAGATTGCAGTCTTTGCTTTCTGCACTAGAAGTGAAGAAATAGCAACTAACTTTTTAGAAAGGGGTATGCCTGAGAAATTTGACAAATATCTCTATATTGACTATATGTATGAGAAGCAGATTTAGAGTGGATCTATTGTTTTACTTTCAGAAACTATTAACTTTACTATCTCTTTGCTACCTTAAAAGCAGCAGTGGAAATAAATGTTTTCCTTTTATATAAAAAGACTTAGGTCACACAGGCCAAGTAAATATTGATTTTACTACAGCTGAGCTGGGAGCAATAGTTAATTTCAATGGTCTGCACAGAGTGTTTTATGAATTGCTTTTAAAAGATTTCACATTACAAGGTATTAAACCAGCTAAGACCCTTTTAAAAACACCTGAAGCTTAAAATGATTGGAGCTGCACAATTGTAGCAGGGGAGATGTATAGCTGAGAGAAAAATAAGAGATATTAAAGGCTTCACTTCCCCAGCTCAGGAAGCCCAGCAGGATGCTCTCTTTCTACCCGATGCAGGCAGTCCTGAAGCCTTCCTGCGAAGGGACAGCTCAGAAGCAACCCTGCAAAAGTGCTGAGCGGGAACCAGTCACCAGCACAAGAAGGGACAGGGCCTGCCTCATCACCACATGCTATTTCTTTAAGTAGTTAGCCTTGTAGCTAGAAAACTCGATGCACTTCTCCTTTTAGCCAGTTTACCAGAACAATGGGAAATACGTGATCTCTGACATGGTCATGGTTCCAGCCCTATTTGATGCCAGGCATACAACTGAACATTGCAGCTATGTAAGTTATTTCAGGACCTAATTTCAAGTTAATCAGACCCACAACAGTTAAGCAAGACTGAACGATATTTTATCTCAAGAGGAGATATTTCATAACCGCAGTACAAAATCCACGCTGTGGAGAAATTTAGCAAGACAGATACAGCCACCCTGCTTCCATCTGCACAAGCAATACTAAATGCTCTTTTAACTGTCAAATATTACAGGAAGCTGTCAGTGCACACTGCTGCATGCCAGGTTTGATCTGCGTAGACACAAGGGGAAAGCTGTTGACTGTCACCCTGCACGGCACAGAAGACAGCCACCACATTTCCAAATTTCTGCAGAACCCTTGAACTGTTTCTTCACTGCTTTTCTGAACATTTAGCTAGAAATTCATCTCGGCACATAACAAGTGTCAGAGTACACAGCATCTCCTTCCCCTGCAGCAAAACCACGCTTTTTACCAGCTGGAAGGATCAGCTGGGGAATTAGTGCAATTCGCTTTCTCAGCCGCTCGCTTAGTGAAGATTAGAGCGCGCTCCACCCCGACGCCACACAAATTAGGTCACACAGCAGACCATACTGCTGCCAGTTCCTGCCCTATTCATCAGGGACGAGGGCAGGAAGCATATGGAACACTCCAGTTAAGGGTCAGAACATTTCAGTGAAAACATAAAAGTGAACCAGCAGCAGATTATTCACCGGCCAGAGGGAACAGGGTTTCTCCACACGGCAGAAGTGAGTCACGGGCACCACCACATCCGATGCAGTGCAGAGGGGAACAGCCTGCACCCAGCAGCAGAACACTCCCCTACAGTTTACAAAAGGGACTGTACTACAAGACAACAGAAGAATATTTTTCACTTTCTCAGTATGCACGTTCACTTAATAGTTTAACATAACAGTTTTTAAAACAGTCCTTCAGAAACTGATAATCAGTTCATGTGAAGACCCAAAAGGCAACTACATAATACAATGTAATTACTATGTAATCTGTTCTTACCCATTTCTTCTACAACTATGCTGTATTTCAGAACCTTTAGCACCTGCTGCCCAAAAAAAGAAATACACCATTTTCATGTGTTTGAAAGCCAGAGTTCTTTCCATCAAACAGATTTGAGGTCCAGCACAGCTCTACTAAGCAAACTAACCAACCCAGAGCTTACAGTAACATGAACAATACAGTAAATATTAGTTTTACTATTTTAACAGCTTGTGGTCTCATGATCAAGTAATTTCAAGCTGCTATCAGTGCATGTATCTTGTGGGAACACAGATAAATTCCTTTCCACCTGAAAGGAAGCTTTTCATTTGTAGGCTAGCGCTCCTAGGATTTCCAAAACAGAGTCTATCAGAGCAAGAAGGGAGACCCAATGGTAACAGAAGCTAAATGCAGAGTTTCAAAAGATACACTCTCAAACTATGGGTTTGCAAAATGCCTCAGTCATGTTGTTACCATTATTTCCTACTGCTATAAAAAAATAACACTCCTCTTAATCACGGGGGGGGTGGGGGGGGGGCTGGGGCTTGCACAACAATTAGCTCACACAATAAAATGTAAATTGATCTCTTTTGCATTTGTTGACAACTGTATGAAAAAATAAAATAATATGTAGTGGCATATTGCTAAAACGCTAACATAGATTATTCAGGTACTGCAGAGTGCTTTATTGGCTTCAAGAGCTGACATTTTATAGAAACAGTGCCACAGGGCAACCCCT
This sequence comes from Athene noctua, assembly GCF_965140245.1. Taxonomy (NCBI): domain Eukaryota; kingdom Metazoa; phylum Chordata; class Aves; order Strigiformes; family Strigidae; genus Athene; species Athene noctua. Next base: position 76,247,901 of record NC_134037.1, read on the forward strand.
TTCAGAAGGCTTCACGGAACTGGCATCTTCTTCTACCTCCTTCATATAGAGTAAGTAGCCTCCCCTGAAACAGCAGGGTGACATCCATCTGGATAATAAGGCAACTGAGTTAGAAAGATAAATTAAAATAATCACATCAAATATTGCTACATCAGTAGAGTATGTATATAAAAGTATAAATACAAGATAGCCCAATAGTTTTCTTGGAACAGAAGTTTTCCTGGAAGAATATAAATTATCTCCCATGACATGGAACAGCAATGAAGAGAGCCCATTTGTTTGAACAAACATGAATTCTCGTGAATAAAGCACGAGATCTCTTCTGGTTTTTCTTTGCAGATAAAGGGCCAGCTTCAGTTCCAGTTAGGCACCATGCAGCCTACCAGTGCCACCCCAGTCCCAGCACCTATCACTGACTTGAGAGCTTAAAAGGTTATTAAAGATTAGACATTTATAAAAGAGGACATCCCACTAGACAAGCTAAATTATTTACTATGTTTTAGGGCATAAACCAATCTCTGACTCAACATGCTCATGTTGTTTAGGCTTCAGAGGACAGAAGTCTCATCCATTTTGGTTTCACCTAAAGTAATTCATTTACATCCACATACTTCATCAGATATGAGCTTCAGCCTCCCTTCCTCCCACCCCCACCAATTCTCCCAACAAGCAGCTGGCCAATAAAACCAAAGCCACACCTCTGCCAACACTGCAACATTTACAAGCCAATAACCACCCCCAAACCTTCTAGCCAGAGCTACACACAAGGTGTTTCCCAAACTTCTCAAAAATCTCCGTTATTTATATTATGGAGTTTGCATGAAAAGCCAAGAAGGTGAAGAACAATTACACACACATACGCCTTCCAACTTCTCCACCCACTTTTTTCCTGATTGAATATTTCCAGGACTGCATCATCAAAATCTGTCCTCTCAGAGGCTTTTTCCCCCCACTTAAATTTCTTTTACCGTATTTTTTTCTTGTTTTTCTCTTCCTCACCTCTTTTCAGATTTTTTTGCTCTCCTCTGTGCATTTCTAACACAAGTCCTTCTAAGAAGTGTCTAAAGCCACAAGTCCCTTACAGCCTCCAAATACATAGTATTAAAAAAAGTGAGCAAACAGTGAGTTTAAGGCTGTCGCTCTCCTAGAAACAAATCTACAGTCCTACACTTTATGACGAGTTAGGAACATTATAATGCAAGGAATTTCCTGGAAAAATACCTGCTGCTTGATCAAGAAAAAATATCATTTCCAGATACTAACCATGATATATATGCTTTTAAAAACAGAGAGCTTTCACAGGGAGTTAAACAGGCCTTAAGAAACAGCCACTAAGCACCCTCTCCTCAATCATACAAAGCACCTGGGCAAGCAAGTAGCTGATTCTCAACCAGGAGATTTACACCTTAGCCTACCCCCAGTTAGAATAGGCACCATCAGAGAACATCATCCATAGACACACAGACATCACCAAATATTATCTGTGTACCCACAGTGGTACTTACAACCTGAAGGACTGAAACAGAAAACCTCAAATAGATTCACACACACATCCTCTTACACCATAGATGAACATTTTAGGGTTTTGACAACTGCAGTGCTCATCACTTAATTGCATGGCTGGTTATGGCACTTGTCCCAAGTTTATGCTCTTCTAGAAATACAATGATGAAAGAAAGGGGGAAAAAAAAATCTGACAAATAGTCCTAAAAAACCCATACCAGTACACAGAGCCAGAACAAACATCTTCCCTCAATAATGGCCCAGGTTAAAAACCAAGCAAACTGATTTTCTTCTAACTTTTCAAGAGTGATGGACTGTGGCTGTACCTCATTAGAAGGGTGAATACATGCAGATTTTGAAGAACGCCAGATGTCTTTGACCTGTAATTTAGTGAGCTCTCTAGAGTCAGTTAAAAGCAACTCCACTTACATTAGTGAGTTTTCTTGAAATTTTTGACAGTTTTTAAACAGAGTTCAGACTGGGCCAAAGAGGAAAAGTTTCTGCTCTCAACTATACTGGCATACATCCAAATCCACCTCATTGTTCTAGAAGCAAACATACATGAGATCCCAGCCCATCATTTTATTCCAAAGTTAGTCATTACACTGCTATATCTTAAAAGATTTTTGTTTCTCTTTTTAAAAACCCAGACTCTAGCTTTGTACCAAAAAACACATCAAAAAAGTCAAACGGACCAAATTCTCTATTGATCAGCAGGTTCTGCATGCATGAAGTTCTGACACAAATTCACAAAATAAGCAGCCCTCATCCATCAATCACTCTATCTAAACAGCATATTCACAGATACTAGGAATCCTCAAATTGCTTTTTCCATGCCAATTATTTGGCCCTGGTCACAAAACAGCGGAATAGTCCATCCATGAAGTTTCAGTTGGGACAGGTAGGAATGGAGATCAGAAAGAAAAGGAAATAGAAATATCCCCCATTTCTCCTCCTCCAAAGCACCCCTCCTCAAAACATATTCTTTCCAAGTTACGGGAAATATTGCTCCCTGGAGATCCCACCAAAGTGGGAAAAAAAAAGTGTGAGGGGTGAGGGTACTGCTATAAGTGTGTATATTCAAAAGTCCCAGAGACAGAACTGTAGATAATCAAAACACAACCAAACACTGAAATCACTGTAACTTAAGTTTAAGAAAATTGGAGGCATTGAGATTTTCAATCAGACAGAACAGCAATAAAATTTAAGCCATTAAAAAGTTATTACAGGTGAAAAGGAAGCCGTCAATACAAGCCCACAACAGCAAGAGGATCTTGTGGCTGAAGGTGTGACGCAGCCAGGGCTTGCACAGCACTTGCAATGGAGCAAACAGCCTTTCCCTGGACTGTTTCCTGCCATGCCTTCCACAACCTGCTCCTGTTAGGGTCAGCAAACTTGAACAAAGTTAAGAAAAGCAGCTTGCATCAGGTGTAGAAGATAAAAGGATCCGGCCATGTAGGTCTGGTTTTATCTACAACAGCCTTTAAAAGAGGTAAGCACACACTCACCCAGTGGAGGGTAACATGTCTGTCTGTCGGTATCCCGAGGAACAGCAACTTTGTACTTTTTCCACACAACCTTTTTGGCTGTTTGAACGCTCATGATCAAGCCCACTCTTTGAAAAACAGGAAAGTGAAGATGTAGAGGAAGTACACACTAGTTATTACCCGCGCAAGAACTGCATGCTGGGATTCGAGGGGGAGGGAGGCACTGGTTTTCCTCAGAGGGTTTGACATTCAGCCATGCAGTGACTGACAAAACCATTCAGGAAACAAACCTTTTAAAAGCCTGCACATAAAAAAGTAACAGACTTCAGGCTGAGAGTTTGGGTTTTTTTCTCTTTAAACACAGGTATATACACTGCTTTGCTATTTCATATGAAAACAGATGGACACTCCAGCTTTCAGAACACCAGCAAGTTAAATTCTAGTTACAGAAAACAGGAAAGAAGGTGGCAATTTTCCTTTTCTCTTCAAATGAACCTCTCTGGTCAAATACCACACTCATTTGAAAAATCCTAAATATTTTTAGCATTTATTTCATGAAAAGGCTTGCAGTATTACCATAAGACTTTTTCCACATGTTGGATAGAACGTGAAACCAGAACAGCTCTGCAAGGTGATCATCCACATCTTACAATGGCCTTTCAAAAGAGCACAAGAGAATTTTAACGCAAGATTTCAGCATAAAAAGGGACTTCTACAAATAAATTTCAAAATTACAAACTCTGATTAGCTGTACCATTTCCACTGTGTAGTAATTCCAAACAAGACAGACCACAACCCAGTAAAGCAAGTGGTTAATAATGCAAGGCTACGATAGCATCAGAGTTATTTTACAAGTCATCCTTTAAACTGTGTTTACCATTGACACAGAAGGAGAAAAAAAAAAATCAAGGTAAGATTTCTCTTTAAATTTTGTTGGGGACAGGAGTTGGTCTTACTTTGTTTTGTGGTTTTGGTGGGGTTTTTTTCCAATTTTAAGAATTTCTCAAAGTTGAAGCCTGAAAAATGCACACAAAAGGAGGAATTTTGTTTCTGTGACTAAAGACAACTATACATTCAAAGGGCTAAATCAGATGTATATCCAAACTTTTCTGTAGATCACACAAACAAGAGCAATGTGGAAAGGTAACAAAGTTTTAAAGCTAGGATTCCTATTTTTGAAACAAACAGTGGTGTATTTCACCATGGCAAATACAAACTTTACTGTACTAAGCACATCACAAGCACAAAGGAAAGACACTTCCAACTCTACCAAGCATACAGTGACAATGAGCAACCAACCATGAAATACACTAGAAGTCTTACCAAGAGCACCTTCTTTTCTTTGGGTCTTGACAAGACTGGTCTGCATTCCCAAAGAGTGCTCTCCTGTTGACCCAATACCTCATCTCACCTTGGTCCCTGCCACTACCAGATAAGGCCCATGCACAAATGAATTAAGACTCTCTCCAGCAGACACTCACCAAGACTGAAGGATACATAGAAGTTTCAGGAGTTAACTAGTTTGTTACAACACTTCTGGGTTTCACTCCTCAATGAAGAATGGATGTGTGGTCAGCAAGAGCAGTTAGACAAACACCAATCTCAGCCTCCATCAGTCTCCTGAACTTCAGCATGAAGATATTAAAAGGGCTGAGGGAAACCACTCATTCACCAGAGTTTCCAGAGGATCTCAGCTCTCAAGCTCTGCCTGCCATCAGCAACCACATTGCGTAAATTACAGAAATCGCTTTTATCTAACAGCAAGTTTTACATTGCAAAGCCAACATTTCAATAAGAATATACACTGAGAATATTTTTTAACTTAATAAGGGGGGTGGGGGGGTGTTTGGTTTGTTTTTAACTTAACAGTTCATCTCTTGCCTAAATGGAGATGGAATTATTAATGTCAGTTTCAAGTCAAAAACTATCTGCAGAGAAGCTAACTTTAGGATGGCAAGAATTTTTAAGCTACATTTTGAAGTGAAGCCTCTGCAAAATCTGAAGTACTGGGCGTGAAATCCATGCATTAACCACAGGAACTGATAAGCAAGACAGAAATGGAAGCTTTCAGACAAAGTAATCTTTGAAGAAGGCAAAATAGGATTTTTTACTTTTTTAAACAAACTCAAGAGTTCAACACACTAGCACACACTCTACCCATAAACCACTTCATTCATTAGAAGATGGTCTTATTCCTACTACTACTGAATTCAATAAGCCATTCATTTAGCAGCTCTCTGACTGGAGTATGTGCTCTCTTTTATTCACTCCAGTGTTGACAGCAGTAATCAAATTTTGTACATACCACTGGCTCTATTATGGTTCAAAAGCAGCTGGCTGGCTGCCTAGTCTTCTTATCATCATGTAAGATAAAAAGACCAGCCAAACAGACCAGTCGAAACTACAGTGGGTAGACAGTAAAGCCTAAGTAGAAGTCTAGTAAGTAGAAATCACGTGTTTTTATGCCTGCCCTTGTATTACAAAGCATGGTGAAGAACAAGGCTAGGCTTAACACATGACAAGCTTACTTTAACAGTTTTCAGAAGAACTGGAGCTTAGAGGACAACTCAGTCCTTGCAGAAGAGAAGGTCTGAATGCTATACTTCATACATGAAACACTACCCATCAATAGCTTGGTCCATTTAGCAGGAAACAGGAAACTACAGAAAAAGCATAGAGATGGGAAAAAAACGCAGCACACAGAGAACCGTATCTGTTCATTTGAAGATGAGCTCAAACGCTTCAGATCACTTCTCTATCACAGCCTCAGCATATATGACGTCAGCACTAGGTTCAAAGAAAATTAAAGTTCACAGAGGCAAACAACAGTGGGAGTGGAGGGCAACATCCTTTAATTATAAAAATCCCCTGTATGCAAGGCAGTTTGGAATCAGATTGGTTTCCATTTCTTCTTTGCCTTCTGGGAGCTTTCCAAGAGCCTTGAATGCCTTGACTCTGAGAAGAGGAAACTGGCTTCTTTTTCACGGCCTCCCTCCTTCCAGCTTTGTTCCAAGTAGGGCCTGGTTAACCCTGCTCTGAACTTCCATTCTTCCAGACAATTCTGCAAGAGAAAGGCTTATTTTATGGAGAAGGAAAAAAACAACCTATAGAATTTCTTATGGGAGCAGAACAAAGAGTTCTTCCTTCACCTTTCTTCTCCATCACACAAGAGCCAAGAGCCTTCTCCTTCCTAGAGGAGGATCCCAATTTTCTGCAGGGTTCCTGCGCTACCTCTTGAGGCCTACCCTTTATAACACTGCTATAGTGAGCTTCTGGTTAAGTGCTTCTCATGCTGTGGGACATTAACACCCCACAGTTTTGTTCAGGATGTTTTATTTGACCACAACAACATGACAGGACATTTTTTGGCTGGCCTGACAAACATGTTTTGAATTAGCAGACCACATAAGGCTTGCTTGACCAAGCAAAGAGGAGAGCTTAGAGGGCAATGCTAAGGAGAAGGATGCTGAAAAGTCAACAACAGACACTTAGAAAGTAATATTTCAAGTGCCTGTTGCTTTTTGATGGAAATTGGTCATAAATTTAACCCCTACTTTCAAGGAAACCCACAGCAACAGGAACTTCAGATGCATAACAGTTTTTAGCACTTCTGTTAAAGCCTCCTTTCACAGAGCAGGTTCATGTCAGCATAAAGTTTTCTCCCGAAAAGGAAATTAGCAGTACAGTAAATGCCCTTGCTACCATGGAACAGGCAGAAGAAATGATCCCTTTTTCTCTTGTATAGATACTGAAGGGAGTGTTTTGAATGTAAATACTGAGAAAACCTGTGGAGCACATTATTCTTTCAAAAGTGTTGTTTACATTAGTCATACCTGTGAAACCCAGCCATGACATACAACAAAACACCCATTTCCAGCAGCCCAGAGGAGTGACAGCAGGCCCACTGGAGATGTAGGAGCCTTCTCCATTTTGCTTCTCATTTATGACGAGCATACCTTCTGAAGCAAGGCTCCTGCCCATTCATGGGCACCTTTACAAAGAAAATCACAATGACAGATGCACAGCTCAACATTTGTCTGCTTGAATGCTGGGGTGTAATGTGCATTTCAGCAGGAGCCCCATGCTGAGCCCCAAGTGGCAGTATGCAAGCACAAGTATGCAAGCACAGGAGAAGGACCACCACTTTTGCCACCCTGGCCCCTCCAAGCAGCTATCCTGCTGGTTTACAGTCCTCAGTACTACTTGCCCTGGCAGCAGTCATTGCCCTGCTGCATTGGGACAAAATGGTGAGGCTGGGCTCAGCCCAGAAGCCAACTGGCTGTGAGAGCTGCTGATGGGCAGCTCCACCCAGGACAGAGCACTGCCCTCAGCACACTCTGCAACCAAAGACACTGCCTCCAAAACACATCCCGCTCCACTGCCTTCCATGTGCCAGGATGCAATCCAAAGCTTGGGAAGCAATAGCTTAGGCAAGCATATGAATAAAACCATTTACTTGTACCTCTTCCTGTCACTCAGTTTGTAAATGTCAGTTTGCACCTCCAAGAACAGAAACATCTCAAAGCTTCCTTCTAAACTGCACAGGAATTTTTCCTTAGAAAGTGTCTTACCATACATTCTTTTCAAACTAGAAAATGTAGGTGACTGGAATGGGAGACCTACAGAATTTCATTCTTAATTGCAGTTATGTAGGTTGATTTTTTAGCACACTTCTATAGTTATCCGTTCTGGCTTATGTCAATTAAACATACTTCTGCTAACAAACTCTGCCTAGGGTACACACTGATAAAGAATAAGAACAGTCCCTTCAACAGCAGAAGGACAAATCAAATCATTCCAAAGCCTGCATGTCAATATATCAAATACTCAGAGCCCCAGAGGAGACATCTCCTGCATGGAAGATGACTCTTCCTCCCTGTCCACCAGCTACAGCAGCAAAGTACTAACCATGTTCTAACTTTAGGTACCACAAAATAGGACAAAGGGGGGGCTAAAAGCTCTAGATGCAACCCTTCTATCCAATCCCTATACCTATATATATATACACACACACACATTATATATACACACTCTGAACAGCAACAGACCTTACTAAACCACCAGGAGTAGCCAACACTCCCAGCTCTTCCCAGGCAGACCAAGCAGGACTGTGTGGAGGTGTTGGGGTTTGCCTCAGGCTGGGAAGAGGGGAAAGACAGCCTGAAGGGCAGCTCTGGAGCAAGCACACAGCCCTCTGCTTGCCAAAGCCTTCAGGACTTCACTGAGGACACCTCTACCAGCCAGTGCTGCAACCACTGCCTTCATCCTGAAAACCCAAACTCGTCTCCTACTGCTGGGGGAGAAGGAGGGGAGATAATCACAGTAGAATTTATCACAGGCACATTTCAACAGTGATGCAGTCAGACGAGGACATGAAGCATTAGTGGTTAACAGTGTCACCCACAACTGCAGATTCAAACATCTAGAAGTTAGCTTTTCTTTTTTAGTGTCCTGCCATGACACATGGGCAACCAGATAGCACCCTCTAAGACATTAACTCTTCAGCTGTACCATTTAGACCACATTATTTGTGTACTGCCACTGAGCTGTCACAAGTGTACATATTTATTGCCAGTCTTTTTTAAATTAGCATTAAATTTTTCCCACCCAGACAATCTACTTCCCTTCCCATTTGCAACAATGTATTTTATTCATCCTTTTCCAAAGCAAAAAGCCACAGAGAGCAAAGAAAGGGACAGCATTGTGCATAGCTGCTCTGCCTTCTGAAGGAACCATTACCAAAGACCTTTGCACTTCCCGCAGTCTCTTTGCTGGGGATGAGGAGTTTTGCTCACCAGGAAAAAAGGATCTTCAGAGCCTGCATTAGGAGCTCCAAGTCTCCCCATTCCTTCCCTGAAGAGCAAGAGTACTGTAAAGAGCTCCTTAAGCTAAACAGGCTGTCTTTCCTAGCTCAGAAAGCTAAAAGTCAGAAAGAAACCATCAGAGCAGAGACACCCTAAAACTAAGGAAAAAAAAAAGTCTGCTCCCTATGGTTATATAGCTGACCACAGGTGGCTCAGGGACAGCCTTCCTGCAAGGAGCTTCTTGTTCATTAGCACATTTTGACAAACACACATGAGAAATTCACACGTTTGTGCTGACTGGAGTTAGACTTTTAAGAATAAATACAGCAATTACAGAGTTCCATGTCCAACACAAACGCATCTCCAGTTAAACTCTCTACTCTCCAGAGGATAAACCTGTCTCCTGCCAAGGACCCAAGGCAAGCATCCCTCCTTCCAAAATAGCATTGCTAACCCAACCCAAAACATGCTTACTCAGCTTGGCAGAGGAAGGCTGTACTGGACCCAGCACAGCAACGCAGTGCAGTGCCCCAGGTGCACGCACCCAGCCCAGGGTCCCAGCACAGCACTGTGGCCCAGTCTGATGAGGGTGGGAGCTGCACCACACTGTTCCTTCTCCTGCACAGTGCCAGAGCCATGCCTCACTGCTCTTCAAACTACAGAAATCCCATCTTAAAGTTACCTACTCTGCTGCCACAGTATGAGGCTTTACTTTCATGAAAGACCCCTTTACCAAAAGAAAAACACACCCAAAAACCCTCCACAAAACATATGCTTTAGTTCAATCCTCTTTAAAGCCCCCAGCTAACTGCAGACTTACAATATCTCTTGTTAATTTGTCCCAATAGTTAAATTGCACTCACTGCTAAAAGCTTACACACCAATTCCCAACCTTTAGCCACTGATGTCCTTTTAACAGCTACAAATTGCAGATCACTGTGTGTTTGTTTAAGGTTGCCAAGACTGCAACAAGGCCAGAGAGCATATTTCAATAAATAATCCAATATCAGATGTTTTGTACTCTGCAAAGACTGTATTTAAAAAAAAAAAATCATTGCATCACAGTTGTCAGATACTAGAAGTGCATCATTAAAACTACTGCTAAAATTAGTGCCCTTCTTTCTCCCTCTCTTGCCAATTAGCATGGCAAGAAAAACAGTAAAACCATGTCGTTTGTTAAATATTGAACCTACTGGAACCTGCAAAATAACTGATTATTAAACTAGTCTGAGGCTGAGGTCAGTTTACAGAGGACTATCATGCAGCAGCTATGGCAACACAGAGCTACCAAGCTGCACTGCCAACTAACAATGGGAATCAGATAAGAACAAAGAGCAAAGCAACAAACAGCATCAACCTGCTTTCTTGGGGCCATAGAAGCAGAATTAAAGCTCTCAGAGGGCGGGCTCTTCAGTTCAGCACAGCATTTTTGTGTATCAAGGGACTAGCGAAGGAGAAGAGTGTAGAAAAGATTACATGGACAACTGAACCATGACCTACAGGGAGAAAAGAACCACACAACAATAAAAAGCCTCAAGCCTCTCTAAAAGCAGCCATACACACAAACATACATTCATAAGCAGACATCCAACAGCAGTGTAAAGATGATGCACTTTATTTGGGAAAGGATGTGCACCTATCTCAAGCAACCTGCCCAGGTTCCCAAGCAGAGGCTGGAGACCAGCCCAGCCCATGTATCAGCTGAAGAGGTTAAGAAATAGTTGGGTTAGGAGGCACCTCACTCAGCTCCACACTAGCTAAGGAAAGCTCACACAAATCACAAGTGTGTACCATCAGCAGAGACATGGTGAAAAGAAGACTAGGCAGCAGCAAGCAGCTGAGGGGCAGTAACTGATTCAATTTTGCAAGCCAGCAAAAGGCTGCATGTTTATACCCTCACTTGTTTTCAAGAAATTTTCAGCAAGCTTTCTGTGCATATCCTTTTCAGGCTTCTGCCAGGTCAAATGGAAAACACTGGGCTCAGTTATTTAAGCTCAAGTGTGCGGAGGAGTAATAACCAAAGCTCCGCTGGACAGGATTGCATTCTTCTATTCTTCAAATGCCACCACCCACTAAGATATCATAATAAAAACTCCCAAAAACCTTCTAAGCAAAGCCAGCATATACTGTGTGATTGCAGGCTAAGTTCTGCACAGTGTCCCTCAAAAATTTCATCTGTACCTCTGAAAGTACTAAGGTACACTGATGAACTCTGCTACTGCTGCCACCACCAGCAAAGCTTTTGTCATCATTGTAACCAAGTGTTAGTTTAATTTAAATCTTATATCATGTGAAGGTTGAGATAGAGGCCAAAGGTACCATAAGTTCTGGGAAGTCTTCCTGTGCAAGACTGACCAGCAAATCACACACATTCCCAAGCCAGAAAAATGAAGCCCCAAAACACATTTCCTGCTTCACAATTACTGTGGTGCAACACATGCAGCCCAGTATTCCCACGTAAATATGTAAATGATACACGTGTACTGGCTGATCTTAAAGTAATCTGAGGGTTAAAAACAGATGTACACACTGTAACAACACTGGTCACCTCACTGAGGCATCACACCTTAAACTTGAAGTGTGAGCAGGCACAGTCTCATCCCTGGTCCGAACAGCAGCTTTTCTGCTATTTGTTCACCCCACCACCCATTCTGTACTAAGCCATCTGACATTTACTGCAACAACCTTACAACAGGCTCGAGAAAATTTCACATTACTTTTACAAAAAAATTTTAAAGCCAAAGCCTTTAAATTCAAAAGGAAAAAAGCAAATTGTCTTATCCCTCCCATTTGAATAAACAATGACTGCTTTCATGTATTTTAAAAATATGTATATGGTTGAGTACACTCAGGATTATGAGTACATGAGTGTGTAAACATAAGTAATTTAAATAAAAATTTTTACACCAAAGTAGATAGATTGAGATTTGGAAACACCACAAACCACTCTGTGTTCAGGACCCTCACTACATGCTGCATATGGGCTTTCATAACCCCACAATCTCCCTAGCACATGAAGCAAAGTGCTCCAAACGGCACACCACATCTGCCAGTTTGTTCCTTACTCTGGCTTGTCTTTGCTACTACCCTACTCACTTTTGTTGCTGCTACCAAGAACTGAGTAGGTTTTCTCATAGGGTTATTTTCTTACTAACTTCTCATCCTCAAGGGGCAACAGGTTGCTACTAAAAAGCATGCCTCATTTCTCTGCAGGCCTGTCAAACACAGAGGCAAAAGACACTAACTTCACAAAGCTAATACCGAGTCAAGTAGCGATAAGCTTGTTTAGAGGTGTAATTTTAGAAAAAAAGTCTGTGTAGGTTCGTAAAACTCCAGTACAAATAAAGGAGAACCACAAAACTTATAAACAAGTCATATGGCAGTTGTAATTCAAACTCACACAAGTATGCAGCCCTCCAGTCTCTTTGTTACTCTGCCTTCAGCTTGCCCAAGATTTGAGCAGTTCTCAATAATACCTGTATTCAACCAGATGTTAGACTGTGTTCATTACCAATAATCTAATATCTAAGTGTAGTATTCCCAGTTACATTGACATATAAACTCTTCTTTATGCACAGTTCCCTCCCTCATCCTAACTGTACTAGTTTAAGATAGTTGTATGAGTAAAGCATAATTATAAAACTGCATTGCTGCTTTGCCTTTTTTTACTTTGTGCCACGATCATAAAATTAATCCTTTTTGTTTGTTTTCTTTTATCTGCTTGTAGGTGCTTTTGTTTGATTTTAAAAATCACTTTGAGCTCTGACACATTCCACTCCCTATAAAAAAGTTTCTCACAAAAAATCACTTTCTAATCACAAAAGTACTTCAACTCGGCCACAGAAAAAAAGTCAAATCCCCATTACATATTACTTCTATAAACATGTTAGGAAAAAAAAGGGGATCCCCACAATAAAGACCTTTACAGCTTCAATTGTGAGATAAGCAAGGCAGTTCAGAACGGTGGCAAGGTTCAGAAACAGAACTTTATACAGATGCAATGAAACTGTTTGCAATGTTACTTAAACATAAAAAACCAACTATCTACCCTGGGTAAAGCTACTGAGTGTATGTAAGGCTCTGGAAAAAGTAGCTCTAGTGTACATGCAGCTAATGACCACAAAGTCAAGAAGTTATATTACCCTGCAGTTTTTAGAAATCTACTTTGGCCCTAAATGATTTACATCCAACTAACTGCCCCCAGCCCTGCTGTTTTCCACCACCTTCCTTCCCACTTGCCTCCACATACTCAATTACTCCTCCTGCAAACACAAACCCCTGTTAATAAAAAAAAAAATCATCTCTCAAAGCAAAATCACAAGACAGTTCATTCAGTCTTCTCACTCCCACATGATCATCAGGTGCTGTCACACTAACAACCTTGTACTTCCCATTCTACTATAATTAACTTCACCTTCCTCAACCTGTTCCACCCCTGAGCTATACAGCTGTTAATCAGTTTTTTTGAGATTCTATCAGGAGGGCAAACATGAGGGGGGAGAACATTGTCACAATAAATCTAACTTACACATGTCCCTACAATGGCATTTCAGCAGCCAGCTAGACCATGGCTCATAACCACCCACAACACAAGGTTTCTGGCTAAGCCCAGCTCATCCACAGAAAGCTTTGCCAGCTGCATCTGACAAACAAGCCCAAAGAAGCACCCAGGGCCTGTCCCAGCTGTCACTGCCTCCCCTGAAAACTGGGTGGAATTGCTTCACCACACTTCAAACTCTGTATTTCAGTATTTGGTAGAGGAGGACAGTACAAGGATGTGCGTCCAGCTGTAGACAGCAAGAACTCTGTGACTACAACAGGAACAGCCAGAGCTTCTTTCCACCCCATGCCCTCAACAGCCAGTTTTGGCCAAAACCACCAAGGACACTCTAATGATGTAACTGATTTGCCATTTGTTCCCCTGCTTCAGAAAACCAGTCTCAACAACAGCCTACTTCCAAAGTAAAACCACTGCTCCAACCAGGAAGTCTGTGGGGAAGCCGTGCTGGGGCAGCGGTAACAACAGGAGGGAATTCCTCACATCTCACTTCTGAGCTACAGCATCTGCCTGTGACCAATCCTACTGCCCACCTGTCCCCCCAAAGCCCAAGGATGGATCACAGATGCAGTGAGCGGATCACAGAGCTTATCTGTATGCCCCCCCCCAATCCCATCTTTTGTTACAGACAAGAAAAGTGAAGAGATTTGTCATGATTTGGGAAGATACAAGGCATTGTCAGGTTCTGCTGCTGCTGCTTGAGGAGCAGGGAGGTTCAAGCGGCAGCAGCAGTCCCAAAACCACACAGGGCTTGAGAGGTGGAAATGGAGAAGCTGAGCACTTGCAAACCAGCCCACTGCTTACATAAATTATACGGGGCTCCTACGGGAAACAGAAGTTTCAGAGCTTCAGCCAGGCTTTTTTCTGAAGGTAAAAAGGTCAAACTTTATTAGAAACCTTCATGGCTAATACCACTCTAAAAATAAGAAAGTTTCCATTTCATTTGCTTCAACTTGCTCTACCCTGAAAGTTACCATTCCAGCATGCTGGCAGTAGCCTATAATCAGAGCCAGCTGCAACAGGCTTTCTTCAATATCTGTAAAAAATTTAACAGATATTAAATTCCACTCTTTAGAGTGCTGTATCATCCTAGAAAAAGAAGGAAAAAAAACCAAGACACATATCAGGATAATGTTAGAAAGACTTGGTAAACATTGCAAGTACAAAATAGCCATCTCATCCACAGCAACTTCCCAGAAACGCAGCAGAAGTGTTTTAGTACTGTCAGCCTGAACAGAAGTTTTCCACGGTTATTTTGGAATAAGCCAAGTGTCTTTTAAACATAGCTCAGGTTAGAAAACATGCATTGCCAAGATCGTCCTCATCAAAAGATCTTCTAAACAGCATCACTGTAACATCTAAGTTCCTTCCAACCAAGCACTGCAGAGAGTTTGGCCCTCTAGAGTCAGTCTCTCCTCCCTTTCTGGCACTGGAACAGAGCAAACATCAGAGAACGATAGACAAGGAAGGAGGGGGAGGGAGGGACCACCGCACGTATACATCCCTTGTGTCTATATACAAAACCCATTAAAAAAGTGGAAGCTAGGCAGACTAGAACAACTATGTGTCTCACGTTTGCTTTAACATGTTATTGCTAAACCTCTGACTAGGATTTATGAACAATGCATGCAGGAAATGGAATAAAAAAATCACAACGCAATTATCTCTCGTCTAAAAAGCTGGGCACACAGTGATGAACTTACAACACAGTACAAACAGAAACCACATACATGATGCTTCAAGGCTAAGTTTCGATTTCAACAAAGCCAAGATCACAGGAGCAAGCCCAGTGCAGCCACCAGCAAAGAAGGGCACAAGCCTCCCCAGCTGGGTGGAGACCTCTTGCTGAGAGTGAAACCAAGATTTTCCAGCAAGTTCATAAAATCACCACTATCCCTACTCATTCAGTGGAGCAATTCAAAACACAACTTTCACACTAGCATACACATGAAAGAAAATACACAGACAAGGAAGGAGACAGAAACATTCAGAAGGACAGGAAAATATAGCTAGAAATTTCCAAATTCAGACCCTGACCACCAGAAGAGGCATAGTATATCTTGGACCAAGCAGAAAAACAACTACCAGCTTTTCTCCAGTATAGTCAAAAGGAAGCAGCGAATCTACCTGCATCTTCAGGCATTGCATATATAAGAGAAACTGACAGATGTCAGAAAATGAAGACACTCATGAGAAACCTTGGGAATTAACCTTACCAAGCATGCAGAGCAGCTGAACTCAACATCCATAAATAGTTATGAGAAGTGTTTGAGATTGCTTTTCATTTCAGATATCAGAGCTGGCCAGGAAAGGAGGGTGGCTTGGGGGTGGAGAGGAAGCAGGAAAGAAATGGCAACAAATATTATCCCACTGAGGTTGGATCTCTCAATTCCCTCATTCGTTTGCCTCAGATGCACTCTTTCTTGTCTGTACCTATTTCATGAAATCTCTGACCACATAAAGCTAGCATTCAGCAGCAAGAACATCCTTCATCTGCCACTTATCTTCTGAACCTCTTTCCCACCTTATGAGCCTTTTTCTGGATGACTCAGGTTTACCTTTAGCTCAGTTATGGCAATGCTTTTTTAAAAAAGTGAATAAGCAAGAATACATATTCTTCACATGGCATTCTTTCATTCTGGAGGAAAATATTCCAATCACAACCTAGAGAACCATTCAAGTCCGAAGGTAAATCCTGAGGGGAAAGAAAAAAATAATTTTAAAAAAATCAAAGAAGCTTAGAGCAGCATACACCAATTCTTATACCAAATTTCAGATGGTTTTAAAAAAAAAAAAAAGTTACCATGTTTCTATTAATTGTTGTCATTTAAGGTTTTTCAACAGTCATATATCCTATATCCCCAATGCCCAGAAGCCCCATGCACTGTCTGGATGTGCCAAGGAGGTAAATCCATCTGCTAAGAGTGGTCCAGCCATGTCAATGATGCACTCCTGAGCATGCACCTATGCACTTGTTGCTGGCTGCCTCCAAGTCACCTTTGATAGCTGAGAACAGCTCAGGCTGGAGGTGGAAAAGCTCCCTCTGTCACCAGCTGGTATGTGTGGGGTGGGGATCAGGACAGGTTGCAGGAACTCCCACCCGAGCACATGATGGAAGAAGGACAGACACACACTTTAGTATGAACTGAGGATTTACCATCCTCCCAAGCAACCAGGTGGAAATACCTCATTAAAGACAGACTTCTAAATCTCAGATCCACACACCACTGTATTATTCTCAGCTTGAAAGGGCTGCACAATTTCTCAGGAATTTCATCATTTCCAAATAGAAGTCCCAGAAAATAAAATATATATGTAGGTATATGTGTGTGTATATATACACAGACATATACATCTACACATACCTCTGTCTCTCATCTTTAAGCATACACAACAAAGATGACAAAAACCCAACCCCACTGTATCTTGTTCCATCACTTAAAAACCACACTGCCTTATTTTGTGGCTGTGCTTTTGTACATCAGGAAGAAACATCCAAGCTAAAGGTGCATAATTACATTTCTATTTACTTTACCATTCATTTTATGAGGGGGAGGGGTAGGAACAGGAGCATTTTTAAAATATGTCATTCCCTGAGGGCTGAAACTCATGAAACTTTTTTCAGAAACAGTCTTTTATTCCCTGGAACTCTCTCATCTCCATTCCCCTTACAATAACTTCAATGGGTACAACCCATCACCTTGCTTATCCCAGACTAACATATGTAGCATTTGGTATTTTATTTGAGCCATTTCTGCCACTTTGAGAGAAAGGCAACAAGATTTCTACTAAGGCAGTCACAGGTGACATCTACCTACCCAGTTATATAGCAAAAAACAAGATATAGGAACATACTAATCTTTGAAAGCTCTACCTTCTTGCAATTTTGAAGGCATTAGTCCACATCTGCAGTAAGAAAACAGAGAAAGGATCAGGAAGTCAGGGTAAATTGCTTTGTTTGTTTTCTTTTATGATTTGTTTGTTTTCTTGAAGAAGGCTAGGCTATAGTGCTAAAGATCAAGGCTGATCTTCCTGGATGTTCTTGATATTTCCCCTAACAAAGACACAGATCTGAGTTATGGATAACCTGAACATCACATGCATCTGTCAAGTCCAAGGTCTGTGACAATCAATCGTGCAGAAAAGAGGCAAAGACAACACCAATTTTATAGTTTTCCCTTCTGATTACAAAAGAAGGAAAAAAACCACTGTTGTGCAATGTAAACAGGCCTCAACTGCAGAGAAAATTCCTTTTAAAAAAAAAATTAATAGCTACCATTGTGATATGGTGACCCGAAATTATAGCATAAAGAGGTCTTTAGCACTTCTAATTTTAGCTGGATGTGCATCCTAAAGAACATCCTCCTCCCTTAACAGGATAAAAAAACCTGCTTGATAAGGCATGTTCTCATGTTAGGCTGCATAGGTTGAAAAACTTAATTCAGAAAACTGTTAAACCTTTGAAATACACAGGGTCATCCACTGAAGGAACCCAAGACCCAGCACTCAGACTGGTAACAGAAGAGATGCACTACTGCATGCAGTCTGTTCTACTGACAGATTGCACCCAACTGAAATAAGGAGGGTTTTAAAGTGATTCAGTGGTCCAAAAAATTCCACCAACTGGGAACCAAGTTCAGGAAAACTAAACACATGGAAAATTACAGCAGTTTTTCTCTCCCACCATCTCTCAGCAGAAATAACTGAGAAATAACTAGGTGGTGGAAAGAACAAATTAGTAGAGGAATAGAAGAACACCACACATTTAAGGGGAAAAAAAAAAACAAAACACTAGCCATACTAAAATTCAGTACCCAGATTAGATTTAACTACGAAAATCAAGACAATTCTTAAATAATGAAGTGGATCCAAATTTTAAACAAACTACAAACACACAGCTTCTATCAGTTCCATCACCCGATACCTGCTACACACAACTGCTTACTAAACACTTTGTACATTATTTGTAGAAACTGCCTTTTTTTTTTTTTTACAGCCATTGTGCTTTTATATCAAGTTGGAAGAGGCTTCTAAGGCATTCCAAGCATTTCCACCTACTCCACTTGTTATGCATCAACACTGATCCTTGTGGGCTAGGAAGCTTGCTGAGAAGTCATCTCTCGAGATTAAATTTTAACAGACCATGTTACACTTGCATTGGTCTGGTTAATGAAGAAATGACTGACAGAGGGTATAATATCCTGTCATGAATTTTAATTGCCTATAGATCATTAAGCTTAGCCCTACCTTCCCACCTGAAATGATCCACACAGATAATTTCTCCCTCAACCTTACATAGCACAGCTGGCATTTCATTGAGCCTACTGCTGTGCCCATGAACATGCCATGTATCCTACAGTGGGTGAAGTGGAGCAGTGGGTCAAGTGTGACCCACACACAGAGAAGCCAAGCTGGGTGCTAAGCTGGAATTACTCTGCCCTTACTCAATTGAAGAATTCCACCTGGCAACACCACGGCCACTGTAAATCAAGTTATTTCTAGCAGCCAGCCCTGTTCTGACTTTTACAATCTCCATCGCTCTTCTAGATTTGTCAAACTCTGTTCTTCAAAGTGAATTATTTCTCATCCCTGACACAGGCCCCCCCTCTGCCTGGGCAGGTTGCCATGGGAGAACAAGACCATTCTGAAAGGAAAGTCATCTCAGAGAAATTCAGGAAAGAAAGCAAGCATTCTTTGAATCTCTCCATGAAACGAAGAATTTCACTTCAACTGGAAAGTGAGAACCTTTCTTTCTACAGTACACTGATGCAAATAATAAGTAAATTAATAAAAATAATAATAGCTCTGCGGAGAGACCTGGGCAGGCTGGAGCCATGGGCTGAGGCCAACTGGAGGAGTTTCAATAAGGCCAAATGCCGGGGGCTGCCCTTGGGCCACAACAACCCCCAGCAGTGCTACAGGCTTGGGGAGGAGTGGCTGGAGAGCTGCCAGTCAGAGAGGGAGCTGGGGGTGTGATTGACAGCCGGCTGAACAGGAGCCAGCAGTGTGCTCAGGTGACCAAGAAGGCCAATGGCATCCTGGCTTGTGTCAGCAATAGCGTGGCCAGCAGAGACAGGGAAGGGATCTGACCCCTGTACTGGCACTGGTGAGGCCACCCCTCGATTCCTGTGTTCAGTTTTGGGCCCCTCACTACAAAAAGGACATTGAATGACTCGAGCGTGTCCAGAGAAGGGCAACGCAGCTGGTGCAGGGTCTGGAGCACAGGTCATACGAGGAGCGGCTGAGGGAACTGGGGGTGTTTAGTCTGGAGAAGAGGAGGCTGAGGGGAGACCTCATCGCCCTCTACAGCTCCCTGAAAGGAGGTTGCAGAGAGCTGGGGATGAGCCTCTTCCAGTAATAAGCAGTAGGACAAGAGGGAATGGCCTCAAGTTGTGCCAGAGAAGGTATAGACTGGATATTAGGAAGCATTTATTCACAGAATGGGTTGTTAAGCATTGGAATGGGCTGCCCAGGGAGGTGGGGGAGTCCCCATCCCTGGAGGTGTTCAAGAGTTGGGTTGACATAGCGCTGAGGGATATGGTGTAGTTGGGAACTGTCTGTTAGGTTAATGGTTGGACTGGGTGATCTTCAAGGTCTTTTTCAACCTAGATGATTCTGTGAAATAACAAAACTGTTGGTCTGTTCTGAGTTAAAGATGAGGTCAACTTATAATTTATGAAAAATCTTTATTAAGGTCTACAAAATAAAACTAATCAAATTTCAGTGAAATGTAGATATCCATTGGAAGAGGTACAAAGCTTTTACCCTGTATAAGAAGGTTTTTTTGAATAAAGGTTTGATCAAATAAATGACAATTCATAACACAAAGATGTCTTCCTACAATCACACATTTCCAGATTCAACTGTCAACACCCTTATTCAGCATTTTATATGTTGGGTTTTTTTTAATACACACTTTTGCAAAGAAGCCACTAGCTTTACATGGAGCAGATTGCAAGATTCTGAAAGATTTTCTGCCAAACCTCTTCCTACACTACGGTGTTAATTCACCATATAAATATTCAAAGATATTCTTGAGTAACTACCATAAGGGAACACTGTCTTCCATAGCTACACCACCACATCTGTGCTTAGCTCAATGCACTAACACTCTGCCCTAGGGTAGAAACGCAAGGTCAGGTTCTACAAATTTGAGAATGGGACAAAGTTCCAGTAAGACGAAAAAAAAAAATCCCAAGAAAAAGCAAGTGATGTTAGTCACCCCAGTGTCCTGGTTCAGCTAGGATAGGGTTAAGTTTCCCCAGCAGAGAGGGGGAAGGGATCTCCAGCCGAGTTATTCATACCATACTGAGTCAGGTCCGGCGGGGCCGAGCGGGAAGTTTTTTTCTTTCGTGGCTTTTATCGCAGGGAGCACAGGGCTGTCTGTAACCACTGCGGTATTTCTCTGTATATCTATCTTTTGTCTTGTTCACTGTTATTGCTGTTTATTATTGTCATCATTGCTACTGTTGTTGTTCAAATTGTTATTTATCATACTGTTGTATTAAGTTTATTCTTATTTTACCCCGGGGTTTGTGCCTCACTTCCAGCTTGACCAGCTGAGGGTGGGGGAGGGGCAACAGCAACGTGGTCTCTGGTCCCGGCAGGGCTTCAACCAACACACCCAGGACACTTTTATCCCTTGTTATTTAGCTGCCTAGAATAAAGCAAGAACCCCGAAGTTTTCCTTGTAGATGAATCATAAAGCTCCCTTTGGCTACTGCTTCCACATTTTTTACCCAAAGACAGACCTGAAAAAAATTCATGTCAGGGTGAGTTTCAATATGAATATTTGCAAGGGGACAGATGGAAAGGCAACCACTCTATACTTCAAGAATCTCTCAGATACTGACAAAAATACCAGAAGACCATAAAAAGAGATTATGACAAGACATCACAGCTAAGAAGGGAATATAAACAAAGCTAAAGATAGCCATTCACATCTTCCACAGCTGATGACCAGGTCATGCACTATACACACACATCAGCTCAAAGTTAAATTAAGTTTGGGAACGGACAGGCTTGTTTTACACTAAACACAGAGAGTCTGGGAGATGGGAGTAAGCATGAAGTAAAAAAATGTAAGATCAGATGCCATTTTGTTCACATTTTTCATCCATTGTCAACAGGGAAATCTTTCTCACGTTAGAGATTAAAAAACAAGGAACTCGAGGTCAAGGTGATATTTTGCACCATTATTTTACCTAGCTTTACATTCAATAAATATATTTTCCTTGGGGATGTAATTTTAAAATTAGCCTCTCTTGCATATATATTTTTACCTGAATAGGAGCTTAAAATAAATCATCTTTTCCAAAATTAAGTATGTGGTTATTCATATTTAATTTAATTGTTTATTCTACAGAGGAAATTTGAAACAGGACTTCAAGAAATTAGTTGAAGCTGAGAGGACTTGTTTAACTAGTTCTACTTATTATGAAAAAAGACAAATTATAATAATTGGATCAGCTCTTGCTAAGTTTTTAGCAAAGAAAAATCCACTCACCACCCTTCATTATTGATATAATTAAACCTGCTTGCTCTTACTTTTCAAAAATGGTAGAACAGGAGGTTATTTATTTATGCTACCATTATTTAAATAAACAGCAAATGACTGTAATGAGCTGGATGACTCTGGAAGATGTGATCTAGCTGACCCACCGACTCCTCAGCTGTACTCTAGTCATTCTAAGTCCTGAAGAAGGGGGCAGAAAAAATGGCTAAAGACTGTTAAGGAAAGAATTCTATATATAATAATGAATTTACCTTGCCCCCCTAAAGACAGTCAAAGGATACCTTAATTAAAAATAGTTATTTAACCAGAAGTTCTCCTTTGTTCTGTTTCATCCACTAATTGAATACAATTGTCTAAAAATAAGTCTGAAAAATAGGTTTTATAACTCTTATCTATATCTACCTTACACAGAAGGGGCACACTGTATATCATACACTAATTCTCACTGAAATTGGATTTTACAATTTGCCAGATTTTCAAAAAAAGACTTTCATGATACCTTGCAGCATCCAAACTGTAGCAGAATTCAATTTACTCATTCAAAAAAGGAGAAGAATAAAAAGAAAGGAAAAAATGTATTCTCTATTAAGTATACTACAATACAGATACAAAGCAGATGAAGAGACAAGTCCCCCACAATTCACACACATTATTTTTCCCCTACTTACAGCACACTGCATCCCAGATAACAGATCCAGGTCAAAATCCATCCCAACAGCCACAGATTCTCAGCAAGATCAAACATAATTAATTCAATTGCTTTTTAAAGACTTCCAGTAACATTAGTTATCATAATTACAACTCATCTACTCTGTCAGCTGATAACCTTTTGGCTCTGCTAAATTCGGGAGAGCCAAGAATGTATTATTGCCTTTACTTCATTGTACTGTAGATGAGACTTGAGCCCCAAATGTCTACAGGCTCTTTACATTTTTCTGGCAGCACAAGGGGTTCTTAATAGGATAGCGAGTTAAGGTCCTTCCTGAATGCTGAAATATTATGAAAGGAGCCTTACTGCCAATGAGAATACCAGGCAGACATAATATCTTGTGAGGAACAAAAACCCTTTTTCTGCCTTCTGTCCTCAAATCACTAGGAGAAAAACAATTGTGTGCATTTTGGTATAAAGGGAAGAAAGTGTCGGTTTAGTGCACATAAGGACCCAAATCCGTAAGACAAAACTTTTCAAATGGCAGGAAACAAGTATAGTTACCATTTATTTCACAATTTCTCTCCTCCTTTCCATACCCACAGAAATTACGCAAAATACTTTCATAATCAGGTTGCACTAGTCCTAGGCCATATAAATTTTTGCTTCAGATGACCACTATAGTACATTAGTAGCATCTTCAAACAGTGCAGTATATCAGAACTCATGTTCTTTAACCCCTTCCTTCTTTCCACAGGCAGCAAAATGGAGTTCAACTGAACATTGCATTTTCATGTAGTTTTATATGAGGACATAGGTATAAGTTAAAGACAGAGAGTGCAGGGTCAAAATATGAAGCTGTAACAAAAGGTGGTGAGAAACAGTGTGGAAAAATAAATAAATCTGCAAGACATTTCTAAGCAGTCTTCATTTCTCTTAGTCAATTTATCTTAACATTATATAGACACAGTCCATTTTCACCACCTGGTTAATGGTATCTGCTCCATCCTGGCTCCCCCTGCCCAACAGCAGCAGAGCAGTGCTATGGAGGAAAGGACACATCAGGACTTCCAAAGCGGCAATTGGCAGCAAATTCCTTGCTTTCATTCTTCTGTCCAAATCACCCTAGAACAAAAACTTCCACACAAGTACACCACCCAATGTGAATTGTTTTTTCCTAGCCAGCTCCAATGGTGAGATTTGCAGCAGATCCTATTTTCTCTAAAGGCTGTCCAGCAGATTTGAACTAGTTCAGAGAGGACTTCACTGTCAGCCACAGACTTAATCCTGAAACTAGATAGACCTGAACTAAGGCCACTAAATCCTTTAAGGATGAATACAACAGCCCAAAACCTCTTAACATCATATTGGAAAGAGACGGTAAAAGCAAATTTGATATGAGTAAAAAAAGGCCAGGGTTTCTGGGACCCTTCATTGCTTCCATGCCAGTTTTCTCAGTGCTAAAGGCACCCTGCCCATTTAATAGACAAAGAAACCACTACACCGCAAGTGACATTTTGCCCAGGACACCAAAAATGCACTGGCATTGAATTATGTTCTCTATTCATAAAGCCACAAATATGGGATCCACCAGGTATTACATGCTCCTCTTCCTCTGCTACCCCAGTTTCTGTCAGAGAAAATTTATTCTGCCTCAGAAGTGGGCATTACACACTAGAGTGATCCCTGACCTAGCCCAGTAGCCCCTAATTTAGGTGTAGCATCAAGTGAACATGTGAGAGACAGTTTCAAAAACAACATTAAAGTAGCTGCAAGAAGCAGGAGCTACTGCAATGTGAAAGTGCCCTGAAGCAGAAGTACTACACTCACATTCCTCTGCGGGGCAGGTACCTTCCTCAGCTGCACTTACTGACACAAGGCACATCCTACATGACTTCTGTGGGAATTTAGGAGCCCCAGATGACAGCAACCTCACCCAGGAAGTCACTAAAAATCAGACCTCAACCACGCCAACCACAGCATGCTGCAGAGTTCACTTCATGTGATTGACTACATCATATAAATGAATGCAAAACAGGGATCATACAGCTAGGATAACCAGAATAACCCTCAATAACACCCCTACAAGCACACTTACCACCTCAGTGCCAGATGCCAGAGCACCGCCATGTCCGAGCTAACACGCTCTGTACTGTGCACACCCTGCATCAGAGCTCAGCACCTACTGATAGCACCAGGCAAACTGAGGAAAGAGCTTTGCAAACATATCTCCCATGTTTCTCCCCCAGGCAAACATGGACTCGATTTCTTGTCAAAAGGATCCATCATTATCTATGTGGTGACATAAATCCCCTCTATATACAGCCCTAAGCTCCCGTTCTTTCTAAGCATCTCAATTATTTGGATTCTGACAGCAATATAAATTTCAGGATCATTATCTCATCTCAGGTAAATGACTACCACAATGACATCCCTCTTTTACCTGCAGTGGGTTTTTGTTCAAAGATTTATCAGAACAGTCCCTGTTCCCAGGCCAGCCCCCCTTGCAACACAACCACTATTTATCATGATAACACTATGTTCTTGCAACCATCAACAGGGTAGTGGTCAGATGGTTGTTAATATCAGCAACAGAAGGGTTTGTTTTGGTTGTTTTATTTTTGGGAAGGAAAAGGAGAGCAATGCTCCCTTTCTCCAGCTCTTGATTAATGACCTCACAATGTCTTTCTCCAGGGAAAAATATCAAGGCTCACTGCAAGTCTGCAGCTTCAACCAGCATCTTCCAGCACCAAGCTTTGGTACTGATGCCTCAGTGTCAGCTTCAGCAGACAGACAAGCTTCTTAACTCTTTTCAGCCTTCAGCCTTGGACATGATCAACAACACTTGTCGTGCAGAAATGCATACAAACGCTCTCTCCCTCAGAACATGGTGGGGTTTAGGTGACATTAAGAAACACCCTCAATGCTCTCTGGCCCCTCACACTCTTCCTGGCTTATGTTCTCTCTGTAATACATCAGGAACTGGCCACATCTCACCCTGCACTGTGGCCTGGTGCTTGAGGCAATGGTCAGTGGTTTGTACCCTTTGAAAATTTAAACTGGCATTTCAAGAGCAACAAGTCAGCATGAGGCCTCTAATTAAGAGGCAATTACAGGAAAGATGGGCACCACCCCAGATTCCCCCCTCCACGACTGTTTTGACAAGAGTGACCCCAGAACGTTTTTCACTGCGCTGGCGAGCCGAGGCCCAGGGCACGGCCCGGAACAGGGTGCTGCACGGGCTTCAGCCAGCAGAGAGGCCTCATGGCTCCCTCCAGCCATGCAGCGTTTCTGCACCAGCACCCTTGCAAACCACTCAGCAACTTCAACAGCAAACTGTAGCTGTTCAGTTAAGTTTTGAGGAAGATGCCTTAAAACGCCGAGGCCCTTTGTAGATAGCTATGGTCTCTTCCCCTACGCAACTGCTCTGGTAGCACCAGGCCCTTGAGTTTCTCATCAGTAGTTACCGCTCTCAACTCGTTTTCCACTCAGTCTTCTCTGTACAGATATTCATACAGGTATCTCTGCAAAACAACCCTGTCTTGACCAGAGAAGATGATCCAGAGCAGCAGATAAATCCTCAAGGAATGCTTTTTTCCCCTCCCTGCAAATGCCTGCTAGGCTAGGGAGGCAACAGGGTTCAGCAGGAAAAAATTATGACATTTTCCACCTGTTTCACTAGATTTTTTTTAGACTGTCTAAAACTGCCTTCTGTTCACAACAGAGGAGATGCTGCCTGAAAAACAGGAGCATGGGGGTCCCCAGCTGTAAGCACACAATCGCCACATGCCAGGACATGTTCCAGGGCAGCAGGAGCCGGGACTGCCACATTCATCTTTTCACCCTTCCCTCATACCGGGATGACAGCAGGAAGGAAAAAAGCCTCTCCAGCTCTTTCACTCTTCCCCACACACTCTGTGCAGCACACACTGAAGCAGCCACTGCAGTCTTCCTCCAGCTGAAGAAAAAAATCATGAAGCTTAACAAGGTAGAGGAAGAACAGAGTGCGCACACACACAAAAAAGGGAGCGCAACTGCTATGAAGAACGGAAGTATGTTTTTCATAAAACAAGCTTTGGGGCTTCTTAGTTTATTTTGGGTAATTATTTTTAAACTGCATATCATGTTCAAAAGTTAGCCTCATACTTGGAATTGAACAGGACGTCTATTTTTAAATATTATTCAGTCAGTCATAAGTCATCCCCAGAGACAAGACAAATTATAATATATCAATGCCACAAACAATTACAAAGTCACCCTGGCTGTAAATTAGCCTGGTTGGCCATTCTATATTGTCATCATGTTTTACATGAGTCTCTGGTTTGTATGTGCCACAACACCTTTCTCGTTTAAAACAGACTACATCTCAACTGACCTGAGATCCCACATTTCACCTCCAGTTACTCCAAAGCATCTTCTTTTAGCCCCAAATTCTGCCAGCCTGTCAAGGTGTGTATAGCAAAGCAGGTTTATACACTCAGGCAGTAAGCAGGCTGTTGTATTTTATGTTTATAACATGGAGGCTCAAACTGAGAAGTATAAATATCCCAGTCTCACAACTGACAGTAGACCAGCATTAGCGCTAACAGGAGACGGATGAGCAGAGAGTTTGCTTCTATCCAGTACATGCTATTTCAGTTTGGTCCTATTCTGAGGGCTGCTTGGTTTATGCTGCATGACACACTAAAATGGCATTTGTTACCACAGAGTCTCCCACTTCATGTCTCAGGCCAGACCACAGAACCTCACCTTCCCTACTGCACTCCTAACATTAATTTCACTGTTTCTCTGAAAGGGAATATTACTCCCAAACTAGCAATCAAGGGATGATCACCCCACAGAAGGAAACTGTTTTATGAGACCAGCTACTGCTCTTTCCTCCCACTGAAGCCCCTCACTTAAGGGAAGCAAAATTGTTTAAGCAAACGACAATTCCCTTTCTTTACAGCTATGGTACCCTATGACATATCAAGAGCTCTGTCACACCTCAACCTATGTTGTGTCTCACTCAATTTACTGATCTTTTAAACCAGAGATTTTTGGGGATTTTCAATTAGGAAGATTTTGTTGGGTTTTTTTTTTTTAAATATCAATCAAAAAAGGTGTGTTCTGTCTCTGCATTTTCTTCATGAACACACCCAATACTGTTAGTCACTGTGTAAGCAAAGTAACTACTATCCTTAAACAATGATGAAATATTTAACACTGCCTGCTGAGAAGAGGAGGTTATTACCATATAGTGACAGAAAACACACTTCAGCAGATTACAGGTAGAAGAGAAGGCGTCAAAGAAGCAAGGAAATTCTTAGCTCAGAAAGATTTAGAAAGATGAATAGTTTTCATGACCCAGCATGGAAATTATTTCCCCTTTTAAAACAAACATGAACAAGAAAAATACAGTTTACACAGAATTCATTAACTTCAAGTTTCCTAAGTTTTCAAACCACTTACTTCATTATAGGCTAAGTGAAAACCTTTCTGAACAGCTGCTTTAGATCAAAAAAATAAAATCTAAAGTTTGGTTCTTCTTAGGTCCATGCCCCACTTCTCTAGAGAAGGGTCTACATAAAGACCCCAAGAAGTCAGTCCTGAGACCCTCACAGCAGGTTCTCGTGCTCCCTCCTGCCATGCATACATGGACATATGGGAAAGATGCAGACAGTGCACTGATCCTTTTGACACAAAAAGGCATTTTTCCAAACTCTGAAGAGGTGTTATTCAAAGAGAGTCTCTGCTGAAGAACTGAGAAGTAACAGACACCACTGCAGCTGATGCGGCAGTCACTCCTCTCCAGCATCTCAACAGCTCCAAGAGTCTCAACTGATCTAATTTTCTTTGGATCAGAAATGACCAAGAAAAGCATCTACATGGTAACGTGCTGCAAACTCAGTTTTCCCAGTATGATGCACCTGAGCATTTGAAGCTTCTTGTTGGAGCTGGAGTATATTTGCTAAAACTGCACCTCTACTCAACGTTGTTTACGCATGGCTCTTCACCATGGGGGAAAGGAAGAGGGGAAATAGGAATCTGGCGAAGCAGCAGTGCAGAACATCAAGTGAGGAGCCCGGACAGAGACTCCATAAAGCACAGATAGCAGAGATGGCTTTCAATCTCCTTCTCTTTAATACTGTTTTTCCTGAAATCAAGAAGGCACTTTAGGTCAACATTCAGAGGTCAAATAATGAACTTAAATTAGGTTTCAATAGCCTTCAAAAAAACAACCCACACAAAGTGATACGACATTTGCAACCATGGGCACAACCCCATTTGAGCTCTTTCTTCCTCTTTCTTCCTTCTGTTCAATTCTGGACATGCTGGTTGTGCACTTCAGTATAAAACTCACTTCCACAATAATACAGTGATTAAAATTTGACTTATCAAGATAGCAACATAATCTTCCAAAAGTATGTTTCATGGCTCCAATAAATTCTCAAGCATCCAGTGAAACAAGACAGTGGTTGGGGGCGGGGTTGGTGGGGTTTAAAACTGTCTTTTTGTTCCAAATTATCTCAATATTCAAACATTAATGCTCAAGTTGGGGTGGGGGGAAGCCTCTCCTGAGACACCCAGGCAACAGTCAGAGGCAGGAGCACAAGAGCCCAAGGATGCAACTGGGCTTGTGGTCCACAGCCTGCTAGGAGCCTACAGCAACCCGAAGCATTTGCATCCTCAGTGCACCAGGGGGAAATGACATCCTCACCTGCTGTACCTGGGCACTGCACAAGTCTGAAACACCAACAGACAGGCTATTCCTCCGCACAGATCATAAGGTGTGTAAATGTATTTTTTTCATTAGACAGACCAGAAAGAATACTTCACATCTGCACTGTGACCTTTAATAACTCTCATTAAACTTTATAAACGCAATTCTGAATGGTGTGTTAAATTAGTTAAAATATGATTGATTTAATTTTTTTAACAACCCTCAGTAAATCAAACCAGCAAGCTCTAAATTGGGCACTACAGCCAGGTCCAAGAGAAAAATTTCTGTGCACAGAGAAAAAGCATTCAGAGCAGAAAGATTACACACCAGTATCCCAGAGAGACCAAAACTATATTCAGAAGGACACTACCAGACTTTCAACTTCCACAGTCTTTTCTCAAGAAAGAGGCACAACATTAACACAATATACTTCTGTGAATTTCCACAAGAAGCTTCATCCAAGAACAAGATGTACATGTAGAAACCAGAAAGAAAGCAATGAACTCTCTCTGGAAATGATTTATGCTGACCATAGCTGTTGTTCATTATTAAGTTATAACAGAAGTAAAAGCCTAGAAAAAGGGAATAGAAAGGTTTTGGTCTCCTGGCATTTAAATACTACTTTATTTATTATCTTCTTTTAATACAATCATATTTTATAATATACCTATTAAAATAACACAGGAACCAAAAGGCTTCATGCTATTCGCAGCATGCTCCCATAAAAAGTTCAAATAAATCTCCTGTTTGTTATTCATGCACAGACTACTCTGATCATCCAGGATAGCATGGTAAATTAATAACAGTTTTAAAAGCTAGCAAAAACATTTCAAAACTTATCCATCACACCACTATTCTCTGATCAGTAATTCGTAACATAACATTTTAGGAGCATATTCCACCTTTGGTCTTCTGCCATGATCTAAATTAGGAGAGGAGCAAAAACCACATCTGATGCTAGGCAATAAAAGCAGAGTACAAAAGAACTAACTAAAGTTATTTGTGGAATGAAGTACATAGACCCATCAAAGCATGTTCTTTCATGGCTTAAGTGAATGTTTGTCCACAGCTAAATGCATAACCCAGTGACTGTCCTTATGTTTGTCCAATTCCTCTGCAGAACCTCTCAGAGGTTTTCGGTGGTGGGTCCTCCTCGTTTTCCACAAGGTGAGGGGAAAAGGTGCTGAAGTCCAGAAAGGACCTTCATTACCAGTAATTTATGGCTGAAAAGTATCGCTGCACATTCCCTATATTGATCAGCAAAATACCTTAAGAATACGTATCCAATCTCTGTCATGTAGCCATATTCTTTCCTACCAGCATATATCCAGTTTTTCTGAGATAGAAGTTGGTCTTTTACTGAAACACACAATCATCCTACCTGCCACCAGCTAAAAACTCAGCAGCTCTTCACTATTTCTTCCACACCCAGTGGGAGACCACCACACCTGAAAAGGAGCTAGGCTGCTTCCCCAGCACAGGAGCTGCCTCATTACAAGGGAAACTAGTGATGAAGCTAGGCAAAGCTCAAGTTATTCCTCTCCAGCATCTCAACATGTCTAATGCATCTGTCCCATACACTCAGATTAATGAATATCTAAAAATGCAAATTACTAAATAGCCAACACGTTTCTGAGCATAAGAAACTTCACAGGAATGTCACTGCTACAGGTGTAGATGGTTCCCCACTAATAACCAGCTTCCCCTGCATAGCTGTGGCTCACATCCAGAGCTGGTCAGGCAGTCAGAGAAAAGACACAGCTCGTAACACACCCAGACAGACTCAACCCTGCCCTTGGCAGAAGGAACTGCAACTGCCCGCACCCACCCCATTACAGCTGACCATCCTCCAGCAGCCTCCCCAGCAACAACCAGTGCTCAGCCCGGCCTCATCCTCACAGGCACTGTCCACAGCCATGTCAGTCTCCCAGCGGCTTGGACATGCACCTGAAGTCACAGCCAGTGACTCTGTACCAGCCCCAGCCTGCTGGTCCCACAGACAAGTGACTACAAAATATAACTGCAAGTGTTTGCATTTCAATTCAGTTGTTTAGTTTGTGGTTTTTGCTCCACTTGTGGCTAAGCCCAACTCAGATCCAATGACCAATGACCATTCTTCTCTTTATTCTCTCCAAAGGCAGTATCAGGTGGTATGGATGTCCTTTAAAAAAAAAAGGCCCAAGGACATCATATCCTAATAAATAAATAAGTGGCAGATTCTGACTACTCCTTGATGGCAGATGTTTCACTGACTTTACAGCTGTGTATATTTTCAAGCCTGTAGTTTCTTGCCTCATTCCCAGAACTACATCTTGCAATGGAGCCGTACCGTTGTCTTCTGTCAAACCCACAGATGCCAGAGGGTTCTTCTATTTCCTTAGCCTGTTATTTTTGCTGCTACCTTTAAAGCTCCCAGCTTTCGTCTGAGAATATACTGTCACTTTCTGAAATTACAGCTCAGTTTGCTTCCCCATTTCATTCCAGAAATACACAGGAGGAAGGGAGGAAGACATAAAACAGACTTCTGACAAAGTACGGAGCACTAAAACTTATTCTTTCATCAACACAATAAAGAGTCAGACAACGTAACTCCTCCCTCCCACCTCACAATGTTTAAACCCTGTTATTCATTCTTCAGACTGTTATTAAGGCATCCAAATAAATGCAGTTCTTCCCAACTTCGTGCTAGGAGCATCTTGGCTCCCAGAATGGGTGAGAACAGCTACGCTCTTCTAATTGTGCATTTTCTTTTGAAGAAAGGATA
The DNA here is from genome assembly GCF_965140245.1 of Athene noctua. Classification (NCBI taxonomy): domain Eukaryota; kingdom Metazoa; phylum Chordata; class Aves; order Strigiformes; family Strigidae; genus Athene; species Athene noctua. Next base: position 76,279,884 of record NC_134037.1, read on the forward strand.
CCATACAACACACAAAAAGCAAGTCACATGAGCTCTGAGCACACCAGCTCGTGCTGATATCTGGCAGCAGAGCAGCTATACAGTCCTGAAACAACTGGAGTTCAGGTCAAGCCCACATGCTCGTCCCCTTGCCCTTCCACACCTACACTGATTTACCTATTCCAGTCCTTCTCCCCACTTACTCATATTTGAAAGATGTTAATAACAATACTGCCCCCCTCTTCCCTACTCATAAGAATCAACCCCAACACGCACACTGCAGACAAGTGATTCTGCTAGGAGGAATAGTCAAGGTGAGGAAGAAAATTAGGAGCAGTTACTGTGAGGTGTTAAGAGATCACAGCTAATTCTTTGCTAAGCTGCCCAATGCTGTGAACTTTGAGAAATTTTTTGCATATGAAAATACTTCCATGATACTGTATGAGAGTCTTCCTTCTTTCCCCAGACCTGAGGGGAGAAGAGGGGACAAAGAGCACTGGGGGAGGTAAAGCCAGAAGCTTCACATTGTTCCTGGTCTGCCCTCACCTAGACACCCCTTCTCCATGGGATCCTCATCAGTGAGGGGGTCCCACACCACCAGCAGCTGCCACTCCCCACCCTGACTTTTAGACCTCTTTAGAAACTCTTAACGCACTACACATGGTGCCTTACATAGCAGCTCTTGCCCAGGGTTATGTCCTCATTTCCTGGCAGAGCACGCACAAATCAATGGGCTGCTTTTATGGTTTGGATTTTTTTCTCTCCCTGAGGAGCCTCAATTTCTATTCCAAGGCAAAGTCGTGCTTCAAACACACAGAGCAGCATATGTTATTTCTTCACCTACCAATCAAGAGACTAGAAGAAACCAGCCTGGTACTTATATATCTGCCATTTCGTAAACACTAGGCAATACCCTAGAACTGTCTTCATTGCAGCATCCAGTGATGTTCCCAGCATACAGCCCAAGAACAGGAGGTGATAAAAACAACAAAAAGGAGCCAGGCTACAGCAACCTAAAGGTTTAGTTTCGAAAAGCAGTCATTTTAGTGGCTAGAAATAAGGAGCAGCAATTTGTCACTTGTCTTCAACACCTCGTCCACACATGCTCCGCACAAACATCCCTGAAGAGTTCACATAGTGCAAAACTAGCTACGCCAACTCCACGCCCACTTGACAGAATCCTAAAGGTCCGCCTGCAAATATAACAACTCCTGGCTATTTCACACTGATAGAGCCAAAATGACAAACGAGAAGCAGCACGTTTGGCCCATAGCGATCTGGCAGCAAGAGGCCCAACCAAAGGAACTGGTTCCAAAGGCAACGTGTGGCACTGCAGGGCACAGAGATCCTAGAGCAAGGGGACTGCCGGCCAAGTAAGAGTTGCTTCACGGGGACAGACAGACAACAGCAGCACTTCTCAGAACAAGCCTTGCCCAAGAACTCTAAAAATAAGTTACAATTTCTCAAAGCAGTCTTTCAGTCAAATATATTTTATGTAATTAAAAATGAAAGGTAGATGAGGAGAATTAAGCTCCCCTCAATTTAGACAGGAACTCGTATCTTAAAATGCACCAGAGGCGTAGAGTAATCTTCCAGAAATGTTTTTCCTGACACGTCTTACTGTTTAATTATATATTACCATTCCAAGCTACCATGACAGATTTTAAGCGAGTTTGTCTTTTTTTCATAATTAATCACAGCAAAGACTCATCTGTTCTTCAAGCCCCGTGATGACAGAGCTGTTTTCACCACTGTAAGGCAATCAACCCACAACATTCCTTCTCAAAAGCTATTGCAAAGCAAAAAGCTCACCTATCTACACAAAATGCCTTTCAAAGATACAAATCAGCTCCATATACATTACTTCATACTACAGGGAAATAAAAAAGGGAAAACTGCTTTTCCATAGCAAGCAATCATACAGACGCACAGGCTAATAATGCCAAATAAATGCTAATTATAAAGATATAAACCCAACATGACCATCCAGGAACAAATATCCTACCCCTTAAACATCAGACACTCAAGAGCCATCAGCACCCATCACTGGTGCAGGAGGACACGAGGCAAAGAGACACTTGGTTCTTCTGCAAATGTAAGGCAGCCTCTCCTATAGCCACCATTGCCAACAGTTATTTTAAAGGCAGCTTTGGTCACCATCATATTCTATTCTAACTGCAAAAAATGTGTCTTCAGAAATAACTTGTAGCTCCATGCAGATCAGTGCTAACAAGCTATTTAATCAAAGAAGAGCCACATCCAAAGCAGAAGATAATAAATGCTAATTAGACAACTGAAAGAAATTTTACTTTCTTTCTAGTATCGCAATTCACAGAAGAAATATGACTAGTAAAAAAACCCCACAACTCTTTTGCTCTGGGTAATCAAACATTTATCATTTACAACAGCCACAGAATATAGCACATTCATAGAAACTGAAGGAAAAAGTATTTCTAACAATGAATTACATAGAGGGATCTCCATTCAAAGTGTTTTATCCTTCATTCTCTCAGTTTGAACTCCCCACAGGATGAATCCGAGACTTGCAAAATTACTTTTTCCCATCTGTGAAATCCTACAATACACACACTTCTTTTTTTTGCACAAGCAACAAATAGAAATCCAATCTGCTGTTAATCGATTTTGATTGCTTTATAGAAAAATTATTATTTTCTGCAGTCCTCCTATATCCTTCACATGGTACACTGGCAGCTTCCCAATTACAAGTTATTAAGGAAAATGTTACATAGCTTGTTCTGCTCATAAAAACAGGCCTGGATGGGCACCACACAGCCCTGAGCAGCCATAAAACTTCATGTGTCTTATTACAGTCTCGTAAGAGTAACTTGAGATCAAAGCTCAAGTTTTCAATAACCAATTACTGTATTAACAATGCCACCTTTATGGCTTTCTAGCTGCTTCCCAGTTTTCCAAAGCAAGATAACTAAAGCAGCAATGACTACAAAAAAAGACAATACATTCAGTTTGACAGGCTGCTAAAGACTAAAGTTTACATTTGTACCCAAATATTTAGAAACATTTTTACTAGTACTATTCTTTGTTAAGGCCTGACCTCCAAAAGATTCTGGCATTCCAAATGATAATTTTCTTCCAAGTTATAGCAAAATGTAAGGGTTAGCAGTGTATCTTAACTATCACTTCTGGAAGATTAGTGTTTTTAAATAACCATGATATCCTGAGAGTTTGGTGATCAGTTCCAAAAAGATGAAGAAAAACATCTTGAAAAAGACAATTGCCCAGGAGAGCACAGAGAGAAAGCAGTCCTTACACAGGACATTATACATCTCCCTCTCTTATTTATGAGAATAGTCAACAGTTTTCAACATTATTTTAAAAAATGCATAGGAATAATACACACTCAAACATATGATGACATATAAAGATTTTCACCCACTAGAAGTGGGTTTTGTATTTTATTTATTAGGACTGAAAATATTAAATACAAAGAGTTAGAGATTTCCCATTATCACAGGTGATTAACTCAGAGTAACAAGAAACAGAGTAACAGCCCATTTTCTATGACAAAAAAAAAAAAATGGAGATCCTAAACCGTGTCTGGTTCTGCTCTCTGTAGCCTCAAAACCCAGACCGACCCCTACCTACCCCAAGTATTAGTAAGTTATAAGGTGACACTCTTACTGTACTCCAGTCACTTATATTGTGAAGAACATCCCATGCTGGAGAAGTCTTCCCAGCACAAAACAACTCAGTTTTCCTTTCTAAGTATAAAAACTAGCATTCTCTTTTCTAAATATCTAGGAAAAACGGAAGCATAGCTTATAATATTTTTCCCCCAGTCCTCACAACTAGCCTTTAATTTGCTGCATTTGTACTTCAGGAAACTTCAGCCGTTTCATTAGGAAATCCTTCCCACAGCTTTCCTCGTAGCAAATAGTTCAGATCTGAGCTATGTAGTACAGTAATTACCTTGAAGAAATCACACATCCAGATCCAAACCAGGGTATTATTTAGAGAAGATGAATTATTTAAGATCAATCTTCACTATTTTTAATTTAATACAAAAGTCTTTTAGCCTTGGGAGTATTAGAATATACATCATTTTCTCATTAACAGAGAAGAAAGTTAAAGAGGTTGTAACAGGAGATTTACAATCGTCTGCCCTAACCAAAACAACAGAACTTACCGTACAATTTGTTCATCCAAGGAAAACCTCAAATATAGCCACGTTTCCTCAGACATCCCATAAAACTGTAGTATTTGCTTACATATATGCATACAAACCGTCTGCAAGCCATCCTGAAACTCAAAGCCCCTTAGAGGTGCTGACTACATGCTAATAATCAAATAGAGTTATGTCCAGAGGTTTCAAAATAACAGCAGAAAATGTAAACCAGCACTACAGAACTCAAGACAGAAAACCACAAGCATTTCTGTTTCATAAACTGCACTTCCAGAAGTTAAGAGGAAGACTGCCTCCACCAAAGGGGGTGTTCCTCAGGAGAGGAGGTCTAAGAAACACTATTCAAACACCAGTGGGGTCCAGATTCAAACCTGCATCCTACATCATCTGACATATCAAACCACTAACAACTGAATAGCTAGTTTTTAATGTGCGGAACATTTTAAAAATACACTGTTAGGTTTCAGATATCAAAGAAAAATCTTTTGACAATAGGAGCATTTTGCATTTAAGAGAGAAAATGAGAGCCTTTGAGACTAAAGAAGCGAGCATCCAGTCTCTGAATATAGCACAAATTTTTATCAAGTTTTAAACAACTCACTTGGGCCCCTCCAAAAGCCTCCGCTCTCCCCCTACTAAAATGAGGGTACCTCCTTAACCCCCCAGCTTCCATCAGAGCCTCTGAAGACCCAACATACAACCACCAAAAAACCCCCACGTTTTTCCAATAACCTTCAGATCTGTTACGTGAGTGTCTTGCTATAGAGGAAATGCCTGAGCAAGTAGCCCAAGACAACTGTTTTACATTAAGGAGGAAGCACATTAGTTTACTGCATGAGTACTACTGCGATGCACTTTTTGGAGGTACGGTATAGCGGCCACAGTTGCCATTTTCAGTGTTTGAGAATAAACACAAAAGCTGCCAACACTAGGTTGCATAAGAGTACTTTAAGCACATGGTTATTTACAAAAGCAGAGGTAATTATAATGCAGGAGGTGGATCCCAAACAAACAGACTTGACTAACGCTATCAAAAAACAAAAAAAAACCCCAAGAGATCTACAATTACTACTACTTAATCGTAGAGCAGCTGCGTGAACAGCCTCATTCGCTCGCTGTGCTACCAACATAAGGCCAAAAAAACACTTGGAAACCGTGGTTTAAAAATGCAAGCTGATGTCAGAACCACGCGTAGAGGAGACACCCAGAAAACGCCGTTTCTCTCAAGAGCTTACCTGATCTGGACTTAATGATGTCGCTGAACTCACTGTGTCCCCCGCCAGGTCCTTCCTCCTGGTCCGAGACGCGGGCCATGCTCGCGGGCTGGGGTACGCCTCGGGTGCGGGCTCAGTCCGTCGGGAGGGGGTTCCCACGGAGCGCCCCGGCTCAGCGCCAGCACCTGCAGCGCAGAACCAGGAGAGAAGCGCCGTAACCCCACGGACTGCGCCAGGCGTGACTCCGCGGGGGAAGCGCGGGCCGGGACCGAGGCTTGCTGGCCACGGCCACGCGTGGCGGGGCGGCCACCCAGCCGCTCGCTGTGCCCCTGCCCAGGGACGCCTGTGGGATGTACCGAGGGATGGCGCAGAGGCGGGGGTGCCGCTGGCCGGTTTCACTCCTGGCCACGAAAACGAAGCTTCAACCGTCCTTGGGCAACAGGGCGCCCCGCGCCCACCCGTGCACCCCAGCGGGGCAGGACACAGCCCTTGCAGCGATACCGTCACCCAACGGGACGTCCCCGCCTGAGGGGGGTGGGGGCTAAGGGCGGGCATGCTCCTCCGGCCGGCCCGGGCCGTCAGCGACACGTGCGGGAGAAGCCACGAAGCCCCTTTCCCGGGTCGGGGGAGCCGAGCCCCGTGGGGCGGGCCCCGCAGGCAGCCGCGGGCAGCAATCCGCCCGGCCCCGGCTGAGCCGCCGCCCCCGCTCCCGGGCGGGGATCCTGACCCGGGGCCGCCCCCCGCCTCGGCTCCCCGCACCGGGGTCGCCGCCCCGCCCGCAGGTGCGCCCGGCCGCGGGCATTACGCCCCCGCCCCCCCCCGTTACCGGCCCGGCGTTGGGGAACAAACTTTGCCCCCCCCCCCCCCCCCCCCCCCCCCCCTCCTCCCGCAGCCGCCGTGCCCGCCGTCCCCCCGCCGGGCAGCCCCGCTCCCAGCGGCGCTGGGGCACCCGCCGCCACTCACCCCTCGGACACGGCGGCAGGAGGCGGCCCCGCTTCCCCTCAGCGGCGCGGGTCCTCCCCGCACCCCGTCCCTCAGCGGCGGCGGCTCCCGCGGCGCTGGCAGACCCACAACTTTCCGTGCGAGCCGCTGCCGTCCCGCCTCCGCCGCTCCCGGCCCGGCCCGGCCCAGCGGCTCCTCCCCCGGCCCCGGCGCCCCCTTTGTTAGCCGGGACAGCGCCGCGGGTGCGCCAGAGCCGCCCCGGCCGCGCGGCCCCTTCTCCGAGGGGGCGGGAGGGGCGGGGCGGGGCGGGGCCGCGCCCGCCGCGGGCCCCGGCCGGGGCGGGGCAGGGAGGGGCGGGGCAGAGGGGCCGGCCCCGCCCCCGCGCCCGCCGGCGGCTACGGGGCAGCGGGGCGGCCTCCCGCCGCCGCCTCTGAGGGGCGGCCGGTGCCCCGGCGCTGCGGGAGCGGGGCTGCCCCGCGGAGCCGCCCGGCCGCACCTGGGCGCTCCCGCCGCTCCTCTCGTGCCCGTTTCCCCCCCGAAAGAAGGGCCGTCGCGCCGGGGACGAAGCGCGGGGCGGGGCGGGGCGGCGCTCGGCCCGGCGCTCCCCGATCACGCCGGAGTCGCACGGCAAAATCTGAGGGGGGTTTAGGACGTTCAGCCGCTGAAGAGTAGGAACTCGCTCTCCCGAGCCGCGGTGGGGCGGGCCGGGTGTCCTGGCCCCGCGCCCGGGGCCGCTTGGCGGCTGGGAGCCCCGGGGGTGTCAGCTGGGCGGGGAGGGAGCGCTGTGCACCGGTAAAAATGTGCTGCGCTGGACGCTGGGCATCTGTAGTCATTTTTTATCTATGACCAGGCATACACGTCAGTAAAATATTTAGCTCACGTCGATTAATTTACTGCCGCATTTGCAATCTGGGAATGAACAGACTCGTATTTGCTCAGGCAAGTAATCTTTACTCATCTATACTGTAAGGCTGCTGAACATGTGGCCCTTATTTATCTTGGTGAGCATTAGCTTGAAGTTTCAGCGATGTCAGAGAGACACCGTAGCTGAGTAATTCCTCAGCGTTACCTGCCAGGCCACAGCCGTCTGGCCCAAAATGTTTTCATTCAAGGGTAGATGGGTTCCCAACGTCGAGTCCCTCACTGCGTTAGTAACAAAACCGGGTACCAGCCGGCAGTCTGCGGAAAAGAAGGTGCAGAATGTATCAGCTAGAAGCAAGGAGGGAGCCCAGGCTCGGCAACATACTTACTTTGTAACTCCAGCTGAACAGGAATTGGTGGCAGTGAAATGAGGAAGATTTTGTCTTCGAAACTCTTTTTACGTGCCAGTATACAGCTCATGAGTTTAACAGGCACTACAGATAACAATAATAAACAATGATTATATGTGTATTTTAGCCTAAGATAACTGATATTTACATGTACTTTACTATTTCCCCCAAGGAAAAAAGAGATACCTCAAAGAAGTAGAACAAGCTGCCTGTAAATTATCATTATCATAAATTCTAACTGCATTTAACATTTTTTCCTCAACCTTTGACCTGTGCAGTACATGTGTAAGAGGGACTGCTTCTTAGTTCTGCACCCCAGGATGGAGCGTTTCGCAGATAGCGCAATATATTTTTGCGCTTTGAAGAAGCCCTGAAGATGAAATTGTCTAGTTCTGATCATTCAATAGATTTCCTGGGTGTTTCAGTGCAAATTAGTTCATTCATCCTCGATCTGCTTAGTCAAAACCACTGCATGAAGTCATTAATGATTCTTACTTGTAAAGAGATAGTAATGAAGTGTCCAGAGGGTTGTGATGACTGATCATGAACAACAAACACTATAAAACCATGGATATCGGTACCTATCAGTGTCTAACTGTAAGGCGGTGCTGAGCAGTAGGCTGGTTTTGTTGGAAAAGTATGGTCTGTGTTTATGCCCATTTGTTTACATTATACTGATAAACCTGTACTACGAACGCAACATTTGTGGTTAGAGGAGCACCGTTTGTTTCTTGCCTTCTGCCTTGATACTCTTGAGTCAACAGGCAGCTTCTCCGCCCTATCCCATGCATTCCCTCTGCATGCTGGATTTTCAGTGCCCAGTGATTAAAAACCACCCAAATACTGGAAGCCCAGAATCCAGATGTAACCCAGTACAGAGAAACGTCTTCCACGGACAGGATGAGAGATGTACCGTCCCGTGTATCCCAGCGCCCGCTCAAGAGTCAGCACAGACGAAAACCATCATTTCTCACTGCGGGGTATCTAGCAGCGGTGCAGGGCCTGGGGATCCCAAAGCGCCGCACTGCCTTGCCTAATGCAAGGAAATACTAAGTGAAAGAAAGCTCTTTCTTCCGTAGCTTGCACTGAGGGGATTACTCATTTCACAGAGGTTACTCAAGACCACTATCAGGTAGCAATAACTTTGATCGCTAAAAGGTGCAGTCAAGCTGATAAGCGGGAGCAGAGAGCTGGTATATCCCATTTCAAATCTCCACGTGTAAACCCAAGGTCCTGATTTTTATAATCTCACTCTGAAAGCACCTACGTATTACTTTCTCAAAAAGAAACACATTTCAGTTTAACCCGATCGCATTTCCTTTTTTCTCTTTTTTCCTTTTTTTTTTTTTTTTTCCTGTTTTAGACAGAAGTAGCATCATTATCTTCTTTGAACTGCAGAGTGCCAGCAGAAGGGTAATAGAATAATGAGACTGCACACTACCTCAGGGAAGCAGAAGAATTTTTTTCCTGGTGTGTTTCAAACATGCCTCTCTCCAGAGCCATCCTCACTCAGCTGCTGATCAAAGCCTGAATTTTCCAAGCTAGTTATTTAGACAGTAGGCTCTCAATGCAAAGGCTATAATTTTTATATCTGGGTCTTTAGGCACGAGTCCATCAGGGGGAAAAAAACCCCACACTTATCTTTAATATTCTGTACGTGTGTATGCCTTAGGTCTCTCTAAATTTGTATTCCAGTGATTGGCAGAATTAGAAAATAATGAGTAGCACAATTTTAAAGTCAAACAACAAAGCCTCCACCTGGTTGTATTTCTAAAACCCACAAATATCCTGGTTGCTGCAGACCGTTAATATAATGTGGATTGTGTGGCACAGTTTACCCTTCTGTATAATGCAGCATAAATTAGGAAAAGAAAGTAAAAGTCCATGAAGCCCTTAGATAAAGTTAAGAAAGGAAAGACAAGGGGAACTGTGAAGAAACGGGCTGAGATGTGGAGCCCTTGAACTTTGACCAAAGTAAATAAATACTTTATTCTTTAGTGCACACAAACAATGCCGTTGTGAGACCCTGAGCTCATCTTACCTTGTCTCCTTGTCTTTTCTTTGTTCCTAGCATTTCTATTTTTAGAATACACTCATAATTGATAGGATTACACTATAACTAGGAATTTCATGTATCTCATTACCTTGAGATTGACTGCTATAATAATGCATGTGCCCATTCATCAATGTTTTGTCATGATTTCAGAAAACCATTCCATATTCAGGAAGACACAAGACACCAAATGGATTGCTTTGTAAGCAGAGTATCTTTATTGTTCCTTCCTCCATAACACATCGTGTTGTCACTCTCAGTTAACAGATCGGGCAGGCTGTTACTCAGCAGACATTTTTTTTCCTGCAGAACTTGCATCTGAATTCAAATAACAGCTTCTTGGTGCTGACATGCTTGCACTAACCGGTTAGTACAAGTCCCTTACTATTTTCATTATCTCTAATCTGAGAAGAATAATATATAAAAAGACATATTAAATAGGCCTTCTCTCTCTGTATGTACCTCTTGTGAGGAAAATGACCAAGTTTTTCCAAAAGCTTGTATAAGTTTTTTCTACAAGTCTTCAACAGTACCTCTGACAGACTTTGATACACTGGGCAGACATAGTTAGCTTGTTCCTTTTCCTTTCTTTTGCTGTAATCTAAGTGCTTTAGAGTTATCTTTGTTGTTCAACTAATTATCTGATACTAAAATATTCAAAATCAACCCTAGCACAATTTCTAAAGGTGGGACAGCATTTTCTACCCTCAATTCCTCAGGTTGGGATCTGATTTTAATGTTAGATTGCTTATTTTTATTCCAAGCTCAGCCACCTTTGTGTGCAAGCTCCTTCTGAGCTCCTCCAAGATTAGAGCCCTGTTGTGGCAGGTACTGTAACATACCTCAAGAAATTCAAAACTGTTTTGCTGCACAGAGTTAACCATACACCAGGGGCCATCAGGTGCAGAAAATGAGAGGGGCAGACTGGGGCAGAGGGCAGCAGGCAATCGTGATAAATATGCAAGCCCAGGGTGCAGGATGCCCTCTGAGGAAAATGCCCATTGCCTGCGCCGATGCAGGTCCACCTGACTGTCTCTGCGTCACTGGTCTCTGTCCTTCTCCTTCTGTTTAACCTAAAAAGAAAGAAGTATATTCTCCTCAGTATACTTCCACTTCTAGAAATTGGGATCTGTATCTTCAGTAGATTCTCTCTGCTCTATTTTTACTTCATTAGATTCAATATATCTATCGATTAGATCAGATTGAAAGGAATATTGTGTGCATAAAATACACTGGAACCTTGTATCTTAAGTTTCAGCAATTTTTTATAGCTTCATTATAAAACCCCAGAAAATTGCGTTGTATTAATAGAAATGCTGACATCTCTTTAGCTGCAGCGACATTAATTGAAGTTACCATAATTTATCATCATTCTGAAGAATATAACCTCTAAAAGTACATTAAATATAAGAGTGCATTAATGAACAATTATACTAATCAATTTATCCTCCCAACATAACTCTCTTAACTGCAGCAGAGGATTGGAAAAATTTCCATCAACAACAGAAATGCCTGTACAAGACAGGAACCTTTGTCCAACACTATGAGGCAACCCTCTGCAAGGGCAGATGTGCTTTGTTAGTCAAAGTCACTCCTAACACAAGTTGGTTTCCGTTTATTTATTTAGTCTATTGCTTTCACTCATGGCTATTTTTTCAGTGCTGTTCCATTCTCGTTTGAACAGCCTATGCTACATGTCTGCATAGGATTGTTCAGTGACTAGACACAGAGATACCTAATGTTTGTATAATTATACAGTAAGTACACTTTTTCAGCAAGTTTATTAATTAGGGGTTAGAACAGGAAACAGGATTCCTGTGTTAACACAGCATAGAAACTGGGAAACTTAGCTTAATTTTAGCAACTTGGTTTACTCTTTGCAGTAAGGAAAAAATAACATCTTCCATCATACGAGCATTATTTACTGAGTGAAATAATATGATGAACAAAGACAATTTTAGACACTTTAAAAATTAAAGCACTCACCACTCTGCAAAAACAGTTATTGGTGGAAACGGTGTTTCTGTGTAAGTCTTTTTATTTTAAGGGTAGGCAGTGGGAGAAGGTGCAGTTTATTCTTACCAAAATTAAAAAGTAGCTCCTTAGCACACTGTGAATGCTCCCAATATGGAATTAATACAAACTGAAAGAGATATGAAACAAAAGAACTTTTTACTAACGATCACTATTTTTTAAATTTATTTGCTTCACTTTAGATCAGTTAAGTACCTGTCACTGTTTCTTTGCCATTTCCTGTTAAATGATCAACATGGATGCTTTGTATTTGACCCCTTAAGAAGTTCCCTAATTAGAAGCAGAATTTAAGGTTTTACATGCAAGATTGCATAAGTGTTAATAAAATCTCTCTCTGCTGGAAAACACCATTCATTAACGTCTTTACTGGGATAATGGCACCTCCTGGGACACCAAAGCACCAGCAAAAACCTGTGCTATGGATGGCACATCCCATTTTCCCACCTACTAAACCCTTTCCCTCCAATTAAACTCCCCTATAGATCGTGCTTGGCAGCCTGTGGCTTTTGCCCCCCCGAATCACATGAGGACATTGGTGGTTACCAAGACTGAGACAGGAGCCAGGCTTGAAATGCTTTGGCATTGATTCCTCCAGCTGCAAGAGAGCTGCAGTCCAGAAGCTGCACAGCAGTGCTCTCACTGCCCTGAGCAAACCCTCGCACATCCAGCTTGCCAGTCACAGCCTGTGGCCTGGAGAAGGTGCAGCCAGGTTTTGCCATAACTATGAGCGTGCCCTCAGACCCTCTAGGAAGCCCCACTCTTAACTAACTGCACATGGGCTTACAAGACTATCATTAGCCTTCTATTTCCAAAACGCGTAGAGTTTTGTTAATGTGCTGAAAGCCTAAATAACTTTTAATTATGATCACTAAGTGGTTTTTTCTTTCCTTGAAATAACAAGGATTTTGGCTTTTAACTAAAATAAATAAAGTCACTGTGATAACATTCGATCTGAACATTACAGATGCATATATAAATTTTTAGTTCTGAGCAAATGAATAGCCCTTTCTAGTCAACAGAATAAATAACACAAGTAAAGTTTATATCCATCAAAGACTTTACTCAGGAGTTTGTTTTGCAGTGTCTGTTTCTTTGTAGCTACACTCGTAAAATGGAAGGAGATGCTCTGCAAGCTGTGGCCCGCTGCCTAGGTAATCTCACTTTGGGTTGCTTCACATTTTGACACTCATTTTACAAATACTCAGCCTGAATGAGGTCAGTTATCACAAGATACAGTCAAAGCTATTTCAGCTAATGGTTTAAATTATCTTGACTGAAGCCTCTCATCCCCGGCCTGAGTTCTTCCTGTAGCGGGCATCAGCGGGACTGTCCCCAGCAAGGCGTGGGGCAGACATCAGCCACTTTGCCCAGCCGCCCCACTCCCCATGCCTTCGGCTGGCTGGCGATGTGCTGGAGTGCCTCTTGCCAAATTTCCCCTGCGTGAGCAGGAAATTTTGGCTGCTGCATTAGGGCAGCCCTCTGTCTGCTTTGCGCAGCCAGGGCCAAGATTGAGGTCTGAACCTAGTGAGCGCGCTCTGGGTTTCCCAGAAGGATGAGTACTCTGGGTTTTTTTAGTCACTGGGAGTGTTTGAAAGGAGGCATGGATAAGATTTCCAGAAGCAATGGGGGGCCACATGCCCAGCACGTCAGGCAGCATTGACAGGGGTGAGCTTCACACCTCAGGCAGGCAGGACTGCGAACGGCGCCCTTGCTTTTCCCATGCCTGGCATGCTGGGGCTGGGGCTGCTGCCTGACTGCCACAGGAATTACGTGCCCACGGAAAAGCATTTGGCTCAAATTACACAGTTCTTCAGGGAATGAGAAATTTTCTGAGATGCTTGCCGGTTCCTTAAATTATTTTGCAGCTAGTTAAATAACTGCTGTGCTAGAAGCTCTGCAGGCAGTAATTATTGCTCCATTTTCTTCTATTAGGCAGTCCTGAACTGAGCCATGAAAATTGCTTTGAAATCACAGCAGACAAAGAGAAAACTTTTGGATATCATTTATTTTGGGATGTTCCCAACCTAAGCTATCTTCCAAACCAAAAAAGAAGTCCAGCCCTGCCAAGTCCTTAATCACTGAAATGAAGAAAGAGACCACAAAACTGAATGAAAAGATGATTGAAACAATTTTCCTACTCTGAAAAAGCCTTTTTTGGAGTTACTGTCAGAAGAAAATGAGGGAGCCACAAAAACCCTTAATACACCACTGGTATATCTAACTGGAGGTGACACGCAGAGGCCAAGCATTTGAAAAAGGAGCAATGCTGGAGTTTGTCCTTGCTGGGAAAGAACTCGTACGTGGACTTTGCATTTCAGAAAATAAAGCCTTACTAGCATTTCCAGATAAATTTCTAACTGTGTGATAGCAAGAATCTTAAGATATCCACTACACTATGTCATTATAAAATAATTGTTACATTATAATCGAGCACTTACACTTCAAGCACTTACAGACTCATCTTAAAAACATTTACCAGATACAGGATGATGGTATTATTTATAGCACAGAAGTATCAAAGGGCTCACTCTGTCAGGATCAGGTGCCATTGAGCTCAACAGTAGGTAAACACAGAGCAACAAAGTCCCCCAACCGTACAGCTTGTGTCTGGCCCAGGACAGAAGAGATGTTTTAAAACTCTGTAAATACGATCTGATAAATGCCTTAAGTACTGTTAAAAGGACCAATGTATGTTTAAAATACAAATGTATCCAAGCTCTGGCAAATTTAGAGTTTAAGTCTAGTCTGAAATATGATGCCATGAACGTGAAAAAAGAAAACAGCAAACCAAATTGTATGATTGGGAAAGCTAGCTGGGAATGAAATTCAATTTTAGCAAATCCTGTGAAATATTTGTTATGAAATATAAAATCATCTGTCCTTGCCCTGAAGTAGCAATCACCAGCTAGAAACATTTTTTCAGCATCAGACCAGAAACAGTCCTGTCAAGAGTTGTGAAGAAGGAGAATGCAGTAGAAAACTGGTTTCAGCAAGTATATGACACGCATGGGATGCAAATGCTCATGGCAAAGTTTTGCTGAAGTTACTAAATAGAAGAGCACAGTTCCCATCAAAGATCCCTGCAGGCTCACCCTCCACCCCCCTCCCTTCATCACTGTGTGTGTTTAAAGTGTTTGTGTGTGTTAAACTCCCTGAGACAAGTTCCTTGGACACTCTGAGTGGGATTCAACGAGCACACAGACATCCCATTTGAGCCAGGGACCCTGCAATGCCAGATACCCCTATGTCCTATACCTCCGTGTGTTTCTGCCCTCCCGATGCGGCCCTCAACCCACCCTCAGCCAAGCTGACAGCACTGGCCAGGAGAGGTGCCTTTACCCCTGTTCAATCTATCATCACATTCATCAACTTTTCTTACACAATCTTTAAATTTTTTCTTTTGTATTTTGAAGTGTGTTCTCCCTGTCATATGTGTGGTACTGAAGCCCCACAGTGCTATTCAGTAGCATTTCTTTCCTCTGAACTAGGAGAGCTCACTTTTCCACAGAAAGAGCTTTGCTATTTTGAGTGTGGAATGAAGTGCACGACTGCTCCTGGAGGTCCCACTCCAAAAAAGACAGTAAAGCAAAACCTTGGATGTCTCCCAGTGCAGTGCTGAGTCCAAAGGGGTCTTCTTTGCCAAAAAGGATCAGCGAAGCCTCAATTCTCTGTTCTTAATGCAACAGAGAGAACTATTAAAATATTGTAAGAGCATTACAGCAGGCTCTGAGATCTATGTTATGAGATGTTCACAGCCCACCATGCTGACAAAATACCGAGGTAGATGTGCTGCAAGTGAGAGTGCCTCCAGGACTGTTCATAGCAAGGTCTGCAGGGAGTAGGAACAGCTTTGAGATGACCAACTGGTACAGCTAGAAAATGGGTTGAGCTCTGGGCACATAAGCAGCTCTTCATGTCCTAACATTTCACTCTTTCCCTGCATTATCTAACTCCATTAGTTATTTCTTGTTATTTCTTAAAAGCTTTGGGTTGTCTCAGTCCTGTGTTTCAGCAGTGCCCAGACCTCAGCTGCCAAAGAATGTGACTCCTCCATCCTACAGTTACACTGACAGTCATGAATAATGACAGTGAGAATGTGTGTGTCTGTTACAACTTCAGGTCAGCGAGGCTTTTGTCCTATTTTTTTATACCTCCTTGGACATAAATTGTAACTACAGCAGGTCAAAGATAAAACCCAAACATTTCAAGATCAAGATTCATAATTTAGATACCATTAGAATAATCTGCCTACCTCTAACAATAGATGATTCATTTGTGAAAACTGATGATTTATTTATACAGATGCAAAGTGCAAAGCTGCACCCAGATCCCGGAGTGAGAGGGTGAAACAAGCAGTGTGTTGTGAAACCTTCCACTGACACCAGCAGAAGATAAACTACGTGCCAGAGGGAGAAACACACCAGGCAGAACATCCTGAGCTTTAGAACAAAGTAGTTGAGGGTTTCTTTGGACTCCTCCATTTCTGCCAGAAATAAACCACTGGAATAGCTCTTTTTAAAATAGCTGTTGGCCTGATTTGTAACATCAAATGCCACAAATTTTCCAAATGGCCTTCCTTCATTTCCCTACTCCATGTCTTTTTCCCACAAAAGCCTAAGCCTGGATTTGTTTTTAGGAATAGCAACCAATAAACAGAGGCATGATAACACTAGCAACTGGAGAAAAAGTTACCAAATTCGAATATGAAAAATGAAGGAAAACAAAACCTTTTCAACAAAGCCTGAGAAGCCTACAAGTCCTAGTGTGATCCAGAAACCCTGTTAATCCAAGGATTGCTTTTCACCTTTAGGATACACTTTCGAATTCAGCCAAAGCTATCACGAATAATTAATGTAATACTAGGTTTTGGGTGCTCTCCCCTACATACGTTCAAGATTACACCATTCCAGCATGAAATCTGTAACTAAACAACACAACTTCATTTCTAGAGCATTTCCATGGGTGGTGAAGTGATTCAGATGCTCTCTCCATTCTCCTTATGGGGCCCCCTCTCCAAACACTAAATGTGCTCACTTGGTTTCAGTGCTGAGCTCTGATTTTTCCCTGAGTTTCACTTGGTATGGTGAGAAGGGAAGAACCAGGGAAAGCAGTGAGGACCCCTGATTCACCACCCCCCAGCCTGACAGCAGCAGAAGCATCTCTGCATCCCTCACAGACAACAAGCACAGTGGGATGGGACCAGCCCATGCCTTGGCCTTACTAGATTTGATCCCAGCCCATCACTAGAGTCTTTACCAGAGTTAAGCCTCTTCTTTTTCTTCATTAGCAGGAATTTTCCATCAGCTGTTTCAGCTGGAAACCATCCCCCTTCCTGCACCAGGAGGCAGAAGGCAGTTAGGGAGAGTGACTCCCAAATGCTATGTAAGGCTTCACATTTGCCAGATGCCCTAGTAACTCTGCCAGTCTCCCCCAGCTGCTGGGTAAAGGGTCTCGGTCACCAGCAGAGCCAGCCACTTGCTCTCCCATCAGAGAGCCAAACCAAACGGAGTTGTTCCTGTCGGCATCCATAGTTCTGCTGCCTAAGAGGTTTCCAGCCCTCACAGGCTGGCACAAAAAGGCTTTTCACAGAGGTCCAGATTGCCTCCAGAGCCTGTCCCTTCTTTTTCTACAGGAAGGCTCTTAGGTTCAGTCTGGGGAGGTCTGCAGAGTGCCAGGGGGCTCTAGTGGAAGAATGCTGCAATGTATCCTCAAAAGGGTTTGCTTTCTGATTCGTTTAATCTTCCCTGGAAATTAACTTCACAGCCCCAGCTCCTTTGACTGTGCATGATTTATCTTCAGATGTTATTTGTCTTTTAAAGCCTTTGTGATCCACTTTCTTCCCGAACAGCTCAATTACTTTGGATTTGTAGACAAGACAACTGGCAGGGCCGAGCGGGTACCTAACCAGGCAGTTCTGTGATAGGGCTGAGCCAGAGGGTCGCTGCCAGCTGAACAGATACTCTTCATTCTCACTTGCATGTTCCTCCTGGGTCTGTTTCTCCAACACTGCTGTTCAGCTGACTCCAAAGCAAACTGCTTCAGCACTAAGAGGATCAGTGGGAGAGTGATACCAGGGGCAAAGAAAGTAAATGCATTGCCCCTATGCACACATATGCATAGGAAGAAGTATGACGCGAATGAGAGTCCAAAGCAGATGGTTGAATGGATCCACACAACAAAACCTGCAGTGGTGACCTCAAACTGCTCTTGTCTTTGCATATTGTTTTCAGACACAGGAAAAGGATTTAGTAACAGACACATTGGTATTCAGTCCTGTTTAGCCACCCAAGAAAAGGGGACATATGGGGCTGATAAGACGCCCGTAGGCACCCGAGACACCTCAGCTGGCACCACAAGACTACATTTGGGCAGCAGAATCCCACTCAAAGCTTCAGATACCAACCTAGAGCTGCCAAATGCCTGTTGCCCAGGATGGAGCAAAGTTCCCTTGTAAACAGGGGAAGGGCCACTGCCTCCATCCATCTGGTTGCTGCTGTATGTGACAGAAGAGAAACAGCAATATTATCAGCTGATAACAAGCTCGTATTTTTCTCACCTATCATGTACTGCTTTCTCTTTAATTCTACAGAGAAGGCAGATACCTATTATTTCTTTGAACTGTAACAGGCCTTCTGTCTCTCTGCTTATGAATGTGCAGGCAATGAGGCCAGCTACCCACAGTAGTATTATCTCACCCTGCTTTTACAGATTTTCCATGGGAATATAAATGCAGTCCGACTCCCCAAGAGGTAGAGATATCAGATGAATAAGAAAGCACTGAATCCATGTCACATACTCCCATTAACCACATCTGACACACACGAGGACAGCACCGTATTTAGGCAAAATCAGTAACAGAGTATTTGGGGCACAGAGCATATAAAGGTACTTGTAATAGTAATGTTGGTGGGATGGCCTAATGATAGAAAAGGAGCAAGATTTGAAGAAACGTGAAATAGATTTCACTGGACCAGCTGATACACTTAGGAAAGGTAGACAAGTTTTCAGGCACAAAAAAATCATGACAGAACGGCATCTGGTACGAAAAAGCTAGCAGCAGTGGCATGGGAATGAGGGAGGAAAGCATTATGGAAGAAATTATCCAAAGATTCTCATCAAATAAAAAAATCCTGCATTATCATGATGGGATAACTTGGGATGCTTCCAGAATTTTGTGATCCATGCACACAGATGATGAAATTTAAACTTTATACAAACAGTCCTACTATCATGCTAGTATGAATTGCTAGGATGGTTTCTAGTTTAATATTACAGTGAGGCTAGAAAGTACTGCAGCACTAAGACTTCATTTTAGTGAAATCACCATTAATGTTTCATCTAATGTAAGCCACTTAGGAAAACGTATCCTTTCACACTCCATATTTTATTTGATTGCACTAACAGAATTCCATACCACCTATTCAGAGCAAATCAGCGACTTGTTTCTTTTGTACAACAGCTGACTGACCACCCGTCTTCTTTACAATTATATGATTGTAGTTTTGTAAGAGTAAAATAAAGAAAGTTAAATACTAACTTGGTTGGAAGAAATACCTTTAAATCAGAGGGACAGTAACATATAGTTCCATTGCTTATCTCGTTCACGGATTAGAAGTGACTCTCATGCTGAGGTTAGTTTGGGTGGGACAGCATTACAAGTTTTTGAGCCATGACAACAGCATTCTTCATAGAGCTGTTTGCAGCTAACACAGTGGGTGGGATTCCCAGAGGAAACTATCATGTAGCGTTACCATATGTTAAAATAACTTCAGTTTAAAGCTCCAAAAGCTATAACCATTGATAGGACTCTGCCTGAAGAGCTGAAGTGCTCAGGAAGCAATTGTTTCAATGACAAAATCTTCACAGCAGCAGGCATCAAATGTTCATATAATCAGTACAAAAGATAAGTGCAAAAGGCTTTATAACCAGTAGAAAACAAAACTAAAGGTATGCTGATGAAGGCAAACTACCACCATGCAAGGTAATTATACAAGTTACATTCCAACTATCCTTTCCACAGAGATATCAGGGTTTTACCCTATTCCTCCCTACTTATCTTTAGAGACTGGACATGCATGGTATGCAAAATGTTTTTATCTCGAAGTGCCAAATCCCTTAAAATACCAGACCTTTGATCTCTCTGACCTGAAGTGACAATAACAGAACTTAAGATGCAACAGCTGAATTAGCCATAGCCATTAGCCATGGCATACTTGCAGTAACAAATGTGTAAATGTATTGCAGTTCTGAGTGATTCAACAAATGATGCAAGTGTAAGGCTTGGCTTGAGAGCAGAATTATACAGAATCAAGTTTTTTCAAAGATGGCAAATTAAATTCCTATTATAAAAACATGCAAGAAAGTTGTGGTTTATATAGTACCTGTCTCAGTTAATAATTATGAAGTTAAAGAGTGCTGTGCATCTGTATTTAAAATGTCACTTATGGATATTATTTCTCAAGAAAATGGAGATTATTTCCCTGCAAGTAGAGTATTTGGCTAAGTTGGAGAGTATATGGAAAACCAGCACTTGATCTTGACAGCTTTGGCACATGCGCTTAGGCATTGTCTGTGACAATTAGGCATATGAGAACTGGATACGTGTAGGCGTCACATGCTGCAACACCACTCTTTCTGCAGGCACTTGCTTCTGTGATTCCCAGTACCACCTGCCTCAAACTGCAAGGAAGGCACACCTCCTCCATCGCTCGCTACTTGGCAAGATATTTCAGGATCATGGCAAGGGCTGTGATGAACAAACTGGAGGCACAGGGCACTGGAAAGGGTACGATCAAATGAACCACAATGCCCTCGATCTGAAGGCAAAGAGGAGGGGTCTGGTAGTCGGCAATCTTTAAGCTGCTGGTCATCTACCAGAAGCTACCAACATTCCGTGAGCGAGATGATTTTCAGCATGATGAAAGAGAAGGAGGGCTACATGCCAGGAACAGACATTCCTCTGGGAAAACAGCAGATTTGAAAACCTGGGAAAGCTATATTTAAGTGCAAACTGATAGGGCTCAGAGCCTGGGTGAACAAGAGACAACATCCACGAGTCACAAGAGAAAATAGACAACCTCCCATAAATAGTTCCACTTCTAGTTGAGTCTGACTGGTTTGTTATAGCCCTCGGGCTGCTCTCTGGCTCTGCATAAGGCGGGACATGCCAGAAGCTCTGCACGATTCCCAGACTTTGTGCCAATAGTCTTCATACACAGGCAGCCTTCAGACCCCCTGATGTGTGGCTATGCAACTCCAAATCATTGATACTGGCAAACATTGCCTCCTTTCTACACTCTGCACCTTTTTCCCATGAAGTAACTAAAACGATAAACTATTCAGCAAGGCTGGAAGTATGAAAGTGCTTTCTGATCATGATCAGACCCTGCCTGCCCTCCCCACCAGCTTTCTGGGGCCATCCAAACTGACCATGAAACTGCTGGACTGTCAGAAGGTCCTTTAAACTCCCATGCCATCTGCTTCCTGCATCTGAGGACATCCACCAGCCAGCAGCCGGGTGGCCTACGGGCAAAAAAGAAAGGGCAGACAAAATGACAAAAATGAATGCAGGCAATGCCAGTGAAAGCACCATTTAAATGGGTGAATTCTCCCACTGACTTTGGTGAGAGCTGAATCACACAGAAAATGAGGAACTGATATAAAGCACACTAGGGTTTTAATCATACCTCTCCCACTACCCTGCCTGGAAAGCTCTTCCCAGACGTGGTAGCTAAACCACGGTGTTTGTTTCCTGATGCAAATTCCTGATAGAAATACACTTCTGCCATCTAACAGAGAAACGGCGCCATGATTCTGTAATTGAAACATACAGAGGTGTAACTCCTAAAGCATGCAGTCACATCACCCAGCCCACCTCCCCCTGCTCAGCTCTGCTCTTTACTCAGGTCTGGCCCCTTCTTATATAGGAATTAGGTGTACCTGTGGAGAAGGTAGCATCGCTGACTGTAAGCCACTTCATTCCTTTCAAAAGTTGTCTCTGCACTTACAGACTAAAACTGGCTTTTAGTACAAGGTATCAGACAGGATACATCAATCCTCTGAAAGGCAAAGAAAACTATGGGGAAGAGAAAGATCCCCTCTCGGAAGTGGTGCAGGACACGGATTTGTTGTCCACTCAGAGCCTGACCTCTCCCAACCTTGGCCAGCCACACTGATCTCCATTTACCCCCGGGAGGGCAGTGGGGGGCCTTGCCCTTGCCAGGGACTTGCCCACGCAGACGCTGCTTCCCTGGCAGGCTGTGCTCTGCTGCAGCACGAGACTTCCATTAGGCTTTCAAAGCGCAGCTGCTATTTCAGGGCTCCAACGTGCTGCGTAGCATGACACCGCCTTGCCACAATCAACCTGTTTTCCCCCGATCACTGCTTTTTTTTCCTTCCTCTGGCCCCCCACCTCCAGTCCCGTGCTCAAGGAACTAAACACCCTGCTGCAATTCCCAGGTGTACACAGCACGGTACAAGAAGAGGAGGTGGAAAGCACTGTGATGCAACTTCAGAGGACCCAGTCCAGGATCAGTAACTTGCACAGGTACCTGCCAGCCCCGTAGCCTGGTGGGGCCACCGCGGGCTCTATGGCCCTAGGAAGGGGTCCTGGCTTTTCTGCAACAGGCTCTGGCAGCAGTCCTGCTCTGCTGCCCCTGCAGAGCCATCACCGAAAAACATCCTTCCCCCACAGCAACGCAGTGCTGTCATAACGAGCCCTGACTGGGAGGCTGAGTACTGAGCAGTCTCTTTCCTGGGATCATTTTGATTTGCAATAGCCATTTATAAAATGGACACTGTCACTTAGCAAAACACATGAGAAGGAACCGATGTGGAATACTATTTCACTCCTTTAGGAATACATCATAAATGAAGTCGTCAAATTAAATCTACAGTCCATCTGAGCAACTGAGGAACACAAGTTTCTGTTACGGCTAGATTTAAGGTCAGCCATCTCACTAAACAGCATCTGTTTAGGCAGTATTATTATGCTTGATGAGAAGCACTCCTTTTAGAAAGCTTTTCTGTTACTGGTAAAATTTGTCTTTGGATGGTCCTCTTTCAAATCCATTTAACAATATTTGTCCTGAAAATAAACAAGGGATTCCCCAAATATTTGTACTAGAACTTGATATACTCGATTAGATTTTCAAATAAAGGCTCAAATATAGAATGCAACAGTCACCTGAAACATTAACACATCTTTTGTAAAATGTAGAAAAAAGGATCCGTTTTTTTTTCCAAAACAAGTAATTCAGTTCGACCTTGTTAATGCAATTGGGCCTCTATTTTCCAAACAGTCAATGATTGTGTTTAATTTAACCCCTACATAAAATTATGGCCAGGCTAGTTTTTGCAGCTCTAATACTCCCCAGAGTATACTCTGTGATGTAAACGATTTGGTGGCATGGGAGAAGAGGCTTCCAAAGAGTTTACAACCTATGCCTCTTCTTCTGCAGAAGCTAACTGCTTATGCATAATTTAATTTTATGCATATAGATTTATGTCCCTTCCCATCACATAATATTGAGATGCCTCTGACAACATTCCTGTGTGATAGGAAAAATATTGTAGTCCTGCCTTTGCACTAGAAAGCCCACCGTATCCTGTACTCTTTACAGGCCTTAATGGAATTTTTGCCTGAACTGCTTGTATTTTCAATTTCATTTTGTGCTGGTATGAAGAATCAATAGAGGGAGGTGATGCTGAGGCACAGTAATTTTAAGTGTGTAACTATTGGGCAGATGCTACAACTTTAATTATACAAGCAGGCTCCTGTGCCTGTCCAAAACTTCAGTGATAAACAATCTGCTTATACAGTGACAGCAACAAGGATCAGGATCCATGAATTTATGTCCATAAACATTGACTGCAGCAGCAGAGCTAGTAGGGTATATCCTCAGAAGCACATCCCATATAGATACCTTGCTAAAGGAAGTCCGCTACCTTGTTAGGAATTAACTAAGTTATATTGTTTTACATGGGATTTTCACATAGATGAAACACCAGTCTCCAAATTGCTTTCTCTGACTCCTTTTCTTTTTTTTAGCTGAACGTATATAATGAGCTAAAAGATAAGATTAAAAAATACACTCATTTTTTATAACTCAGTTTTTACAATTGCCAAAGTAATGACCTACAGACCAGAGCAGGTCACTGTCAGTGTTAACACAGAGGTGGTCAGAGATGGTGGTTCAGAAAGATAGTACCTGGTGTACTGGTTAACAGATAAACAGTAGCTGGTAACTTCTTGGTCAGTTCCAACATCTCCCTCCAGAGATACCACCTCTGAGGTTTTGCCTGCAAGGGGAAGTGGAACTGCTTTAATTATGCCAGAATACATTTACTACCTGGGAAGCAGTCATGCCAAGATTGTTAATGACAAGCAGTACATAAAAGGAAACAATGTGCAATGCAAAGTGTATACATATCCCAGGTTGACAGTTAAGATTACCTTAGTGTAGTAATTTTTCTCAAAATAACCCAAACATTCTGAAAGAGTTAACAATACAATTTAGGCCCATTCCTGGCTGTGGAGACAAGTGCGTTAAGGAATTCCAGGTGAGTATGAGGCAGTCTCTGACTCTGGCTCTAAAGGAGCTGTAGTAGAGGCTTCTTTTGGGAGCTGTGGGTACCACCATGCACCTTAAGATCTCCTGACACATTCTTTGCAGAGCCCAACCAAAAACATGACCACTCTGAAACTCTGCTTAAACCCCTCTTTGAGACAACTTACCTAGAAAGGCAACAGAAACAGGCACAGGGAAAGTATTTCTAACCACAACAATTTCTGGTTTTAGAGCATTTTAATGAGGGTTCTGAAATGCCCAACCCCACCCCACTTATCTCATATTTCATAACACTCTTAAATTTGTTATTATTTCAACTAGGTACAGTCACCTTACCTTCTTTGTCATACAGATCCTTTTTCTTGTGTTGATGGCTGAGCTCTCCCTAACAATTTCATACAGAACAGAAACCTTATCTCATCCATGATGTCTCTCTGTACTGTCTACTGGGAGGCATTAACTGCTTTCTCCTCTTGAAAAGTGTGACTCATGCATTCATACCATACAATTCTTACCCTACCTGATAATTCTTTTTTGTAGAAAAATATTTTGTTCAGAGGGCTGGGCAGGCAGAGACATCACAAAAAACTGGATGCAGTTGCTTTCAGTATTTATTCTTTACTGATGTGTCAAATAACTTTTGGGGCAGGTCACTTGAATGAATGCAGTTCAACAGGTTGGGCATGTCTCAGTCTGTTTTCAGTCACAGAACACTATAAGATTTGTTAACTGGCATAGATATAACCTGCGCTGTCATAGTGCTATCAAAATACAGATTGTGGAAACCATGGCTATTAAGTTAGCTACATAAAAATTAAAACTACATTTAGCCAAGAAATCAGCTATTCTCACAACAAAGCAAAGCATCCTGCAAAACAATAAAAAATAATCCAAAATAGTATGATAAAAGATACAAGTCATAATATCTAAATAAATCATTTATTTCTGTTCTGAATATAGTAACCAAAGGATTTGGAAAGCATTACGTAAATAGGATTTCTGAACTATGTTGACTCTTTTCAACTCCTCATTCAACGCAGCCTCTGGATCTAGGACAAGGAATAATTAGCCACAGCCAGTAAGCAAAGACTGTTCAGCAAGGAGACTCCTAACGCATAAACACAGGAATAAGAATTTTTACCTGTCTGTAGTTATCGGGTTGCTAGACAAGAGCACTGGATGAAGATGAGTGCCTTCAGTTGCATTACTGTCCCTCAACTCAACAGATGTCATTTGCATGTGGAAGCTATGGCTTCCACACCATTTTAAAGGAAAACTCAGATCAAATTACAGCAGTCTAACCTACAGATCATGAACTTTAATCGCGATACTGGAATGGTCTTCCAATGAGTAATACTTTAACACAACTCAATAAGCTGAGGCCAGACACAGGTGTTCATGTCTTAGAGGAAACTAACGGTACATATTTATAAACAAAATATTGCACTCCCTTGGTCTTTATTTGGGAAAAAAAAAAAAAAAAAAGTCTGAAGAATCACTTTCAGTATCTAAAATGAAGCACCTGCTTAGATCTTTGCAGGAGTTTTTGTTCTCTCAGTAGAGTTCTCGGTAAAATGCACATGGCAAGCAAACCCATGTACCCAGTGGGGGTCCTTCCATGTGTTGTGGCATTTGCAGTTCCTTCATTTTATCTTGGGATGTTTAGGAACAAAAATCTAAGCACAGAGAAAACATACAATCATTTAAGACTTACCAGTAGACAGATCTGTAAATCTGAGATAAGTGTAAATATAAGAAAATGCCTTAAATGCAAGAAAATACTTATTTTCAAGACATTAGAAAAAACTTTGTTTACTGTGAGGGTGGTCAAACACTGACATAGGTTGCCCAGAGAGGTTGTGGAGTCTTCATCCTTGGAGATACTCAAAATCTGACTGCTCTGGCTGAGCCTCCTCTCAGCTGGGGGGTGGACTGGACAACCTCCAGAGGGGCCTTCCAGCCTCTGCCATTCTGTGATGAATGAAACTGATTAGTGGATCTGTACTGTGTATGTTAGGGAGCCCAAAACACATAAAAAAATTGTCTCCAATTCCTCATTTCTTCACAGAAAAATTCTTACAATATGATATTCTCAGAGATTATTTTTAGATCCAAGTAACATGAAATTAACTGGTTTGTTTGTTACATATTACTTGGCAATCAAAGACTGAGGGATGCAAGAAGAAAGCGGTGGGAATGTGCAGTACAGCCAGGGCAAGGGAAAGATGGTGTCTCTGCCTCTTTCAGCAGCAGCTAACTGCTAGACCAGCTGGATCTGATTCTTGGTATGCACATAAAAAGCAAAAGGTGGGAGTGTGACAGAAAATAGCAACAGAGATATAAGGCAGGACAAGTGAAACTAAAATACATATGCACGTCAATCATTAAACATGGATTAGCTGCAAACCAGAGCTCATTAATGCAGTCCATACTTCCCACCAGTGATCCACTCTCATATGAAAAAGTTTGCAACACATGATGAAATAGCAAGAGACAGGTGTCATAAATCCACCAAGTCACATGGTCAGGGAGTGATCTCTTGCCAAGAATTGCATGAAACACTTAAATATGAGGCAGATGAGGTCTGAAGGAAAGATTCTGTAGCACTTCCAACCCAGAAAGGTGGTCACATTTGGGCAGACAGTGAAGAAGAAAATTAAGGAATCTGGAAAGTGCATTCTTCTCCTAAAATCATTAGAGAAAGGAAGGCATTTTTGTAATTGCACATTTAAGAAGACCACCTCCAGAAGAGTGTGCACATTTTCCATGGTCTTCAGACTAAAAGCTCCTCCCTGGCAGGAACAAAGAATCAATTAATTCAAATAAATTTAACTCCACAAAAAAAAATCCCACAAAAATGCAAGTTAGTGTGCTTTAAGCCGATGTCCTAACATCCCAGAGATGTCAGCTGCAATGTTTTGCATTATACTGCCTTCATTTTTAGGGCATTCAGGGCCCCTCATTTAGGACGTGCTCTGGTGAACCTTGCTGCTGTAGTGTAAATTATGACTTGTCTGCTCTGTCCTTCCAGAGGCTACTGCCACCACAGCAAAGCCAGCACAAGGAAAAATATTCCCAAAGTGGAGGCCATTTAGTGCACAGACAAGTCTTTTAACACTTTCAGAAATATCCTTTGATAATAATGCTGTGCTGATGTAAAGTGTTACCACCTGCATATAATCCTCCCGACAAGAAGAACTGGCAGAAGGGAAAGTGTGCCCACAGCCCTTCCAGTTGAGAGCTACTGCCCTTTCCTCTGGCAGGGAAGGTGGCTTTGAGCTAAAATGCCAGGCACTGACTGGAGCAGCTGCAGGGTGGGCACCTGGTCTCTTCTGATGGTTATGTTAGGCCATCCTAACTCTGGAAAAGCAACACTCAGGGTAATTCTGGGGATGATGATGCTTTAAGTGACCATGGCAAGATCTGCAGGGTTCATCTGTCAGTCATAAGAGCAAACCTACCTCTATCAGCACTTTAAGTAAATTGCAGGGCTTTGCACTGCAGTAAGTGATATGCAGACCCTTGTATCATTCTATCAACACAGTGGTCAGGGTGGCTGAGCTCCCTGTACTACCACAGTGTGAATCCCCAGAGCTTGCTGCTTGGATTGAACAAACCAAGCTGAAAATCTCTTCTTTTCCCTCATCAAAACCAAGAAAAATAGTTAAGCAATAAAATGATGCAAGGATCTGTTTGGGAGTTTGTGTTGTAATGCCTTGAGGAAGGAGGCAAAATTATTTAACATTGTTAATGATGCCTGACTGCTGTGGCTATTGAGTCCAACAGAAATGATTGTAAGAAATAGCAGGTAAGATCAGACAGTCAGTTGATAAACAGCCCCGCTTCTGTTGAAAATGAACCTGTATAAAGACACATGTATAGACATTGACACAACTGTCTATACTATATAGTGGTAAACTTTGAACAAGCGTCCCAAGAATGACAAGAATCCGGAAAATAGTCTACCCCCCCCTTTTTTTTACCCAGGCCCTAAAACGAGAACAATTCAAGAATTACCAAGTACTTTACATGCAGTTACTCCCACTAACATAAGAGACTGGTCTTACTTTACAGACTTTAAATTAGTCTGCAGTAAGAATCGGAGGGATTACTGATCATGCTACACACAGCATTGCACAACAGACCAGGGTTTCTCATGCTTTCCTTCACCATGGCTCCCTTTACATACCTTTTGTGGCCGCAGACTACCAAGACTTAATTCAAGATTGAAAGCACTAGACTGCCTCCAGGGGCGGTGCTGGGACTGGGTGAGCATCACCTTCACGCTTGTTACTGGAGGCCAGCCCAGCGACAGAGGGGCTTACTGGTGAATCTGAGGGCCGAGTCACCCGGCAAAGGGGAGGGTGCCGCTGCCTCTCATGTGCACCAGGACAGGCGTGGGGGACTTGAGTATGAGAGGAGCATTGAGGGGAGAGGGCTGTGGGAAAAGGAGACACAGTGCTTGCTGCAGGCCAGTCCAAATGTTTCCAGGCTGGATGTTCCCCACCCCTGCTTTAAGCCTTGTTGAGGTTTGAACTCAGCTGGAAGCCAGACGCCACGTGGCCAGCCGTTTACCTCCCCCCTCCCCCGTGAAATAGGGGAGGGACAAAAAAAGAAGAGAATTTGTAGGCTGAATAAAAAATAAAGAATTTACTAAGTATAACAAGAGAACAGTAACAACAGTGAGTCCAAAAAGAAACGGGTACAATGCAGCAGTGGCTTACCGAGCACGGTGACCGCCCCCACAGCAACAACACGGCCGAGGAGCAGACGGTGTGAGCCCAAGCCCAAGCGAGAGCCCACCTGAGAGAGAGCCCATATCCCTGGGCATGGGATGAAATAATCAAATGGTATGAAATAATCCAATGAGAGTTAACTCCATCCTGGTCCAAACCAGGACAAGCCTTCACAGACCCCCCCTGTGATGACATCACGGCCTGCAGGGGTCCACAGACCACAGGTTGAGAACCACTGCAATAGACCAAGAACTTCACTGCCTTTTTACACCTTTTCTACAGTATGAGATATCGGTCACTGGGAATGATGGAAAAATGGTTTAACTGAAGTAACAGTTACATGCTTCCATTACACACAGAAACAAACAAACAAACAAGCTGATGAAGGTTTTTAAAAAGGATTAAACTATACTGATATATCATCTAAGTAATATTTCACCAATAGGCTGCCTTCTGATTGATTTGATCCCCTTCTCCTTATGAAGTGAGACACAATTTTGAGTTAAACAATGGTTTGCTGCTTTCCTGGAAGACTCACACCTTGTTCAGCACACATCATGCTGTGCTTGCTGGCTAACCAGTTATTCAGTAGTTTGCAAGGTCTTCACAGCTCAAAGGGTGGCTCCATACCTTACTTATTTCATGTTATTTTCTGAATTCATTGATATTCTCCTCATGGGCGTGTCTCACGTGACCAGATTAGGTAAGTGTCTATCTGAATTCTTCACAAACAAGAATGACTTTACTTCATAGCAGCCCATTTTGCAGATGGTGTATTTCCATTACTTCTATTTTACACAATGGGAAATTGAGGTATGGAAAGATAAATGTCAAATATCTCCAATAACTTTGACTGCTCAGAGGCATATAATATTAATTTTTTCAGAGACTGCTTAAAATACAGGTGATACACTTATTTCAGCTGTTTGTGAAAGCTCTGCATGTCTGCAAATCAGGCTGAGGTTCTCAAGATGGATACCACAAAATAAGGAACAGGAAAATGAGTGATGGCTTATGAAAAATCTATTTTAACTGACTGACTGCTCATCAGACAGAAAATACGCAGTGGCAAAAGAAACACCGCTGGTTCATCAGGGTAGCATTCAACTGTCTGCATATGAAGCTCTTTTTCTATTCCAGTTTCTAGCATTAGTCACTACACTTTTTCCAATTTCTTCAACAAATGAGGCAATGATCCTACAGATAATGACCTTTTTAGAAAAACAACTCATCCACAGAATGGAGTCTAATGGAAAGCAATATTGTTTGAACTAAAGGCCAGAGTGTAAAGAGTGCAAGTAAGAATGTCAAATTGCAAAGGCAACCACCAATAATTCATGAGGATTTAACAAGGAAGCAAATAAAAACAAACAAAGAGAAATACCCGCTTGATAAAATAAAAATCTTAAATCAAAATCATGGTCAGCTGCAGAGTTGAAACACATTACACCACCCTACAACTTCACCTAAAACAGAAAACAGTAACTCCAGCAAATTATCCTTTTCTTTACAGAGAATTGCAGGAAGGAATTAGAACATACTTGTTGCCAGTAGATTTTATGGATATTTCTTGAGAGCAGGAAAGGTTCAACAATCTTCTGTTCCATTCCAGATCTGCATATGCTCTAACAAGCCATTATAAAAAGCAGAGAACATAGTTTCAAAGGACTGGAGGAAGTTCTCTGCAAAAGAAATCTCTTAAGGAGAGCTGTGCCTGCAACAGAAGCATTTCTAATGCAGAACTCCAGTTTTGTATATTGCTTTATCATAAAAATTGGTTGAATTTTTTTGTCAGTGATTACTGTTCTTGTAAAAACTGTGATCATTTTTACTTTTTTCCTTTCTCACAATGCGGAATAGCTGCCAGTAATTTATCCCGTAACTGACATAGCTGGACCAACTTTTCATCAACATCAGCACTGCATCCACAAAATCTACATAAGCATTTATTTTATGTACAAACATGCTCATAAATAAGCACATAAGCAGAATTACACAATTTGTATGCAAAGATGTGGGTTTACACAGGCAACATTTTTCCCTTACAACATTAGAGGTAAAATGTACATTCAAACATGCACCCATTTTTACTAATTTGTACTTTCATGAAGAATAGGAACAAAAATTTACTTAATAAAATATGTGAATATGGCAGTACTGCTTTCTAATGAACAGTTCTAGAAAGAGTGGTATGTTTTGCATTTAACAATTTAACTGTGGGAATGGTCAAAAAATACAATATACGTACTTGCATTTCCTGGAAGTTCACCACCCAGACCACACTTCTCTCTATAACTCCCTCTTGACTTATCATATTTCTGTGTTTATACCATGTCTACATTTGTGGTGCCAGACCATCTTATGTAGCGTGTAATAAAATATCTTGTCTGAAATATTTCACCTTCTCTTTTATATCGGATTGACAGCTCATGAGTTGTATCTCCCTTGAGAGTTTATCCTTTATTTAGTCTGTATGATCACATTATATATTTAGACTGAAAGTTTAGAATAATTTTTCAGCTCAAATAATCAGAAACCGGGTGGCTAAGAACAACTATATTTACCTGTGTTAGAATTTGACCAGGATGCTCTGGAGAACAATAATATTTTAATGTGTCAGACTGTGCTTGATTTGTACTTCTCACACTTTCAATATACTAGAACACAATGATACTACCCTGTCGAAAAAAGCGAAACAAACCCAAACACCACCACCAAATTAAGCATCGCAACAAGTACAACAACTGACACATCTGTCCTGCTAAACAGAACAAAGCCAGGAAGTTCGTCTGAAAACGTTGTTCACTCATTCAGCTTAATTTTGAGCTGAACCCCCTGCACAGTTTAGGGTACAGCCAGCGCTAGGGACCATACCCCAGAAGCGGCGTTTGCCTCCCTCCACCCTCCGGACCGGCCAAGGCCACACCGTCAGGCTCGCCCTGCGCAGACACCCCGCACACCCTCACACCCTACCCTAGCACACGCCGCGCTTGCCCTCACTTCCGCGTTGTAAGAGCGCCGTGACAGGTGGTCCTACAGCCTTTGAAGTACTCAAAGCGCTTGGAACTGGGGGAAAGCAATAGTCTACACAAGAAATACCTAAATGACGCTTTAGAGCCACGAAGTCGCCACCCCGGGGCTGATGAAGCTGGAGGCCTCCCTCCACCCGGGTGCCCAGAGTGACGCCGGCCCTACAGCCTCCTGCCCCGGGCGATGCTAGTGCAGGAGCGCTCCCCTCGCCCGGCCCTTCCGTGGGGAACCGCCGTGCCCAACAAGGGAGAGCCGCACCGCGTCCCGCCAAGGGAGCGGGCCTCCGCCGGGCCGCGGCCGAGCGCCCGCCGGCCTTCGCCGCGCAGGCCCCGGTGCGCCCGTCACCGCACACGCTGCCCGGGCTGCGACACCCGCGGCGGCCTGCGAAAGACACGCAAGCCCGGATGTATCCGTAGGCGCTGAGCGGCTCCGCGGCGTTCAGCCGCGACACCGCCTTTACGCTCCATTACGCTGTTCAAAGCGGCGCCCGCCAGGCCCCGCTTCAGCTGGAGCCGCCTCCCGCCGCCAAACGCTGGCGGCTGCCCCGGGGCCGGGCTGCCGCCCGCTGCGGGGCCGCCCCTCGCCTCACCGCGGCCCGGCGGCTCCCGGTTCGCCGCGGCCGCGCCTCTGCCTGCGCGCCGCGCCCTCCCCGGTACTGCCCCGGGACTCCGGGAAAAAAACGGCAGTTACCAGGAGTGGGGTTCGAACCCACGCGGACATACGTCCATTGGATCTTAAGTCCAACGCCTTAACCACTCGGCCATCCTGGTGCAGATACAGGGACCGCTCCCAGCCGCTCCTACATACCGGGCAACGCGCCCGCGCGCCCCCCGCCCGCCCGAGACCCCCCGGCCGGCGCGGGCCGCCCCCCCCCTGCCGCGCGGCGCCCTCGCGCCTTCGCTCCCAGCGCGGGAGGGCGCAGAGCGCACCGGGCGGCGAGCGCGCGCGCGGGCGGCCTCTCTCGGCGGCAGCGGGAGGCGGGCGGGCAGGGCCCGGAGGGGCGGGGAGCGGAGCCCAGCCCAGCCCGGCGCGGCGCGGCCCGGCCCGGCCCGGACGGGGACCCGCGCCAGTCGTCCTCCCCGGGCCGGGAAGCGGCCCTCGCCCTCCCCCCCGCTGCCGTCCCGCCTCTGGCGGGCGCCAGGGCCGGAGCGGAAGAGGAGGCGGGAGAGGCGCGCGGAGCCGGCACGGGCCCGCCCCTGAAGGGAGAGCGCGGCGGGGGGCGGGCGGCGGCGGCGGCGGCGGGGGAGGGTGGTGGCAGGGCCGGGCTGGGCCGGGCCGCGCCGCCTGGGGGCCGGGGCCGGGGCCGGGGAGGTACGAGGCCGGTTCCCGCCGCCCCGCTCCCAAGCAAGTGCGGGTCCAGGGTCGGCCTGAAGCGAGGCGGGCGGAAGAGAGAGAGAAGGCAAGGAGGGCCGCGGTGCCGGCGGCGTTCATCGGGGGAATGAGAGGGCTGTGGAGAAGTTGCGCCGATAAGGCTCCGAAAAGTAAAACAACTTCGGTGTTTTCGCGCTCCGCCCCTCAGCACCCGGCGGTGCTGCCCGGTGAAATATCAACTGACAGGTGCTCTTGGGGTGACCGGTGTTACGTACTGACATGATACTTATTCCTGTCCAAATGTTTCCTGGAATACCTCTTCCCTTGCTCATAGAAGGAAAACCGAAAACGGCAAAGTCCAAAGCTGTCAATTATGCTTAATAAGGAGAAAAGTATTGCCGAGGAAACATTCCTTCCCAATCCCCACTGCATGTCAGGTCTGCGGAAGCAGCTACTGCAATACGGCGGTCAGTGCCTGCACTGCGACCTCCCCTTCGTCCCCGCATCAGAGCGGGAATGGGAAGGTGCCCCCTCGCCTTTGGGCGATGCCCATTCCCCCCGCGCCGGCTCCCGCTCTCGCCGCCTTTTCTCTCCATTTTCCACAGGAGAAAACGGGACATCCTCTGTCCTACCAGACTTCGCCGCCTTTGAGCCTCCACCCCGAGGGATAAGAAACAAATACTCGGCGCGGCACAGGCTGGGGGCGCTGGGCTCTGGCAGCCTCCAGCAAAGTGGGGGAGGCAGGCGGAGGCCACCTGCTTGCCGAGGAGCGGAGCGGGAGCACACGCACACCCCCCCTGCTTGGGCGTCAGACAGCCCCCGGCTGTAGGTGGCCCTCTGTTAGGGGTCTGCGCCTCGGATTTGCAGGTGCCGGTGGTGCTTGACCTCTTCAGCTGTTAGCGCGCAGAGCCCCGCAGTGCACGAGGTATGCTTGTGGAGGAAAATACTTCTCACATACAACAATAGTGAATTGTTAATATTTTACTTACCTAAAGAACGGATGTGAAACTCACACCTTCTTTTTCCTTACTTTTATTCACACGCTGGAGCCCGTGAATGGAAGAACAGCTCTTTAACTGGAACTAGCAGTCTGTATCACTTGCTCGAAATGGGCATCGTACCATAGCTGCACACCCCCCCACCCCACTCCCCGTGCAGTAGGGCTGTGTCCGTCAGCAAAGTATGGAGTAGAGAAATATCATCGGTTAGGTTATCTCATTCTCTGTTCATGTCCAACATTATTTCTGAGAAATGTAGTAAAATGTTACTTTTTCCTGTTAAGACTTTGTGCCCTGACAATGTAGGCACTATAAAGTGTGACAAGCAGAGATGTCTTCCACTGGCTGTTACAGGCTTCAGCTCAACTATTACAAAGACACTATATAATATGCCAGAAACATGGAAGGATATAGATCTCCTATTGCCTTCTTACATATTAGTGAAACAAATGCCATGGCTCCACGTGAAAATCACATTACGTCAGAAATAGATTAACTGTAATCACCACACATATTATCTATTAAATGTTACTGTTTCCTGCTTTCATCGGATCTGTGATACTTTCCTAGAGAACACAATCATGTGTAGCTTTTTCCTTTTTACAAATCAATTCCAAATATCTCCCATGGTTCAAAAATCTAGAGAACCTCTTTTGTTTTGAAGAAATTATAAAGTACAACTTGGACTGTGCATTCAAAACATCCTTAATGGAGGTTAGATTTGAAAAACAGCAATTTAGCTTAGCCACTCATTTCAGCCTCCAGAAAAAAAAAAAAAAAAAAAAAAAAAAGGTATCTGGGCCTTAAACCTATACCTTTAGTTCAAGAAGTTTCTCCCAAGACATGTGCCAGAGAGATACCTGCTCAAGTGTTCAAGTGTGTCCATAGTCTGGGTCCCTCACTTTGAGGTAGCAGTTGTTCTACTCCCATTTTGCTAAAATTAAACCCATGTTTTTTAAAAAAATCCCCTGAAATGGATACCCATACACATGTCCAGAAAGTTCACCATTACATACAAACATTAAATTTTGTAATAGAGGATTTTTTTTCTCTTTTATATTTATGCAATGTTCTCTTCCACTTTTAGAATGAGCAAGGTGTGCCTAGTTGCCAGTTCTCCTTTCTCCTCCCCAGAAAGGGCTGAGATTCCGGGAGGGCGTGTGTGTGGAACTTCTGCTGCTTTCAGTAGGACACAAAACCAAAGTAACAGCAACACTAAAAGCTAAAGCAGCCCCTCTCACATTTTAACTACTTTCTTCTCAAACCCAGCTATAGGGTTTGCCACAAGGGAAGAATAAAAAAACAAAAACCAACCCATAGAATACGCTACGCACATCTCCATAGGAGTTGTGCTGACTTTCAGCACGAAAGGTAAGCTTTCCTTAGCAAGCATAAAGACATCCATTCTGCGGCTTCTGTTAGTAGTATGCTAACATATCATCAAGCTACTTTATCGTCTTCTTCCACTCATCCTGTGGCATGAGTCTTTGCAGCTACAGTATGATTAGTATTTTTCAGAAGTCTGTTTAACTGTGACTAGGCAAGCCCATGGGCTGGCAACATTTGAGTTCTTACACAACTGAAAGATAGAAAAACCCCCACAGTATTAAGCAATGAACACATTTGCAAGAAGAGACTGATTTCTTCAGTTACTGGAAGTAACCTTTAAGTGCCTGTAATTCACAATGCAACTTTAAAATAGTTTTAAAAGGTCTCAAGCTGGTATTTCAATAATTTTCAGTTTCTTCCTTGCAGCAACAGCCTTAAGTCAGGAGAGAATGTCTACAATTACCTTTTCTTTATGCTTTTGCTCTTTTCCTGTGCCTCAAATTGGACTATAAGCTTTGCATATCTACTAATGAAACCAGCAAGATCTCTCAGAACTGCCAGAATAAATTTGATTTTTTTCTTGCAGTAGAGAATCATCTTAGAATGTATGAAACTAATTTTTCATGATTTTTATAGGAAAAAGTATGGTCTCTATCTCAATATGCAACACATTTGATTTACTGTGGCGACAAATATTAGTATTACTTTTTTTAGGTATTGTTTAATGCCCTTTCATCAACTCAGAGTTTAGTCCAGCAGCTCTTAAACTAGACTTTGACTACAAGAAACTGTTCAGAGCTGCTGATTCAATGCATAACACTGCACTTTCAGGTTTTCTTATTAAATATTTTATTCCATTCGTAGACATATATATGTGCAAAAAAGAAACCAACAAAAAAAAAAATGTACACATTTTTATCAAAAGCACTGGTGAGTGCTAAGAATAGGCAGACGAAATGAAATACATATTTTACTCTTCATTGATTTATGCCCCCATGCTGAGCCTCGGAGGATTAGGGTATTTCTCTACGAACTCACAGTTCCATTGACTTGAATGGCAGTACCTAAGGAGTAAACAACTTTGACTTCTTGAGTATCACCAAAGCTACTGGTAATGGTGCCAGCTCAACACCCTCCTTTCTCCCTTTTCAGGTTTGAACATTGGATTGTTGGAGAGGTGCTCAGGCAAACATAATACTGATATAATCAGGATATCACTGAATATCAAAATACTTTCTAGTTTGTAAGACGGGTGTTCCTCAGTCTTCCATGTTATCACAGACAGGTGCTTCAGACAAAGATACTTCTATTTTCTGAGAAAAGTTTTCCATCTAGCTTCTATTTGTGTAAAAAAGCCTGTCTGGCTGACCATTTTCCACTAGGATATGAAAGCTTGAAAGCTGAATTTGTTTTGCTGTTTTGTTATATCAATATAAACAGTAAGAAATGTTTGGGTGTTTTTTCACATATAAAATTACCGTGCAAAAGATCAGAAGGGAAAAATTTCATTGAGACTGGTGCAGGAAGATGGCTATGCGTATCTCCTGAGGAAAACTCCCAAATAAAAAATACTTGAAATGTTTAAATATATTTATTAAAATCGGTACAAATAGGATCAGCATTTTAAAAAAAAGTTGCTAACTTCTGAAAAAATGTCCTGCATTAATTCAAAGGATAGCAACAGATCACAATGTATCAGGCAACCACCTAGAAATACTATAGTTGGAAAACCTCCAGAAGCAGGAGCTATAATCGCTCACCAGACCTTATGAATACATGTTTCACTGACAACGCTCAGTGGTTTCCAGGGATGCAAATTTTCTACTCCCACCTCATATTCCAAACCTACTGCGAGTAGACACCCTTTACACAAAAGGAGAGATTACTTTTAAGCTTGAAAAGAGCACTGAAATGACATTAAAATGCTGTTTTCTCTCTTCTTCAGGTGTACTGAAGAAATATGTGTATTTTCTTTCCCAGGTGGAGATTTCCTAATAATGGGAGGAAAGTCATAGTTTTTTTTATTGCATGCTAATAAATTTAATCCTTCATGTTATTTAAAATAGATATTTAAAAATGCATATTCAATCAGTGCTTATTATTATTAAAAAAAAAAAAAAGTGTCTATACATCTACTTATGTGTATGTGCCAGCACAGGAGACCCTAAAATGCTTTTTCAACCCCCCCAACTATTGTCTTCTTATGGGTGCTTCTGCAGATGGCCACTGCATGCATCTCTTCTGGTTGAAGTGTTAATTAGCCGAAAAATGTATTAGAAGCATAAAAGCATGGCTATTTTGAAAGAGTACATTGGCTCAGGTTAAAAGTCAGTGAGATGCCTCAGTGTTGCAGTGCTTCTAGCCACCTTGACAAATTGCAGGTACTCAAAATGGAGAAAAGCAATCACTTACAAAACATTCGTATCATTTAAGGTGCAGTTACTTCTGTTAAGATTCATGACAGGTGGAAATCAAGTTGAAATAAAAACTAGCTCTGTGTCCTGCTCCTGCTAACAGGCTCAGTATTTTGTAAAATGAACACAGCAAAAATCTGTTCAAGTATTTGCATCGAGCAGCCTCCAAACTAGTTAAAATTGAAACCTCCTGATTCTGTGGTGTATTGTGTCACCCCAGGTGACACAATAAGCTGCACCGCCTGCAGACTCTGACAAATAAGAATAAAGTTACTTCTTGAAATTTCTCATCTTTCCTAGGCTGAGTTATTTATTCCTCTTTCTTGCCTATCTGAAACAAGTATCACTGCAGAGATCTTTCATCTCTAGTTAGAGCAACAGAGTACATTTCAATTAAAACCACGTTAAAAATAGTTGTATTAATATTTCTAGGAGCTCTCAAATAGAACAGCCATCAGCGCATTTACAAAAAAGGCAATGAACAAAAACAACTGCAAAATGGCCCCCTCATTTCTAGGGGTTGTCATTATAGAAAAGTCACTGGAAAGAATGCCTGAGTTTGAATACATTCAAATCAGTCTGTGATAGCTTCAGTGGAACAGTCACCTTCTGCAACAGGATAAGCAGCAGCAGAGGATTGTTCTGAGGGGGTGTTTTCTTCTGTATTCCAAAGCTTTTTTCACTTGCTCTTTAGCTTCTCCTACATAGTCCTCAACATTTTGCATATTTATCTCAATGACATCAAAGGTGTCCGCCTGTTCCTCCACTAGCAGGGCCACCTGCAGAAAGAGCTCGTGAACTTCCTTAATGCGACCTTCTAACTTCACCAGCTCTTTATGACGTGTCTCTATCTCATTCAAGGCTGAGCGAGCCCCCTTAACATCTGACAGGAGATTCTCAGAGAAGACATCCCACTTGCCTTGCTCAATCATCTCCTCAATCTGGTTGCCAGAAACATCTTTGCCCATGATCTCTAGCTGCCGCTGAATTCGAATCTTGCAGTTCTCCCGTTGGTTCATCTCCGTTTCATTGTATTCAAACATAGCTTCCTGAAAGGCGTGCATAAGGTCAACATAGTGGTTCTTTGCTACCCTGGCAATGACAGACATAGCCCCAAATTTTGTTATTGCATCTTCACTGAAATCTCTCATGATCTGGAGTTTTCTGTGGATGCTTTCTCCGCGGGCCTTGATGTCTCTGGCAATACAATTAGTATCTCGTTTGATGCTACTAAGACGGCGCATGGAGGTAAGGAAGCGGTTGTTTTGCTTTCTGAGCCGCTTGACATCCTCTTTTAGATGGTCATTTTCTGTCCGGATGTTCTGTATGTCTTTATGAAGAAGTTCCAAGGCATAATCAGTCTCATAAAGGAGAACATCGTGGGGTGAATTTTCATCATCCTCACTATCAGAAAACTGTTGGTTGTGTAACCTGGCAAATTCACGCAGCTCGTTTAGCCGGTCTTTCATCCTGCCTGTAAAACAGAGGAACAGGAGGAAAGAAGTTTAAAGTAAATAAAACATTGGTTTACAAGGGTTAAAAGTTCATAACTAATAACTACATCATAGTTATAACTGTATCGTACGTAACATAACTACATCAAAGATAAGCCAAAATACCAGATTTTAAATTTGTTCACAGTATTTTATACAGTGATGGATCTCAGATCCAAGACCCTGGTGCTAGAACACTCTTCTATAAACTCCAAAACTTAGAAACTAAAGAAGTGCAAGAAAGAAGACAACAAATCCCAAAGACAATTCCAAAAGAATAATAAGAACCCCCCTAATACCATCTTTCACTTGGAGAAAAAACCAAACCGTTGAGCTAATTACAGGAAGCCTTCAGCTATCGGTATGTGTAGGCATGTTAACAACCGAACACTTACTACTGCTGCTCACTAGAGAAATCTCTAGAGCTTGACCCTTCATTACATCAACTGCCCCAAATGTCACAGGTCCTCTGTCATTCTAAGCTTGCTTTTCCTGGGAGAAGATAGGAAGCCTGCCAATGAACAGCATTTACCAAGACAGTTGTGAAAGAACAGTTTTGAGAAGTGGTGTGGAAAGTATCAGGATAGAATTTAAAAAAAAAAAAAAAAAGGCAAGGCAAGGTTTAGGATCTCCACATGCTATCACTGACCACAGTGTACCAGGCATCAAACAAAATAACACAGATATAGCAGTGTATTGTGTGTAAAACCATCCATCCAACCCTTCTTTTTTTGTGAATGATGGAAACATAGTACTGAAGGAATAAAGTAACACTGTTGTTACAGATCAGGTCTGTTTTCTATGTGTTTGCCTCAGTTGTACTTAACTACAAATTTCATTAAAAAGCCACAGAATGAATAATCTTTACAGACCAGTTACATGGTAACAAAATGTAAGTCTCCTTTAAGAATGCTGTTTATTTGAAACTCTAGACCTAAAGTCTTTGCAGAAAGTGAAATCGGAAAGCTTCAGCAAGAACCCTGCACCAAACAGCAAGCAGGAAACTGAAAATTTCCCATCACCAAAGCTGCACATCCCATGACCTCATTTAAATTAAGAAGAAAGAGAACCAAATTAAGAAGCAGCACCAAATAGGACATCTCCAGATCCCGGTGTATGGAGGATTCACTTTTGTTTTTCCAGGAATTAAAGTATCTTCACAGAATTTCCAAACATGCTATCCACCACGAACAACACATCCCTTGAAAGGATCATCAGTAATTCCCAGATTAAGAAATTGCATGTGTATATACCCAGTGTAAGAGGCCTGGACCTAGTATGAATTAAAATGGCAAGTTTATAATCTGTTTCATTGGATTGTTAGATGTGTTAAAGCTGTTAGGGAGGAGATGGGAAAGATTCTATCACAAATACAGCCTCTCGAGCTCGTATAGTTCATTGGAGGTATATACTGGTCTTGAGAAGTGTCATTGAAGCAAAAAAGTGAATTTCAACTTAAACCAATTCTTTTACAAGCAATGTAAACCAGGAATGTCCATTAATATCCTGAGAGAAGAGCTTTCATTCAGAAATCCACACGTGTAAGATAACTGTTTGAATTTAAAACATAAGCCACATAGATTCAACTCAATCACACAGAGAAAGCTTTAGGATATTAAAGATTTTCCACCTCCTCACTCAACAACAATAAAATCGAGACTTTCACCTCATGCCACAACATCAATATGAAAAATCGTCATCTAAAAGGAAAAAAAAAAAGGTCTGGTGCAGCTTAAAAGTCAGCTTTACTTGGCTTTAAAACTGTATGTCCAAGTTTGCCTAGAGGCACTGAGACAGTGAGAACGTCTACCCTTCCTGTCTGGAAATAGTGAACCATTTTCTAGGCAGCACAGTGGAAAGGGAACAAAGGCATCTAGCGATCTCAGGATTATTTAGATCTCTTCTAATCACTAACTGTTCCTGAGATGCTTTTCACCTGAAATGTAGACATGGCTCTGACAACCAGTCATGTTGCTTGTCTGACTGCATTCCTGACTCTGACTGGCTTCCCTAGAGTTGATGATACTGTCACTTCTAGTCTGATCCTTGAACTGCCGTGTGTTGTGTTCAGCATTTTATTCTTTTTGGTTTTAGCATCTACATATGGGAACATCAAGCAATGTTTTTTATGACTTTACAATGACAATCCACACCAGCAAGGTGCCATTCATGTAAACTAAATCATGTGTATGCAGGACGATGTTGCCTTTGTGCTTACTCTTCCCTGAATTTGAGAAAAACTGAATTTCATCAGCCTTCCACAGAGAGCAGACTAACAACTGGCTCAACAATATACTAATTTTGCAGCACCTCTGTAAAAATGTTTTTCTTTAATACAACACAAAAGGTTAAAAATTGAAGCATTAAAAGAAGAGTAAGGAGCTGTCGAGTGTGGCCTCAGATTGCACCACGATGTTGCCTACACACAGGAAGATTATACAATTAAACACTGGCCTATGCCTTATCACTTCCACCAAGTCTCTGCCTACAGTCTGCATGTGCTGAATAGAAGTTGTACAACATAAAATTTAATATTCATAATTCAGTTCATGGACAGATATCTCATTTACTATGTTACTACTGTTCATTTCCTCAGGGATTTCTCCTGTGAAATCTCTGGAAAGCTCCATAAATTCAACAGTCTTTTGGGGGAGGGCAGATCTAACAGCCCCATCCACAGACACAGGTTTCAGCCAGGAGCGATTAAGGACAACACTATCACTCTCGATGAGTTATGATGCCCACTTGAGACCTGTAGCACAGTTTTTTGTATGGTATGTTCAGAAATCAGGTCCTTCTGACTTTGGTCACTGCTGGAAGCCTCAGGCACTTTGCTGAGTAAGATCATGAAGTAACAAGCTGGACATCAGTGAATGAACACATGGATCGAGGACACTTGTGAGAAGCTCATCTCCAGTGATATGTACAGCATCACCCACGATCTCCTCGGTCCAGTAGATCCAGTAGAATCCAATTCTAAATGTGAACAGACTGATCAAATTACAGTTGCACTGACAATCTTCAACCTGGGGTTTCCCAGTTTAAGTGCTTAGCTATAAAAGCCTACATTATTTGAAACTACATACCAAAACTTAGATTCAAGCTGATCAACATTAGAATCTTTTAAGTCTGCATTGAGGACCTGTACCCATCGGGGAAATGGCTCCACAGCTAAAGTGATCGCACTTTTGTCCTAACAAATAGATGCCATCTCTTCAAGCCTGACCTCAGTCCTTCAAAATCAGGGACTTTTAACATCTTCTTTCATTCTCCCTGACTCCTGTCTTTTTCTCTGTTTCTAAAGTGCTAGCCTGCTTTCCACTTCATCTTCACATTTTCAAAATGCTCTCCTTATCGACCTACAGTGCCTGGACAGGATGGAGGACAGGAAGTGAATGACTTTCTGCCTGTATTTCAGCACCATATTAGGCCACAAACACCACAAATTAGAGGACATGTGTTCAGCTTCATGCTAGAGCACGCTCAATTACTCTGTAGGTTAGCATTTGCAATATTTGGCCAAAGAGATCTGTGAGGTTCAAGAAAATGTTTAGATTTCAGGTTTCTTGAGCAACTTTTGCTCAAGAAACATAGTAAATTTATTTGAAGCATTTGCGAACTGCTGCTTTGAGAAACTCACAATTTGTAATTAAAAGAGCAATATATTAATATAGTACATTACTAGTTGTTAGGGATAGCCTC
Organism: Athene noctua; assembly: GCF_965140245.1. Taxonomy (NCBI): domain Eukaryota; kingdom Metazoa; phylum Chordata; class Aves; order Strigiformes; family Strigidae; genus Athene; species Athene noctua. The sequence goes on from NC_134037.1 coordinate 76,323,121, forward strand.
AGCACTCTTTCTTTAAAATAAGTGGCAATCTCTCCCTTAATGTAGAGCCCGGTGCAGCAGTGGAAGTTGAGCTCCCTGGCTAGAAAGCAGCTCTGCAGAAAAGGTCCTTGGTGTGCTGGTGGACATCAAGTTGAACATGAGTCAGCAATGCGCCCTTGTGGCAAAGGAGGCCAACAGCATCCTGGGCTGCCATAGCAAAAGTGGTCGAGGGAATTGACCCCTCGCATCTGACACTTGAAGAGTCCACATCTGAAGTGCTGTATTAGTGCTGGGGCTCCCCAACACAAGAGACACGGACGCACTGGAGTGAGTCCAGGGGAGGCCACCAAGATGGTCAGAGGTGCTGGAGCACCTAGTGTACGAGGAGAAGTTGAGAGAGCTGGGAATGTTCAGCCTGGAAAACAGGAAGCTCAGGGGAGATCTGCATCATGCAAGGGTAGACCCTTCATGGAGATGTACAGAGACAGCATAAGAGACAACAGGCCCAAGTGGAACCAAAGGAAAAGCCAGCCAGCCAGTTGAGTGGGAAAAAAGTTTAAAAAAACCTTTCAAAAACACTGGAAAAGGTGCCCAGAGAAGTGTGGGAGTCTGCATCCTTGACATTCAAAACTCAAGTGAACATAACCCTCAGCAACCTGCACTACCCCTGTGTGTTTTGAGGAGTGCTGGACTAGATGACCTCCAAAAGTCCAGTCTAAATTGTTCTACTGTTCAGCCTTAGGTCAAAAGTTTACTAATTTGAACATGAGTGCTAAATATATTCAACTACTTGCACAGGTTTATTTAAGATACATCTAAAACATTAGAATATCAAGACACCAACTACTCTGTACTCTGGAGTAACAGCCCCGAGAGGGTAAATACCTTAATTCTAAGAGTGTGTGTTTTAAAAGTTCAGCTGTCAGTTTGATTTTCTTTTAAAATACTGTGTATATTCAAACTGGAACATGTGCTTCCATGTTTGTATTTTTGGGCTAGATAAATCTATCCTTGTAAAAATCAAGTTCCTTCTGCAGTCCATCATGGTGTGTACACCCAAACATACACCCACACACTGAGGAAATACAGGCCAGGTAATGACTGCAGAGGTTGCAGCTTTGAAGCCAGATACCCACCAAGTACAGTCAGCTGAGGACATGTTCAGTACTCATCTCTTTATGTTAGCATGCTGCTTCTCGGTATTAATCACCACAATGACTAGCTTTCCCACAATGCATGAGAAAGATGCAAGCTGTCCTGTTGCAGTAAGATTGCAGCCCCACACAGCTCTGCAGGACATGGGATTTCAGGCAGAAAAGGAAATCCACTCTGAAAATCAAAACCTCTGCCTACACAGAAACCCCCTTTCTGTTAGCCTCATATAAGTGCAAAGAGGAGTCCTGCATAGCGTATTTCCATGGCTGTGCTAATGTTCTGCAGCCTGTTATCTATGTAGAAATAACTTAAGGATGAAAAGTTATTTCTATAGAAACAAATGAGTTACACAACAGTATTTATTTTAGCTTTAGCATTTGTATATCCGCATCACTGAGTTTGGGAACAAACGGTGAAATAAAGCAGCAGTTTCAGCACAGCATCCATATTTCATCACCAGCAGCTGGGAAGGAAGCCAGTGTACATTTTTTCTTTTTACATCATTCATAACAGGCAGCTGCTAGTTAATACCGGCTTGTGGACTACCAAAAGTCTAGCCAGTAATCTTTTCAGCCTTGAGTAGGACCTTACAAGATGAGGCTTCTACTTCAGTTGAAGTGGCCTTTTTGAGGAGCAACAGATATTTCAAAACAAGTCAGTTAAAAATAATTTCTATCAGCACTTCTTCTCTCCCTCAGAATGTAAAAGTCCTTTTGTGCTCCACTACAAACCCACGTGGCTCATCCTGTCTCTGAATGACATGTGCTCTTGGTTGCATGACACACAACAGATGTGACCCAAGAAACAAGGGGTGGACTATTAGGAAATCACCTGCTCCTAGGCAGAATTACTTCATAGCCCAGCGTGTGTCAGCACATTCCAGTACTTCCCATACTGCTTGTAGAGGATGCAGTATTGACGGAAATCCACTCAGGTGGACTCGCTGAGTCAAACACAGTCCATTATAAGGCACATAGTGTGCTGCTCTTGCACAAAAATGCAAATCACATATATGTAAAAGAAGTGTTAAATGCAGCTGAAGCCTTACATTTAGGAGTTGCAGTCTTAGATTTAATCATAATTCTTTAGTATCTTCTGGTTTGGAAACAACTTTCTTAAACCAGATTTAATAACTTTGCCTGGTATCTGTTGTCCAATAATAGATTTGACAATATTCATTAACTTGGAAAACAGACTATTGTTCACAATATGTTGTCCTCTTTTCAGAAGAGCTACTAATTGACTCATAACAGAGTGCTAGTCATCTTTTCAGACCAAATTCCCTGTCTCCCCAGTCATGTCCATCACTGGTGGAACAGCAGGCTTGAATTTCTCAAATCACTCCTCTTTCTTCTTGCTTCTCATTTGTAAGAGCTCAAGAAAACAACACCAAAAATCATAACCTAATTATTAAAACAGCTTGCCTTCTGGAGCTGTTTTAAGATCACATTTCTATATTAACTCTAATATTAACAACTATGACAGAGATCAGCATTTCAAAACCTTTTTGTGGCCTTGCTGAAACAAAGTTACCTTCTCTGAAGTTTTTTGGATTGGGCAGTGTTTAAAAATAGACAACATCTCTATTGAAAATTTGAAAATACATCAGCTAACACAGAACACCAGCAAGATGCAGCAAATGTACCTATAGACTATTAGACACTACCCACTTCATACTGTAGTCAAAGCCTGTGTACAGCAGAACACCTCCTATATACTTTCCATCACCCTAGTGAGAAGTGTACGCAGTTGCAAATGTCTCAGTTGTTTTTGTTTTTTTTTCAAAAGCTTGCATGAAGTGTCAACTTCTTGTTTTGTACCAGAACACGTGATTTATTACAAGCCGATATATTCAGAGAAGTAAGGATGGCTCCATTCTTCGCAGGCTATTTCTGCAGCTGTCAGAATCTCCAAGTCCCTAGCGGTTCCCTTCCTACCATAAAGGCTAAGAAAAGCCTAGGGTGAAAAAAATAACATTCAAATAGTTTGTTGCCTCTAAGTCAAAGTAACATTGCTTGAATACTGATAGCTTTGGAGGTTTTTCTTTGACTTATCCCAGTTTCTTTACCAGTATTCAGTCTCTTCAATGTAAAGTAACTCTCAATTTTTGTATGACAGCATATTATAGATTCAAGGATCTAGGGTGCATCTCATACTTCCCAGAGGTATTCTATAAGGTTAACCATCTTGGTGTTTTCCAAGGACTGGCTGTCAGGTTTTCCAGACGTCAGTATCAAAACTGTGAGAAGCTGCTGTCATGCATTAGAAGCAGACATAATATGCATTGCATTTTTCACATATTTATGATGAGACTGACAAAAAATCTGAAGTTTCAACTTGTTACTGCAGAGTACCACATGCTGTGTAAACATTATTCTTGCCTTGGAGAGGACAGCTTGTTGTATATAGGTTGACCACTACTACTTGCTGGGTTGTCTGAATTTTCACTAGAGAGCTGTGGATCACCACAATCCTGGATAGACAATAAAATGGATTCTCAGTATCTCCTCTCGACATTTTTCTCAAAAGTCGCACTAATGAGAAACTATAGACTTGGGTTTGTTTGGCTGTGGGGAAGCTGTACCAGGCCTGTAGACAAAAAAAGTTTCTCCATCTTCACTACATGATCCATTGCAAAGTGTTAAGTTTTCATGTGCATTGTTTGAACCCTTTCCCAAAATTGGGAACTCTCTCCAACAGTCATCGTGTTTCTATATACAAATGGAAGTTAAGGACAGGAAGGGCTAACGCACACCCCAAATTTAGCCACTTCCTTTTCCTAAGGCTGCTAGAAATAGAATATATAGTTAGGAACTGCAGATGTTGAGAACTTGCTAAACCCTTGAGACCTGAGACCTGTGAGCTGACTCCGGTCGGTTTTAATATGCACAGCTTGCTAAAAACAGAATGTCATTACAAAGAGTAGATGAACATGTACAGGATTGTATTTTACTCAAGGGGGAGAAAAACAATCCCACCATCGCTCTCCATTCAGTGCTTTTCAGCACATGCAGTGCACTGTAGGCTGACTACTGCAGCGTCCCTATCCTTCCTGCCATAGGCAACACCAAGATCTTCAAGTAAAATTAGCCTGGATGGAGACAAGGGGAGCGTGAGCTCTACCTCCAAGGGCTTGTCAAGTAGTTAAGACAGAACCATACCACTAACATAAACAGTGAGACAGCCATCCGTGCATTTCTTGGCAATTACTACAGCTCGGCATCGTTATGAGTCACTGCGCAAGGAAACCAGACGACAAACTCACAGGCAGTGCTGTCGCTACAGTGCTGTGAGTATATACATTATCTAATTAATCACCTTGGCTTCCCTGAATCACATTGGCTCAGCAAAATAGCTATTTACATACCACATTTATGAAACTACTATTGCTACCACATGTTGGTATTTATAAGCGATTAAGACATTATGTTGGCATCCGAGTAGAAATATGAGGTTGCATGTGATCATCAGTCAGAAGCAACACGCTCAACAGACATTTTAAAACTGGCACAACAGCATTACTTTTTAAAATACACATATATTTAAAGTTTGTAATACAGTGTTACAATCTGAGATCAAGTATTTGTGACTTTAAAAAATCCCTTTAAGGTTAAATACAGGGTGTTTTACTGATATTTGTTCACATGGGCCAGTACGCATGAGGCTCAGTTCTGGATCCTACTGCAAAATCTACACAACTATAACTGGACTAAAATATTTTCAGTCAGGAAATAACCCCCACAGCCACACATGCATACCCACAGCCTCAGCCCCAGGACATGTCAGGCCTGACAGGCTTTATGGCAATTACTCTACACTACTTAGCAGCTCGTGGATTTTACAAGCCCATTCAAAGTACCACTGAAGTCGAGACAAAATATAGATGTAATTAGGGACACATTGGCCAGAGAATATGTTCCTGACTGGGCATATCTAAAGCTCAAGCAAGCTTTATTCTTGCTTTCAAAAATAAGTGATTTGTCAGTAACACAAACATGGCACAGACAAAGGGCACAGCAGGAAAAGCTGGAGCGTTCAGTACTTTCTTGGCTTTTGTGAACATAAGTTTGTCAAGAATAATCTTGGCAATTAAGGGGTTAACTGTCATAGTAAATGAAGCAAAAGCTGCACAAATGATAAGCCTTCTGAAATCAAGATATGTGACATCATTCTCTCTGTGATAAATTACAGAAATATGGTCTAGATGAGAAGTGCCAAACACTGAGATAGGCTACATGAGATATCAAGATGCTCGACACTATCAGCAAAAGCTATCGAAACAGATACAGAAACTGAACTGCATTGCTCCCCTCATGCGGAGACCCCCCACTCCCCAAGAGGGTGTTCCCAGGAGCCAGCCCTAGGCAGGAGCAATGCTGTTGCTCCCTGGGAATTAAGTTTCTCATCAGAGATGGCTCACGTGGGGGCCACGTCTTGGGAGGCAGCCCAAAATGCAAGTGTAACCAGAAATGGCTTCTCTGCAAAACTGCATAAAAGTGGCAACCCCACATTTGGTGCTGAGAGGAGTTTATTGGATCAAATTAACACTGCCTCAGTAATTTCTGCACTTTGCTTTGTCGTCTCTGCACTACAGGGATGACCAAAGAATCAAAGAAAATTGATGGGCCAGATAAAAGATAATGGAAAAGTGTATCTGGTCCAGCACCTTCATACTTGGCACAGCAGTTGTCTTCTCACTGTCAGAACTGGTTTTGAATAATGCCAACATTATGCTGATTTTCTGTCACACTCGGAGGTTATCCATATTTTCCATTAGCAACTTGGAGAGTGGAACCAAACATGAGCCAGTACAGTCTCCAGGTGACACTGAACTGGAAGGGAGTGGAAGAAAACATTTGTGGCAGAGGGCAGCAGGAATGGTAAGAATTTAAGATGATCTTGGCAAGTAAAAGAAGTACTAACAAAAATAAAAGGAAATTCAACAGAGATGAGCCTGGTGTTGTATATTTAGAAGAAAGTAAGGAATGCCTAGTTTGGTAGCAGGAAAGCATTGGTGGGGTTATAGCAGACTGTAAGCTAAAAAACAAGTTCACAATTCAATGCCATTGTAAAAAAAATCCTTGTCTTATATGAGAGATGGCATGGGAAGGATTGGTTTTACTCTGCTTGGCATAGGTAAGGCCTCCATCAGAATAGCATATTCTGTACTAGTTATCACACTAGGAAGGTCGGAGCATACTGGGCATTGTCTCCAGTGGTTTAGAAAATACAGCCCTGGAGGAAGAGAAGTTAAATGAATTATGTTCATTTCATGCAGAAGACCGGGAGAGAGCCACAGCACTCCAAGGTATAAAAGAAGTTTATAAAAAGAGAAATGATCAGTTTGTTCCCTGTGTTGACACTGGAAACACATGAAGTAATCCATTTGTTTTACATGAGATCTATGCTGACTGTGTGACTAGCTGAAAATGGGACCATTTCTCTGCAGGAGCACTGTGGGACCCTCTTCCTTAGAGGACAGAGAGAGGTGACAGAAATCTCTCTCGGCTCTGGTTTAGGTGCACTGCCACAATGCACCGAATGGATTAGGTAATGTTTTACAGCCTCCCCATGGCCTTGTACTTCCATGATTTATCCAGTGCCCTCTTTCCCAGTCTCACGGTGTGTCCAGCACAGTATAGCTGCGAGCACAGGCCCGCTGCCCATGCTGGCAAGCAATTCGGGTGACTCTTTTCACTCAGCAGATTCTCTTCCCTCCCTATTATTTCTGCACCAGTGGCAACTACTACTTCTCCTTTTGGAGCAGATCTTGGTTACTGTTACAATATAATGAAAGATGTGAGATACGGAGCCAAACCCCGCTGCACCCAAAATTTCCAAGACTGATATAATATGCAGTTGTGTTTCATAGCATCATGTTTATCTGCAGTGCCAGAAGATACTGTTATCACATTATTGCCATTTTAATGTTTCAAGAGATCTTATGTATCATGCTTAGTTTCTTCGTTAAGATCTCTTACGACAACAGAGGTTAACCTGCAGTTTTAGTCTCAGCCAAAACACAAGATATATTTGCCATATGACTTAACATGCAATTTCAGTTTCAGAGCAGTGGTCATTCAAGGCAGTCTGTGAAAAAAAATAAGGTGAGAAGGTCATCAGAGGTGTCGGGCATCTAAACCATTCTTTCTTAAGGATGACCTTTAGCCTGGTCTGTTTTGAATAAAAGAAGTTGTGCTCATTTTGTAGTCTCACCACTTCCATGTCAAACTATTTAAATAGCGAGTAACACCATGGGTCAGAAAGCAGCATCTTTCAAATTGTATTCTTATCCTAAAAAGTCATATATTGCCATTTTGATCCCCGAGAGCTTAAAAAATGGTTCCTAAAATACCATCTAAAGAACAGGAACAAGAAGTGTGAATGTCCATTTTAGATAGGTGTTATTCTTCCAGTCATCTCCTTTCTTGGTATCACACAGTTACATGCTGTTATCTCAAATATACATAAGTACTAATTCTTCTTGGCAGGAAAGAAAATTAATATCAATTCATAGGAAGCAATCAAAGAACGCTAACTTCTGCACCCTCTTGTAGATCTGGCCATGATGATGTCCAAGAAAGGAGTAAAAGCTATTATATTTTGCATATAAACCCAGTTTTCAAGAAAATCTGCTTTGAACTATTCATAACCACCCATGAGCATATTCATAATCACATATGAACACTATGAATGAAATGTTAATACTCGTTCAGCCAGACAAACAAGGCAGCCAGAAATGCAGACATCTGTTGGGACTGGACAGAGTCTTGTATTTGAAAGCACCTCTGCTTTCCCTTCATCCTGCAAAACGCCCCACCACCCCTCTTGCCCCTTTTGAGGGACCAGAGCTTCCCGAAGGCAGCTAAGGCACCTCCGGACCCGAAAGCCAGGTCCCCATCGCATGCCGTCCCTTCAGCATCCAGGCCTCAGACTTCCCTTCTTGACTCAAACAGGCCAGTTTCGTTTAGTCTTACACAAAACCGAGGTGCAAAGCGCTCCGAAAGCCCCGCCGCTCCTCCTGTCATGCCGGCCGGGCCGGCTGCCGAGCACCGGGCACGCACCGGGGCTCCCCCCGACGGCAAGGAAAGGGACGGGCTGACCGCTACTGCCGGAGCTCAGCTCCCGGTCTGCCTCGGCCCGGAGCTGCCCTCTGCCCCGGGGACTCCGGCTGATGCTGAGCGGAGTTCGAGGACACGGCAGGGCTTCCGTCCCGGGGGCCGACGGCGACATGTCCGGGGTGATGGAGCTCAGTGCAGCCGGCTCCCCGAGTAAAGCGCCGTCTCGTCCCCCCCATCCCGGCAGGTACTCACCCCCGGGCAGGACAGGACAGGGCAGGGCAGGGCAGGGCAGGACAGGACAGGGCAGGACAGGACAGGACAGCCCCTGCAGTCTCGGCTCGGCTCGCTCCAGCCGCGCCGCTCCCCGAGGTGCCGCCGCGCCCGCGCCGTCGAGGCAAGCGCCAGTCCCCGCCGAGCGTCCCGGCCCGCCCCGCCCGCCGCGGGGCTCACCCGCCTATTGGCTGAGAGAGGGGTGATTTGCATAGAGGCGCTCCGCCCCTGGCGGGTGTCAATCACCGCCAGCGGGGCGGCGCTCGGCCCACTTCCGAGCGTGGGGAAAGTCCGCCCGCGGGCGCCGGGAAGCGCGGGCGGGACGGGGTTGCCCGTTTCTTCGCCGCCGTCCCCGTGGACGCCCCTGCCCTTTCCTGCCGTCGCCTCCCCGCCGGGGAGCGGGGGGGTGTCCGCCCCTGCCGCCTGGCCGGGAGCGGGCTGAGGGGGCGGCTTGGGGGCGCGGTGGGGCTCGGGACGGCCGGGGGGCTGAAACCGAGGGCGCGTACGGGCCCCTGCGCAGCGACCTCGGGCCCGGCGCCGCCGTGAGCGGGAAGGGGCGCGTCCCGTCCCGTCCCGTCCCGTCCGTCCCCCCCGCCCTGCGTGATGCAGCGACGTCTGTCCCGTCCTGCCGGCTCGAGACGTGCGCGGTGAAATAGGACGTCAAAGCAGCTTCTGGGAACGTAACTCAAATCGCTGCTGCTGAGCGAGGGCAGGGGGAGGCGTGCTCCTTGCGCGGTGCTACGGGGTCCGATTTAGCCCACTTTTGAGGGTGACTTGGGCTCTGGTAACTTTGGCCATTCCTGGAAAACCAAAACACCTTTCCCATCATTCAAACTTAAAAAAAAACCCCTAACGAAACTTCGGTCACACAACCTTTAATGCACACTAATAACACACATTAATAAGCCACACAAGTAGTTACAGGGGTTGTTCAAGTCTTTCTGAGATAAGAAGTTTTTGCTTTCCTTGAACATTTTGGACATTTATTTGGATGTACTTTTTTCTCCCTTTCACCACAAAAATTGGGAGATAATTTGAATCTGGAAATTTTAAAAGATGTAAGTTACTTTTCTGTTGGTGCCAAGTAGTAGCAGAAAGAGCAACTGTGCTTTCCTGAGCCATTGTCTGTTACAATAAGGCTCTGGTATTTCTCTTATATTGCATCAATCCCATCCTGGGCATGCCAAGAGAAAATTCTGTCACAATAGAGACAGTTGCAAAGATGCAGGAAGCTTCCTCCCTCCTTATTTTCTGTGCTGCTGTGTCAGGAAAAAAGCAATAGGAAAATACTTGAGGTTTTACGGTTAACAGTCAGTTAAAAATATATCTTACAGAGCGGCTCTTTCTCCTTGAAAAATCCAAGACTGTACTGCAGGGTTCTTCCATGTGGAGTCTTTGCTGGGATTTTTCTCATAGACCTTGCTGCTGGAGCTGAATGTAGATAGGTGGGTCCCATCGATCCTCTAAAACTCCCTGAGGGCATTGAGTTATGAGTGAGTTCTCTCTTCCTGCTGCTGCTTTGTGAGACCAGCTGTGGCATCCCCAACGCGCAGACAGGTGGCTTTCTCTCTGCCACTGGACCGCAGAAAGCAAATGGGCCTTTAGTGTTGTTAATGCAAGCGGAGCTGAAAATAAAGCTGTCTGTTAATGTAACTTCACAGATAATCAAAAATACATTCTGCTTTGTATGGCATGGAACAACAATTACAAATTAACCTGCTGTTGTTGCAGCACAGGCAGAGCACTGACTGATGTGTCTGATGACCTGGTCAAGAGCAAAATGCTCATTTCGAAACATCTGGTGTCTTCCCTATAATTTGTGAGGAGGGTATGGATGACCAAATAGATGAGTGGCAAGTCTCCTCCACTTTGGAAGAGGCTAGTTAAAATTTCTGTAGCTGGTAGCGGGCAAGGTAGCAATATTATTAAATGATTAACCTTCTAAGAAAGGAAATGGAGAGTGAGAGGACTTTATTAAATATTCTATAAATTTTGTCACCTAGATTAGACAAGGTTAAAGAAGGCTGAAAACTTTCAGAGACAGCTAGCTAATTAAGCTGCATGAATAGGTAGCTAAAAAAAAAAAATTCACCACTGACAAACAAGGCCCCTGAATTGTCCGAGCATATTACATTGCTACATCCTACAAAGGGTGCCCGTTTGCACGGTGTTACGAGAAACAAAACCAGGTAAGTCATATGAAAAGATTGTTTTGTCATCATACATATGAAAGACACTTGTTTTGGATTGTTATACTCATTTCAGTCACCTCTGAAATAGCGTGAACAGCGTAGATTGATAATGAAAATGATTAGACAGAGAAAAGTGATTTGCCCATAAAAGAGATTTAGAATTTTCAGTCTTGTCATTTTACCCTCCTGAGTCGTGAGCAGCCTTACATACAAAGGTACAAAAGTAACAAAGTAATTTTTTCTCACTTTGTACTATGTCTCATTATATGAGAGACATTTAAAGAAAAACTGTCATTTACCAGTGAAAGGAAATACTACATTTACACAGAAAAAGGCAGAATTTGTTAGTGTAGGAATCACTGATGCCAATAATTTTTTTTCAAAGGAGTTTGGGCAACATAATGGACAATACATCTGGAGGCAGGAAGCCTCCTTTTTAAGTTTTTTTTTTTTTCTCTGAAGAGCTGAGTTTTTTCCTTAAAGGCTTCTAATCCTGACCTAGATCTTGAGTGATGGCTTTGGATGAGCCACATTTTACTTCAGTTTCCTCATCTCCAGAAAGAGGAAAGGTGTAATTACTTTCAGTGCTCATAAATGTGTAGTGAAAAGTAATATGTAAACAATTTGAAGTCTCATGTACATTCAAATAACTTGAAGATGTCTAGTAGTTGAAGGACAATCCACAGAGCAGAGGGACTGTCCATGCCGGAGAGAGCCCTCATCTCTCTGCTCTGGTGCCTGATGCTTCTAGCCAAGTTGTCTACCTGGATAATCATGGAATAGCCTGATCGAGTTTCTTGCAAAGCCCAAGAAATTAGAAATGATGTGGATGCAGATTTCTCTTTGTTACCACTTACCAACATCTCAGGGCATCTGGGAGTTCTGGGGATCTCAATTTTGGGGAAGAGCAGTTTCACCAGGCCACTTAAACTGACACTTCCAATTCTCTGTGCTAATCTACTATATAGAAATACCCTTGTGCTTGTCTCGAGTTTAGCAAAATGTACAGAACAGTTTGCACCCGTAACACCTGTACTGATCTCAAGTATGGAGTTCTAGTGTTGTCAGTCTGTAATAACTGACACTTGTAAAACTTTTAGGTAAAAATAGAGCAAACTGTTACCAGTCCAGTTCTGTAGCAAAGAGCTGGCTCTCAGATACATATAAAATCCACATATGCTCTTCTGAATATGCAGTACAGACAAGCAAGCCTCTTTTAAGATAGAATCAGGTCTGATGTAATCTAGCAAACATTGATTCAATGAAATTACTGTTTCATGGTCCTGGACAAATAACTTTATACTAATATCAATTTCTCTATTTTTAACCTCATGGATCATCAAGTGCTCCTGAAATTAAATGTTTTTTCAGTTACCAAGGTGAGTGGAGGGAGACACTGAGAAACTGATGCTAGGAAATTCTTTCACTCTATTCGTTTACCAGGGGAACTGAGCATTCAGCTGCAGTACTTCCACCTTGAGTAAGGTCCATCAAACACTCTTGGTCTGAGTCTTCCATATTTCCTTGTAGACTCTGACAAAAGCTCCTGACATTACAGAACAGCTTCGTCACTAAATATTGCTAATGTAAAGAGATCCTCCTTGGTTGCATGAGGAACAGACTGCTGAAGAGAATTCAGAAGGCAAGTGTCTCCACAGCTAGTCAAATCCACCTTAATTCTTTGCTGAAGCCCATCGAGTTATTTGGATTTACAAGGAATAATATGGTGCTCTACATATTGAATCCTGCAGATGTTTTTCTTTTTGCTTTCCATTTCTCTCCTTTATTAGGAAGGAAGAAGTCTGTTAGAAAAGGATGAAGTGCTGAAAGCTGTACAGATGTAATTGCTGTGGAGTCAGAGAATGCCTGTGCAAGGGCCGTCTCTCTTGCTTATTTAGGAAAGGATTTAACATTCTTCTCCAATTATGCCTAAAAGGCACATGAAGCCAGCCCTGGGTGTAATGCCCCTGAATACCTTGTGAACCACAATTTGGCACCCATGAATGGCTTTGAAGGTGCATTACCCATACATGAGTCCTTAAAGAGCTGCAAATCTAGTTACGGTTGTATTAAATGCCAGATTGGATGGATGGATGGATGGATGGATGGATGGATGGATGGATGGAAAATAGCCCTGGGACTTCTATTGGCTCAGGAGATGACAGCAGGTACCAACATGTTTTATTAAGCTAGTAACCAATAAATGAACAAATTCAAAATATTTTCACATAATGAATGTAAACAAGCATAGTTAACTGGAGCCGATGGAACAATACTGATTTCTGGGAGCTGAAGGCTTGGATGATTATCAAGTAAGCCACTGGATTTCTCTTCTGCTGTCACAGCCTTTGAATGCAAGAGTACAGCCCATATGTATAACATGACAAGGATCCTATTACATCAGCTGGCCTAATGAAAGTATTACCTAACCCTACTTCTATATTTCAGTAAAGATGTGTATTCTAACTCCTGTTACCAGGCTGGAGTGAGGTATCTCTTCTGTACATTTGCATTCCCATAGATGAAGAGTAGTTACCTTCTGCACTGCAGGGAACACTTTGTAACCTGGCAGAGCAGAGACAAGGACATCTTTATGACAGTCAAGAGGGATCAAAAAGCCCGGTGAGGAAGACACATAGCAGGCACACAGATTTGGGTATAGTCCAAGTAACAGCAGATACTAGGGGCCAGTTCATATTGCCAAAAACTACATACCCCGTTTTTCCCTCATCACTACTCTCTGAGTAGAAAATGGCCACACTGTATATCAGATGTGAAGGGAGAAGTACCAAGGGAGTAAGAACATCTAGGGGTTAAAAACCTTGGAAGGCTTAGAAGGGTGTGGTAAAGAATAAATAGACCTGCACAAAGAGAGCCATTGGAAAATGGGACCATTTTCATCGGTTTTTGGAGCATCCTTTTCAAATCATTCATCATTCAGAAAAAAAGGTATTGTTTTCTAAAAGCCACCAAGTTTCAATAAAACAATTGTACCCTAGAATAGTATGAGCATGAATTTTACACAGTCATGTTGATGGACCACCTTGTTCATGTTGTCAGTGCTTCTCAACATGCAATATAACAATATTCATCCAGAACAGAGTGGGGACCCTGCACAAACTTCACAGCATGTGTCTGTACCATGTGGGCTACCTGCCTCCAAAGGCACGCTGCACAAGTGGAAACTTTTCTGGGGCTTTGTGGCTAGATCTAAACAGTCTGTAGCAGGCCTACCCAAGGGTAGCATGGAAGCGATGTGTTACAGATCTAAGAAGAAAAGGAAGAGCTTTTTGCTTAGCTGAAGGTGAAGGAAGAATCATTTGGGATCATTTAGCTGGGAATACACAGCCAGGGAGCAATACATTTCACAGCTTAGTCATGACCAATTGCTGCCTAGAGTCCTCCGTGAATGGCAAGGCAGATGGTATATAGGCAAGTTGTACGTGACACAGTAACGGCATGACAGATTTTCATGGAGTGAAACAGTCATTGTTAATACTTGCATTTTACAGGGCAGTGTTTTAGGCAGAAAAAGCTAAGAATTAATGGTACATGTCAAAGTAGATGGGTATTTGTCAAACAACCTGCAAAACTTATCTTAGAAAAGTGAAGGTTTATATTTTACCTTTGAAACCCATCTGTTGACTGTGGCAAGTATCCCAGGATTCTGGGAGGGAGCTGTTACCAGCCACACTTCAAGCCTCATAGTTAAGAAATGCAAAGGTAGAAAATACTGGGAGCACTGAATAGCAGCTGTACAGTAATGCCACAGGGCCCACAGGTCTCCCATCATTTACCCCAGCCAGGGAGTACCTCTGTACATGAAGCATCTATACATGAAAGTGAGTAAGGCAGAAGGGCAATGTAATACCTGCACTGTTTTTGTAAAGCTACCAGCTTTTGATGGATACAGCTGCCTTGGTTGTTGGTTACAGAAAGATCAAACCTGACCAAATCTGCTGGAGCCCTGGGTGAGTCCCAGCCGCTTCCAGCCCTGCCCGGCTGGCTCTGCGCTCAGAGGCGGTGACAGGGAAAAGACACTGCAGCAGCCAAGGTGTACAGTCATGTTGTCATGTAAAGCAACTATTAACTTCCAACTAATTGACTGTGCATTCATCAGGCTGGAGATGGGCATTGGCACTGTTACACAGATCCCTTAACTTACGGATCTTTGAAAGCGTCAGATGCTGGTTCATCTGCTCAGATCATAGCCAAGCGAGCAAACTGAGGGGGAAGCCCCAACAGATGAACCAAAATCAGAACACACAGCCTCTATTCCAATTTATCAACCTATTTGGTCTGAAAAACGTGTTTACATATATATATATATATATATATATATATACACTTTACAAATAGCATCTCTGTGTAGGTTGTGTGTTACTATGGCAGATAAGGACTGCACTGTGCATACATACTCACTTCTTATTTCTTCCTTGTACTCTCAGCTTCAGCAATGCAACCTATCCTGGCTGTGCCTCTGTTTTAAGCTGGATACATATGTGCTAGGAATAATTCACGTATGGCTGATTTTAAATTGAGGTGGCGAATAGATTAGATGACTTCTTGAACCTTATTTTAGCCTCATTTTCTAAATCTTATTAAAATGTGTTAAGGTGTACTTAAATATTTATAAAAAATATAAGATATTAAAATACACTAAAACGTAAGACTACAGCTTCAAATGGGGTAAATCAGTTCTTCAAAATTCAAGTCAAAGGTTGACAGTGTGTATTTCTTATTAAGCTGATAAACAGTTACAATGACATGGTGAGATTTGGAGATATTACAGAAAATCTGTTATTAATATCATATTAAAAATATTTTAATGTAAATCAGGTAGCTGTACCTCTAATCCTGAGAATTGAATTCACACATTTTTTTACTGAAAGAAAATTGTTTCTAGAAAGATACGTCATCTAATTACATTTGTAGCACGCCCAACAAAATAAGGCTTGCTTCTTGGCCATGGTCATCAGACACTCCCCTTGGAGGAATACTGCATAAACATGAAGCAAGCACAGAAAACAATGTTACATACTTTTACACTACATGTCCTTGAACCATTGGTTTCACTGCAAACCTGGTAGCCAATAATGGCAGTGTTACACACATTTTGGTAGGAATGATGTTAAATACAGTTTCTATCTTACAGAATAAATTTTTATAACATGATAAATAAAAGAAAGCCTAATTAACATATAATTATGCAAGATAAAATTCTTCATAAATATTTAAAATACCGTTCACATTTAATATTAACTCTACAGCATATACAATTGTTGTAAATACCAATACAGTGTGGATTTAAAATTGAGTATAACTTAACAAAATAATTCAACAACTGATAAACAAAGTTGATGTCTTGAAATATCCAACAGCAAATCTGTTTAAAGCTCACCAACAATCAGTAGTCAGAATACATCTAGAGAAGAGAACCTCTACTTCGTTTCCATTCCAAATAACACACCGAATACCTGCATATCAAATTTCATATGCTCACTGCCTGAAGATGACAGAAGATAGACACGTCAATTTGTGATGAAAAACATTTCTATTATATGACATGTCAAGAAAATTTTCCAAGTGATGTTTGAAATCTTGCCATATTTGCAGCTTTAGTGACAGTGAAATTAATTACATGTAAGGTAATCCTTCCTTACAGAGACTTTTTCTCCCCCTTCATTCCTCAAGGGAGTCAGGTCACCTGCTCAGCTGATGCTGTGCAGTCCCCTCCTTTAAACCCTATACCAAATATGGGGAGCCAAAAGACTCACTGAGATGACAAATTTCCTACATTTCCATCTCCAGCCACCTTGGAATATACAGTTTTCTTAAGGTTACTCCATTACCTATATGATTCTATTCCTCTGTCTCCCTCTGTCTGGATTCTCCACATGGAATTTTACCCCCTATCACATGAAGATATTCACTTCTTCACACAGAAAATCACAATTACTCTTGCAATTCAAAATCACAGCCAATTTGTGGGGCTACACTGGTCAGTGAGAATGGATGGACATGAGGTTTGGAAAACTAAATAATATTCTCTCTGCTGCCTTATACTTTGCTTACTCTTGGGAAAGAGCAAACAGATAAATAACCCTCCCGACTGCTGTATAGCTACATAACCCAGGAAGTACTTTATAGGTATAGGAAGAATTCTTGCTCCCTTTCCTTCCCTTTGGTAAGAAAGTCAACAGTTCTGGGATTCCCAAACCGAGGAGGTTGTAGATGAACTTGAGTGAGTCCAGCAGAGAGTCACCAAGATGGTCAGAGTGTTGGAGTGCATGACCTGTGAGGAGAAGACTGAAGGAACTGGGCTTGTTTAGCCCAGAGAAGAAAAGATTCAGGGAACCTAACAGCAGCCTTAAAGTGCTGAAGAGGATTTTACTGATACAACCCAAGTGCATGGCAGAAGAATGAGAAACAATGCTCATAAATTGAGATAGAGCAGGTTCCAACAGGATATAAAGGAAAATTCCCCACTATGAGGGCAATGAAGCATTGGAACAAGTTTTGGAGTCTCTGTTCTTGGAGATTTTCAAGACCTGGCTGGACAAAGCCCAGAGATACCTGGTGAGAAATCAATGTTGACTGCTTTGAGCAGGAGATTGGACAAAATAACAACCGGAGGTCTCTCCTAATTTGTGATTCTAATGTAGTCCAAAATCAACAGCTGTAGAGGCCAGATCTTGGCACTGAAAGATGCCTCTAAATAGGAGGCATCTCACATCTCACATCCCGCAGCGCAAGAGCAGCCAGACTCACCATCTAGTGCCTGTTACTGCATGAACAGTGTCTCAGATAGGCTCTGTAGCTGCTACAGTAAAGCCAGCTCTTCATTAGTCAACACACTCACTGCAACACACCTACATTTCATTTTAATCTTGGTTATCAATCTACCAAGTTTATTTTCCAGAGATTTGTTGCTTGTAATGATACATATCTGCAGTCCAACCATTTGTAGCTTTCTTTGAAAACAACTCTGTCTTCGTTCAGGTGTCTGGGTAGAGCAATCTACCTACACTCTGTCTGTCAGTGCAAGACATAAAACACACTCACCTGGCACCAGCTGGTGGCCTGACAGCGTGCACTGCCAAACTGATACTGCATTAGTATGTGCTGAGGTGTATCCAGGCTCTCTGTGACTCGGTCAAAGAATTTTAGCAGGCAGTTTAACAGTTTATAAGTGTTTGCGGTATATTAGAAGTCATAGGACAGATTGATAAGATGCAAAGAAGCATTCTCCAAATTCTCTTACACACCCAGTAATGTGCCCATCAGCCTTCAAACCTGTACTGCGTGGAAACTTCCAGTCTTACTCCCTGAAGACAAAGGGACATAGACGTGCCAGTTGCTGAAGGACAACATTTCACTTGCAAGATGATTTTCCAAGTAATGTTAGAAACCCTGCCATATACATGGCTTTGGTGACAATTAATTTAAGTTGATGGACTGAGCTAGGTTTTCAATTTGTGTGACAACAATAATAATACTGCATTACATTTATAAAATATGTTCTACTTCAGGGTCTCTAAACCAATTTGCAAGCAATTACTTTAAAAATACTGCTATGTGAATTGCTACCCATGTATTATAGATGGGAAAGAAATCACAGAAAGTGTCAAAATGCCTACAGGTGTACAGGAAGCCTTGATCTAACTAGAAGTTGCATCCAAATCCTCTGAATGCTAGTCCTCCCCTTTCATGAAAAGATTACATGTCTTTTCATGTCTCTGCTTTTTTCTTATGGGTATTTTATTCCTCTTAAGGCTTATGCCTCTATACAGACCCCTTTTTACTTCTCTCCCTGAAATAATTTTTTAGATGTGAATGCTATACAGTTGCTGTAGGAAATACTGTGGTGTGCCACTTAGTAAGAAGTCTATGCCAGTTAATATTAATTGCCAAATTCTGCTTTCAGTGAAGTAAATGGAAACTTGACCATGACATGTAGTGAGACAGGCCCAATATTTAAAAATACAGGAAGTGTGAGATGGAGAAAAGGCAGTAAGCTGTTTTGATACTGCTATAGAGGAGAATCAAAACATAATGATCATGTGTCCAGGTGAATGAATAGACCATGTGTGTCCTCTAGCCAATGCCCTTAAGATAAGAACCAAAAAGCAAAATAAAGTTAATTATACAAATGCTTTGGCAGCTGGATTCGGCAGTTACAACATGTATTTTTGATGAAATGCTTTCCAGATCCTAGAGACAAGCCCAAACTAGCCCCCAGAATTCAGATGCTTACACAACTGCAAATCACAATCAGACTTGTGATTGTCCCAGCTTCCTAATGAGCTGATCCAAAAATCCCAACTCTGATGCCCCAAAACTTGGGGAAGTAGGAGTTCACACCCAGGTACAGGCATAGCAATCCAAACCCAGTACTACCACACATCTGTAAGACATGCTTTGCACTACCTTCATTAGAGTACCTTTCTTAGAAAAAAAACTACTAGCAAAGGTCTGTCTAAACCCAAAGTGTGTTTCTTTCACAAGCCTTTAACAACATTCAGGAGAAAACCATAAGCAGTAAGTTGAAGGTGACCTTTGTCTTGAGACAGCTCCCTAATAAACAATAGCTGTGGGATTTCTGAGAGGGAGGTAGGCTGCATTCAATCATTCAAGGAGGTGAAAAGATATTGTCAGAGCCAACATACAAGTTGCTTGTATGGAGCATATTGGTAGAAGTACTTTAAAAGTGTATTCAGATGCACGCACACACACCCCCCCCCACTGCCTGAGCTCATCCTGGGCAAACAGTTTCATTTTGGTTTGAGTAAGTAAGCGGAGATTTTCAGATTTGGTATATAAGTGGTAGAACTCACTGGCGTTAAACATATGACTATCTCTGCATACAAATCAAAATGCATCGCTCAGAGGAACTCCATGGCATACAGTGTGAGAAGGGTGAGAAATGTGTCAGTGTGAGTGTGGGCTCAGCTCAGACTCTGCTCAAGGACGTAGGAGGCAACAGAAACTTAACTGACAATAAAATTTTCCAAAGGGCTAATTTGCGCAAAGCAAACTATTACGGTCATAAACAAGTCTCACCTAGAGATGATGTGCTGAGTTGAGTCAGTGAAAAATCTTCAGGGAGAGCTGGAGGCACAGCTGGTCCATGGGCACAGTGCAGCGCCAGCAAGGAGCCGGCTCTGAGGAGCAGCGTGGGGCTTCTGGCAAGAGATTCCACTGCTACTTGTGTTAACAACCTCATTTATTCGATTAGGCTAGTATTTTCCTTTCTTAGTATGGCCATCAAGACTTAGTGCTTGTAGGATACTACAGTTCTCAGAAGAAAGACTATTGCACTTCCTGGTGTTTTATAAAGGAAACAATGACATCCATGAAGCAGATGACTGCCCTCAATGCTATTTTTTCTCTAGATTTATGGCCAGCTTTTCTTAGAGCATCGTTACAGGCTTCTGTTTCTTTGGCTGATAGAGCATCAGACAAACTACTTGCTCTCAATGCAAAGTTTTTTCTAATTCCTCTTGAGCATCAGATCTTCTGAGCTAAAAGGCCATTTTTTTCTCCTACAAACAGCAGTCAAAAGAGTATATATACCTCTGCAGGAAGATTTTGGCTTATGATTTCTATGCCACTGGTTTTGAATTCTACACATACACAAAAGATCCACCTTCTTTCCTATCCCTAACTTACCATTGAAAATAGTTTATTGCTAAGTCCTTTAAATAGGGTAATAATAGTCCCTTAAAAAAGGTGAAAAGCACTGATGCTGGGCTTTTGACTTAAGCTCCATGTGAGGATCTGTTAGGATAGTAATGGCGACTGGTTTTAGTAGTGAAGGAAAACACAGGTTTGGGTTTTTTTTCCCCTGTGTGAAGGAAAAAAACACTTGGCCAGACCCCAGGGTTTATAGAAGAGAGAACTGAACAGCAGAGTGTTTCAGAAGGAGACATTCCATGGGTACTACTGAAATGATTCAAACTGTAATTAACTATCCCTGCTATCCCAAAATACAGGTGTATGTACATTTGGGAATGAGATGAGTATCAAATTGCAAACTGAGTCACTCGACAAGCTTGTTTTACTCTTCCAATTATGCAAGCAAGTTTGTGACTCAGCATCTATACAAGTCTGTTCTCCACTGACAAGACAAATCAGTTCTGCAGCTGAGTCAGTCAGAGCAGCCCTTTTCACAATGATAAATTCAGCAGGCAGCCACGATATGGAAAACACTGTGGAGCTTTTATTCTGTGTGCAGTTACCTATCTGAGATAAATACATTTTAAAGGAGAATAATCTTTAGCTCATCTTCACACAAGGAACTAATTAAATGCAGGAGAGAAAAGCTGTCATGGGATTACACTGATCCGTGTTTATGGTCCTTTAACCAAAAGAGATTAGATTTTCTTTCCAATCGTGTTTTCTGTTGCTACTGTTGTGTGTTCATCCCTTGCTTATAAAAATCATCCGGCAACCTGTAATTGCAATTGTAGTTGAGAATGATTTTCTTTAATTGTGTTTGACTTTTCTTTCAAGAGTTGCCAATAATTTCCTACATTTTAGAGCATGACAAGAGTGGAGGTGGAGGTGTCATGCCAGTCACAGGGAGTCACAGACTCATGCACACATTGGCATGGGAATCTCTACCCTGGTCTGTTCCTGGAATGCCGACTTTTTTGCTGGCACATTTGGAAACAAAAATAATTTTTCCTTTGATCCTTTTGAGGTGCCAAGTATGAATGACTGTTCACAATGGTTTTAGCACTTGAAATACCTAACCCTTAACACCAACAGAATCTCTGGGCTGCATTTGGAGCTGAAAGTGAAGAACCCACTGGGTAGATTGCACTTCCCTCTCTATGCCTGTAAGAAATATATCCCATTAGTCCTGTCTAAAACCAGGTATCTTTACGCCCACATCCAGAGGTGAACCTCACCAACAGCCACGTCAGTTGGTATTATAATAATCCCACTGTGAGGCCATGAATGAGGCCCCACTGCGCGAGCTGCAGTACAAAAAATGTAGAAGAGCACCTTAGCCAAGAGGAGCTCATTGTTAAGCTACAGGAGGCTTAAAAACATAGGGAAAAGACAGGTATCGTTTGCAAACGTTTTAATTTCATACTGATGGCTTTTCCAAAATGTCAAAAATGGTTTTAAATACACAGCTGTTTGTGAATACCAAATTGTCTATTCTTCACAACAGCTATTCTGAGAGATGTATCAGCCGTCTTCTACACGATCTACGCACATCCTGTTGCAGCTCTAGATCACAACCCAGGCGCTGACAGTTTTCACAATGACTGGTGTTTTTCTTAAAGCCTCTGTCCCTGCAACCATTTGAGCATGTCAGCATTTCAGCTTCAATTTTCTAAAACTAAGTACCTTCAAACATCATACAGATAAATACTTTCAAACATTTATGGAGAAAGCAAATACAAACTAAGGGAAATACAGAATCTCAAAATACAAAAAGAAAAGAAAAAAGAAAGCAAACAATATATGTTACTTAAAAACAATAGCAAAAAAACCCTCACCATTTTAAAAGCTTACTTAAAAATGTCCAGGTTTAGGTGATGTCTGAGTGCCTGGATTTGACAACACTTTGTCCAGCCGTTTTTTGGATTTTGTCCACTTCAAAGTTTCTCAGTTTGTATGGTGCTGAGAAGGTGGGGAGAAATATTACAAACTAAACCAGGTAACATATTTCTGCTGTAATCCTTGCATATGTTTGCTTTCCAAATTCAACAATTCTCTTTCAAGCTCTCAAATCACATGCCAAAATGCATAGATGGGATGGCTGTCACTATACATTACTAACATTGACCAATCTTGACTATAAATACCTTGCTTCCAGTGCCTTATTCCTTGCCAAGTCTTAACACTCTGGGCTTACTTTTTTATTTTGAAGATCTGGTGAATTAAATAATTTTCAGCTTGTGACAAGACATTCCCAAGAATGAAACCATCAAGGAAGAACATATTTATCTTGAGTTATCAAGAGCTGTACTTTGAACATATAAATTTGTCTGTGGTGCTTGGTGTTGTGAAAAATTATGTTCTATCTGCCTTAAATGTAATATACTACTACAATATTTTGATAAAGCTGAAAGTGAGATACATTGCATAGCCTTATTAGTGAAAGCTTTACTTTTACAGTAAATGAAAGAGGAAGTTCCCCCCCAGTTGAGAAACAAGCGGTTAACTGGCCGTTACTGTTTTGTCTTTTCCTAGAGATGCATGGAAGTTTCAGTTATATTCTTCCTTCTGTAATGATGTTAATTTTCTAAATATCCATTGCTGATGTCTCTCTCCTTTGCTGTCTGCCCCACAAGCAATCCACAGCCTGAAATTTCATAACATGAATGAGTACCACACTCACCACATAGATGAGTTGACGACTCCCTGACATCAGTGGCTCCATACTTCTCTTGCTATTATTTTCTACTTTTATGAACTGACTTGATGTGTGTTAAGAGAGGATAGATTTTTGTCGAGATAAAGACAATGACACCAATGTCCTCAGTTCTTACTGCAGAGTTGGAGGTGAAATGATGAATACTTGTGCATATGTGTGTGTAGGGGGGATGCTGGAGGGGCGAAAAGGCTGGTTACAGATAGACTTCCCTGTACAGAACATTTTTAAGTACTGTTCTGAAGAAATCAGTAGTTTTAAAACATGATACTTACGTGGCAGATAAAAAAAGAAACAGCTGCATTAAGCAGCTTCAAAAGTCAGACTTAAAAAAAGGAAAGTCACCTCCTCTGTCCTTACTCTTTCCTGCACATGGAAAGAAGACAGTGTTATGATATACAGAGCTACTCAATGATCAAATCAATTTCTTCTAATTTAAGCTTGTGTACATTTCTGATATCTTCTCTAGGGCCTATTTGAAGATGTATCTTTCATCATTGCTACTTTTGTATACCTTATTGAACACAATAGCTGTATTACCTGTGACAGTTTATCTGGGGTGAATGAAGGAAAGGCACCCAAAGGAAAGTGTGGGCAGAATACAGCAGCATATTGAATAGTCCCGTAGTCTTCCCTAGTTTTGTTGTGTTTACTATTATTACTTCATTTTATTTCAAAATGCATGACAAGAACAAACCTTTCCCGTTACAAAAATGTGTATGGACACAAGCAATTGCAATTCACCTGGCAGCCTATTACTAGCTCTGATTTTAGCCTGGAGCAGTAACTAATTACATTAGTGGAGGGGCTTTTCTTTTCAAAGTGATGGCTTTGAAATAGAGAACTTCCCTCTAAACAGCAAGTGAGAACAGCCTCTGCCAGACCTCTGCTGTGCTCTTGGTGGAGGTGCTCCATTTTCTCCCTCTGCACCACATTTCTCAGATCACCACATTATTCCAGAGCCTCCTCTGTAAGCGCTGTGCTAGTGACCCCTACTGTGGCTCCACTTTTAGGGTGCTCCTATACCATGCTAGTCAACTCTCAATGGCATCTCAATTAAGCTAATTAAACTGTGGTGCACACCTAAGGCACGTAGCTGTTATTCAAACGTATACAGAAGAAGGAATAGCGCACCATGGTAATACTCACAAGCAAGCAACGGAGTGTGAAGCTATTGTACTGGACCGAATCTTTGTGCTCCATAAGCTGCTCCTAGGCAAGGGATCGTTAGTCCAGCTCACAGATCTACTCAGTTTGATAGAGAAGGGTCTATAACACAGGGTCAGTTAACCTATTCAGGACCTTTAGGCTTTTCACTCTGCCATCATGCAGCAATAGTGTACTATAGAATACATTATTTTAGAAATGCTTTAGGGAGTTTTAATAAAGCTGAGTCCATAACTCTGGTGGCATATGATGCAAAAAAAACCAAAACAAAAATATTCTTAAAGCATTGAAACTGATATTGAACAAGGTGATTTTCAATCTAACATTTTATCTCCCACAAGCTGCAAATCACTTAGTACAACAGACTTTTGTCCCAGGTTTCAATACACCATATCAAAGCCTAAGCATGGCACTGCCCAATACTATATGATGCCTGTCCTGAACCTCTGGCCAAGATAGTTTTTCAGCAGTGAATTTCTCCAGTTGCAGTCTGATTTAAAACAATATGATTCCCTTTTCCAAATAGGAACACTGATACACAGCAGCTTGAAGTGCATGCTTTCAATGGTATGATACAGAGCATTGCTTCTTTTCCTATTTTTTATTCCACGTTCTTCTTATCTGACAGCTTTGGTAAAGAATCAGCTGCACAGCCCTAAAAGAAGCTTTCAGATGTTTGAGTATTTACACACTATAAAATTAAAGCAAGCACGAAACATAGTTTCTAGAAGTGGAAGAAAGTTTAAAACTTAACTGTGCTTACAAAGACTGGACCTCCTCCATCTCAGAAACAGTCCCAAAGGCTGCAGGCAGCTGTAGTGTGAGGGCATATTCTTACACTGGAGCAGAATCACAATTCTGACTGCAAGGAAAAGAAATTAGAGGAGCTTGTGCAAAACAAGGTGGAGAAAGAGACTTTCTTATGAAAAAAGTTTTTCACAGGATCTCTGAGAGAAGTGGTAAGAAGATCTTCCACCTGTTACAGGGCTAAAATAAAGGCTTCTGGAGGCTGTTAATGTTGGTGGGCTACGACAGTATTTGAGAAACTGCATACATTACAAAAAGGCTTTTGCAGTGCATGTGATGGCATGGGAAATCAGGAAAAATAAAAAAGACTGTACAATTAAAGAAAGATAATTTTTGCAGCCTAAAATTGCTGTGGTAATGTGACCTCTGCAAATAATGATGTAAGAACCCTGTTACAGCAGAAACAAGATATTTTTAAAGAAAGGAATGCATACTTTGAACAAAAAAATAAAAGTAATTTCCCACATAAAGACATTAATTTCTTATCATTTTAATTTCTAGCACTATTCTTTCCAGTCTAATGCAATCTCAAACATTTTTTTTTCTCTGAAATTGTATGTGTAGGATAAATCGATTATAGTGAATAATAGAGGAATTTCTGAAAAAAATATGGCACACCTCTCCATTTTGTCATCTTTCTGATTGTGAGTTAGATTTATCTATTAAAATCGCTGCATCCCCTTGTTTGTGAGGTATTTATGTCTCCACTCTTCTACCCGAAGAGTCAGTAGGAAATTTAAACACACCGCTTATACCTTGCAGTGGACAGCCACCATCACTCTCTTCGTTGGTCCATCGGCCTCCTCTACCCTCTTTCTCTACATTTCGGAGGCGCAACCAACTACTCTCGTTTTATGGAAGAATTTCTGCAGGTCTAACCCTGACATCCAGTGGCCACTGCCGTTGATAACATGCTCCCGGTGTCTCGGCTGTTTGAAATTTGGCTTGAAGTGATACAGCTTTAAAATCTAAATAGATTATGTCAGCACTTAAATCAACACATGTATGTGGTTTCCATAAGTAAGCATACGTTGTTTAAGACACTAATTATTTATCAGCATGACTTCAGAGACCAAGACAAATATAAAATATTCTGATAATTATATTTAATGGTATTCAGTACAAAAACCTTGAAATATCTTACAATGCTAAATTATTCAGGAATCCTACTAACACAAGCCTATTACTGCTGAGCGATAATTCTCTCTATATAAACCTGTGTTTGTGCACGCATGCATACTTACATACATCCTCTCCCTGCCCCAGTCATTTAGTACTCCTAAACTTGAAATGAAGTGTCTAAGTGTAGACAACCATTTTGCATGGACCTAACAAGAAAAACAAGGCCCAATAACAGATTTTATTTCTGTGTGGAAGAAGAAATGAAGATAAAATCAATATAATTGCATATAATTCTTCAAAGCTAGCAGCTGAAACTTTGTATTTTTCAAGTGAAACTTGAAGTTAGGCAATTACTTGTAAATATTTGTCACTTGCCTGTTAGCTGGTAATTTTACTGCCTATTTTTCTTCCTAGTATTCCCAGTAAGCTCCTCTGGTACTCTCAGAGGAGTTTTTGATCATAGCCAATATAGAGTGAAGTTTTGGTACAAATTTTCACAGAGCTCTGGATAACTTAATACAGTGTTTTAACCTGACCCACTATAAAGCTTGTTGAAAATTTCAGGTTTATACTTCCCTTTCAGAGTGTTTTACTGAACTAGAACTCTTAACACCTGTTTGGTTTAATGCAGCTATTACTCCTAGAAAATCCTGCAACAACTGCAAGAGATGGATAAGCTTCTGGGCATCTTCTGTGCTCTGAAGACTGACTGATGTTTTAATCGATACATCTCCTGGCTTAGAGTTTCCAAGATGATAACTTCAAAACAGCTCAGAGATCAGCCCTGCATGTCACTGTGTTTGCACTGATAATCTATCGAAAAAGCTAGTGTCCTGCATACTGTCTCACTCTTTATAAAGATACCATTTAAAAAAGAAATGAAAGCTTTCCCATGTTCAGAATATGTCTTTCTTTGTCTTTCTACATATAGCATATATAGAAACTCCTGAGGAGTTGCATTTCTCTCCCCCTTCCTTCCTTCCTTCCTTCCTTCCTTCCTTCCTTCCTTCCTTCCTTCCTTCCTTCCTTCCTCCCTCCCTCCCTCCCTCCCTCCCTCCCTCTTTCTTGGTCTCTCCAGAAGCAACCACAGGATGCAATTGCTGTATCCAGCTGTGTAAACTGCTTCCTATGAAGTAAGCCTTGATAGCAATGACTTAACAGATCCTCGTAAAAATAATAATAATGAAAAATTATAGTCCTCATTTAGTTCTTTGCACTAAGGGGTAAGGACACTTCAGGACATTGTTTTGACGCTGCTTTCTGTGTATTTGGTTTTATAAGAGGCTTGCTTTTAAACAAGGGTCTTAGAATCATCTGGATTTTCACAGAGTATGTCTGTGGATTTCTTTTGGCTACAGGGCATTTACAAGGAATACCTCAGTGTTCTATTGGAAAATATCTGGCAACATGTCTTTTCTATTTTAAAATGAGTAATTAAAAACACTACTATCATATGAAAGCATGAATCATTTTGTGCATTTTAATCTTAACATTATGTAACCCCTTGAATAGAGCTGGAGATGACTACTTATTTGGTGGATGATAAAATTAATTTCAAGTTCCATTTTGAGCAGAGAAGATAGGCAATGCAATTTATAATTTGTGGTTTTTGTATCTCCTTGTGAGTTTAACATTCACATAAAAAACTACCTGCACTGTCAAAAATTTTTCAACACTAACACTTTTGGCTTACATCCTTTGACCCTGCCCAGCTGCACAGCTTGCCTGGGGAAAAGTAGCTAAGAGCTCTATACCTTACAAAGAAACAGGGATGGGACCTACAGTACTTTTCTTCAGCTGCATGTAACAGAAGTAACCCTACCAAACTACTTATTTTTGGAAGACCTGCAAATGCTGTGCACTTCTTTAGCCTTTCTCTACATGAATTTGTACAAGAGCTATCACAGAAAGAGCTGCGTTGCCTTCTAACCAAGCAAAGGGCTAGCAAAAAGGAGCATTGGGCTGCTTTTGGCACCTCCTGGATATTTTTCTGGTACCTTTTTCTTTCTTCAGAGCCAGACTTCGTGTGTCACTTGTTTAGGAAACAAAACTGAGATGCAGTTTATACAGTGTCAGGAGCTGGGATAAGCTGTGCCCTGAAGAATAAGCCTCAGGTTTTGCTTTCCCGTTTCCTAAGTCTCTTGGCAAATTGAGACTTTCTGATGTTGTTCCGCATAACACGTTATCTGGGTATTTTATATCCAGATTTGATAGTACATGCCCCTTTGATTCTCAGGTGAATTAAGCAGTAGGTACAATATCAAAGCTGTATCTTTCCTTTACAAATTAACTTCAGGCTTGAGGCTTTAACTCGAAGCTTTTAACTTGAAACCTGAAGATCAGTTAAGCGTCAGGCTTGAGGCTCAGCCTTGTTCCTGTCTTGAGAACACGAGATCCTGAACTAGTCGGTAATCCTCAAGTACGTGCTTTAAAATAACTATGTGTTACAGACGCCGGCCTGGAGTTGTAACTGTCATTTGGCTTAGTACTGAATTAGGCAATTACTGTAATTAAACCAGCAGTAAATTATTTTATTACAGATCGCAGTACTATTTAATCGTGCCAGGGCCCGCCCCCCGGGCAGAGACTGCTGCGGCGGCAGGCTGCTCCGGGCCCAGCCCCGCCGCCGCGCACCGGCCAGGCCGCGGAGCGGGCGCCAACCCGCGGCAGGGCCCGGCAGGACTGCAACTCCCGTCACGCCCTCGCGGGCGCGCATGCGCACCGTGCCCCGCCGGCGCGTGCGCTCCCACCGTGCCCCGCGGCAGGAAACCCCCGCCCTCCGGGAGGGGTTTTTGCTTTAATTTCCGTTCAGAGCGGGCTGAGGGGCCGCAAGTAACCGGTGCCGGCCCGGCGGGGGAAAGGGTTGCTGCGTCCCGGCCGGAAAAGTGGTCTTTGGCGTGAGGACACGTCACTTCCGCTCGCCATTTCGCGCAGCGCCTGCCCGCAGCGCCCGGGTCGTCGTCGCCTCCGCCGCCGCCATGACGGACCGGTACACCATCCACAGCCAGCTGGAGCACCTGCAGTCCAAGTACATCGGGACGGGCCACGCCGACACCACCAAGTGGGAGTGGTTGGTGAACCAGCACCGGGACTCGTACTGCTCCTACATGGGCCACTTCGACTTGCTCAACTACTTCGCCATCGCCGAGAACGAGAGCAAGGCGCGCGTCCGCTTCAACCTCATGGAGAAGATGCTGCAGCCCTGCGGGCCGCCCGCCGACAAGCCCGACGAGTCCTAGCCCGCCCCGCCCGGGTTCCGGCCCTGGCCCCCGCCGCCGCCCCGGAGCGGTGTGCCGTAGGGGCGGGCTGCCCGGAGCGGGCGGCGGCAGCGCAAAGGCCGCTCCTCCGTGCGGGGCTCCGCGGAGGCCGCCTGCCTGCCAGCCGAGCCCGAGCGCCGCACCCCTGGGCTGCCGTGACGCCCGCGGGAAGGTCCAAGGAGCTGGCCTGGTGAGCACGGGGAGCGTTGGTGTCTGCGGCTCTCCGTCCTCCTGATCCCCCCGCTTTCCCGTGTTGTTCCCTCGAAGGACTCTACCGGGAAGAAGTCTTGTAAAATGCGGCTTCTGGACAGCTTCGGCTCTTACAACTGTACAATCGTTCGGATTTTTTTTTTTTAAATGAAAAATAATAATAAAACTTACTGGGCATTTCTAATGTTTTGTTTCGTATTCTGCTAATAAGAGCTCTTTGTTCTAAAAGCAGTGCCGGTTAAGCGTTTCGAGACAGCCATCCGAGGTGCATACTTTACAGATAGCTTTTTCCCAGCTGGGCTGATTGGCGCTTTGCGTACCAAAACTTGAGGAGAGAGAGAGAGGAAGCTTGCTGACCCTCGAAGGGTTTGACTTGTTGTTAGCATTTATTGTGCAATGTGACTTGTGGTAGAACGTGTCAGTTGCGCTAGTGCTTTAAAACTCCAGGATGGCTTGTCTTTAAATACCGTTTTCTTGTCTCATCTTCTTCTTTCCCGTAGTTTGACTTTTTCAAACCTTGGTTCTCTCTGATTCAACTCAGCTACCTTTTTTTTTAAAAAAATAATTCTTTTTAGTCATAGAGTGATTAAACTTTTTCTGCATTACACTAAACAAGTGTATTAATATGGGGTTAGACACTTGATATGGAATAGGAGGGTTGCTCACTGCTAGTTGGAAGTGCCTTGAGGTGATACGGTCACATCAGACTGTAAACTGAATTGATGTTGATTTGTCACTTAAAATAGGTTTTCTGTTCACTCGTCACAGTAAAAAGAAATTCAGAGTTCTATGAATGGGAAGACCTTAGAGTAAACTTAGAGATATGTTGCTTGGATAAGTTAAGTGCTCTTATTTCTGACATGGAGCATTGTAACTGTGGGTGGGGTTTTTTTGGGGTGCTTTTTTTTTTACATTGGAAAGTTCAGTGTTTTCTTATCCTATTAAGACCCTGTGCAAGCTTACCAATGACTTTTTTTTCTTAAATCATTGATCTCAAAACTGATTGATGAACTTCTCATGCTCTTGTGTATAAGCTCCTGGGATCATGTGCAAGTCAATACACCCATCTTCTGAAGAACTCAGAGATGGTCTTTTTACAGTTTTGTTGCCTGTATGAAGATGAGGGCACAGGTGAAGTGGTCCTAATTAAATTTTACTTGCAAGTTTTGAGGGCAAGTACTGCAACTTCCAATAAATGAGGGGGGTTTGCAGAAAGCTCCTAGTTCTTACGTTTTATGTAAGCTGGTGCAGGTAATTTGAAGAGCATCTGTTCTTCACATATGGATAAATGTGACACAGAGATTAACTTGAGTTCAGGCTCTTAGTAGTAGGGATGCAGTACCGTCTTGCAAAAAATTAAGCAAAATTTGTATCTAAAGCAAGCAAGCTTCCTCTTACTATTACTCTTAATAAAAGTCTGTTCTGTGACCAAATCTTAGAAACTCGCTTTTTCCTTATAACAGTAGGCAGTATGCTTAGTGGAGAGGATGGCATGGGAAAGTCCCACAGGGAAAATTGCTGTTCATGTTTTTGTTGCCTCACATCATAGCTACTCTGTTCAGGGAGAAGAAAAGAACAGACGCATCAGGTACTTTATTGCATTGCCCCGTGAGGGGTTCTGTAGGGTGTCTGATCTGCTGGCAGCCAACAGGCAGTCGATGTATGCAACAGACAGCAATACTGTGGTTACTTCACTGATGGCAACGGAGCTTGAGCCTCAGTGCTGGGCCTCAGGAACTGGAAGAGCTGGGGTGAGGATACAGGTGCTTTTGTAATGGTTTGGAAATGGAACTTGCAATGTTTTGTGAAGACAAGTCTTAAATCTCTTACGTGTAAGGGAAAACGGAAGTTATCAACTTAATCCACTCCTGCATAAACTAGAACTTAAAAAACCTTTCAAGGAAGGTGTATTAGAGTATAAACTGCTAACAATTAACTTTATCCATGGATATTCTCAATACATTTTAAAATGTAAGCCACAAATATATGACACATAGTAAGATTAATGTTCCCAGGCAGGCCAACTCGTTGTCGTAAAGGCCGAGCAGCCTTCAGGGGCAAGTCAGAGTTACATGGTGAGTGAACTTGCTGGTTCTGCTGTGTATGCTCGCTTGAATCCCAGTTAAGCATGAGTCTCTCTCTTAGTGTGGTTGGGAAGGTTTTATCCATACTAAGTAATGATTGTGAAACATTACAAATGCTTTCTTAAGAAATAGAGAAAACCAAAGGGAAGTTAGAATTCCTAACAATTAAAGATAAATTTGAGGAGAAGGGGGAGACGCTGAAGAGTGTGTTTCAGGACTATGGTATTTTTCCTGAATCCCAAAGCATTTTTAAAACTAGCGTTAGTATTGGCAAAGGTAAAGCATGCTAAGAACATATCCTACTGAGATGCATCTTTTTTTTTACATCTGTCCTGATTGAAAGATGAAGGTTACTGTTTGTTTATAAATTTGCTTGATACTTGCTTTTTTTTTTTTTGCATCCAAGCAGTATGGCTTTAACTGGGCTTCCCACTGTGACTTCTGGCTCATTTTCCTGAGTTTCTGTAGCTTAATTTCATGTGGTATGAAGTGTAAGAAATATAAACTGTTTCCAGCACAATGTGTATTGCATTTAGTAAGAAGGAATTTCACCTGCTTTTGTTCTGCTAGTTAACATATCTTTGTAAATTCTCTGTAGAGTAGGACATATTTGCACTCTTAATTAAAAAAAAATAGATATTATGTATAGTATTTAATGACTTCAGCTAAAAATAGAACACTGAAATTACTAAGATTTATGAATACAGTGAGAAGTTTGAGGATGGCAGGTGAAAGGAGAAATGTTTCATTATGGTGCCTTCATTATAGATGATGCAAGAGAAGAACCTAGCTTGCCTTTTACAGAAAAAGTATGCAAAACATGCTAAGATGGTTTATTTTACTTATAAATGCATTATACTTAATCCAGAAAATATTACTGCAGAAGTGCACTACCACTGTCATTTTTAATTATGTTTGTTACCGTTCTCTTGGTAATGTGGCTGTCTGTGGCTGGTGGATAAGGGAAGAGCACCTGATGTTATCTACCTGGGCTGGTACAAAGCTTTGGACACTGTTCCACGTGACGTCCTTGTCTCTGAATTGGAGAGACATGGATTTGATGGACGGACCACTTGGTGGATAAGGAACTGGCTGGATGGTTACACTCAAAGAGCTGCAGCCAACAGCTCAATGCCCAAGTGGAGATCAGTGACGAGTGGCGTTCCTCAGGGGTTGGTGTTGGGGCTGGTGCTGTTTAACATCTGTGTTGGTGACATGGACAGTGGGACTGAGTGCACCCTCAGCAAGTTTGCTGGTGACACCAAGCTGTGTGGTGTGGTCAATACGCCAGAGGGAAGGGATGCCTTTAGGACTGCTCGAGTGGGTCCAGAGGAGACCACGAAGATGATTGGGGGCTAGAGCACCTCCCCTGTGAGGACAGGCTGAGAGAGTTGGGGTTGTTCAGCCTGGAGAAGAGAAGGCTCCAGGGAGACCTTATAGCGGCCTTCCAGTACTTAAAAGGGGCTACAGGAAAGATGGAGGGGACTCTATCAGGGAGTGTAGTGATAGGATAAGGGGTAATGGCTTTAAACTGAAAGAGGGTAGATTTAAATTAGATGTAAGGAAGAAGTTCTTCATGGTGAGGGTGGTTGAGGCACTGGAACAGGTTTCCCAGAGAAGCTGTGGCTGCCCCGTCCCTGGCAGTGTTCAGGCCAGGCTGGACGGGGCTTTGAGAAACCTGGGCTAGTGGAAAGGTGTCCCTGCCCATGGCAGGGGGGTTGGAACCAGATGATCTTTAATGTCCCATCCAACCCAAACCGTTCTGTGATTCTTTTACACCAGGTAGCGTAAGTGTGAGGTTTACTAATTATTTTATAAATTAAGAAATCTTGGCAGTTTACTCAATTTCTATATGCCAGTTACTTTTCATTATAAGTGACTTTTTCTTTTTTTGCTACACCAGAGGGCAGCAAATGATGCTGCTATTCAACTTAAGGGACAGATAACTGACAGAACTGTACTCTGATTTTCAAAGTTCCTTTGAAAAAATGAATACTTCAAAAAAACGGGTAAAACTTTCCAGTAGGCAGAAATACTTAGCTTTTTCCAGTGCGATGGTTATAAAGTTCAGAACATACACCTTTTTTTCACCACGGGTGAACAGAACAGTATGGGAGCCCTAGCACAATACCACAGCTCTATAGTTCTGACTATCTTATTTTTTCTTTTTTTTTCTGATTTATCATAATGATAGCAGTAGAGTAGTTAACATTTCACAGTGAAACAATTGCACTAGTGAGTTATTTGCTCACTAAACTTGGGCCACTTCTTTAGTCATACTCAGCATAAAACTATGTTGTTTTTTAGGATCATTTGCGTATATTAAACATTCATGGATGATAACATTCATAGGTTTTTTTAGCATCAGGATTTTACTTCAGCACATCAGATAATTCCTTTTTAAAGCTGAGGTATTTTAAGCATCACTGGTTTCTGAATCCTTGTCAGAGCTCTGTTGGTTCTGTGCTGTTGCACCACTGATTCCATAGATTTTCTAAAAAAAAAAAAAAAAAAAAAGCTGAAAGACCTGTTTGGTTTCATAATACACAAAAGGGGCTTAAATGTGCATTTGCAACTTTTTCTAGTTGTTTCTTGGTTGCTAAATTTTAACCATGCAATATTTTGTTTCCATACTATTATTATGTGTTTATAAATATGTTCATAACTTACTAAAAATGCACACTTTCCACTGCACTGAGGCTAGCTTTATTGCCCAAAAGAACTTTAGAGCATTTAAAACAGATTAAACTGTGGCACATTTTGGTACGTTAGACATTCTTGTTTGAAAATTCCATCCATGTCCCTTTATTCCTTGTCTATTTGCCATTCTTTTATAGTCTTCTTTTTGCTTGTTTCCATAAGATTTTATTTGAAGAAAACCGTATGAATATAGTACAGTACAATATATTCTTTGGTGCCCTTTGCATCTGAGCCATCATTCTATGTAATCATGAAGAAAGTGTCAGGATGCTGACATACCTGAATGGTTCTGACTGCTCTAAAAATACAACTAGAATAATTATTTTCTTGGGTTCAGAACTGTACCCTTTTGCTTTCTCATTTTCACACCAGCTTGATAATTACTTTTTATTGCGGTAGCACATAAAACATGCTGGACTCTCCGCCCCCCTATTAACACATACCAAAACAGTCTCTGCCACAAATAGTTCATAACTGGAATGTATTCTGAAATCCACCTCAAACAGCTGGATTAGTCCACCTCAGAGATGTTTACTCAGATCCCTTGTTTTTTGTGAAAAAGAAATTTTCTCTGAGGAATTGATACTCTGATCATGGATGAACGACAGTTCAAACTTCAAATAAATTGGAAAAAAAAAAAAAGAAAATTCCATTTCGAGGTGTTTCACATGAAATTGAAATTTTTAAACAGGTAAATTACAACAGCATTTACTCAGGTTCGGGCAAAGCATAGTTGCCCCATGTTTTCTTCTGCATCACAGCTGGCTTAGAAGTTCTTCACAGTCCAGTGCCTCTTGGGTAATGCTGATGGCAGTGCTTGTGGGTCTGCAACATAAATCATATTGTTGAAACGGTTTTAAGATTAAACTTGCAAAGTTAGGATTTATAAACATCCTACAAAGTCTCAAGGTTATGTTTAATGCCTCACTTCTCTCATCAGGTTTATAGCTTGACCATGTACAGCACCAGCATATAGTGAACCACTGTGCACAGACAGAATAATCAGCTGGATGCAAGGCCAGCTTTAAATTGTTTCTGCTAGGGAAGAAAACCTAACATTTTATATTCTAAAACAGAAGTTATTACAATCTGTGTGGAAACTATGGGGTAATAACCTGTAGGCTGCTATGTAATGGGGTACATACATAGCTAAGCACACATGCATAAAGCCCAAAGAATCACGCCACTATCATTAAACATTGATCACAATGTACAACAGGGCAGACATCAGATGGCACAGGCAACCAAGTTCTGCATTTCCTTATGTTTAAGTATTGTTCTTTTCATGTAACATGAAAAAAAATCTGCCTTCTAGTTTTTTTTAAAGGAAAATGAATGCTAATATTTACCAACCATTTCTAGCAATTTTCCCATTATGTAGCAGCAGCTTGATCCTTAAATTTTTAGTATGTGTCATATTTTAGCATTTAGCAAAATCACATTTTGCTTACTTTCTGAGCTACAGAATTAATGAGGAAACCAAATGATATTTAGATGAGGTGGCATGTCTTTGTTGACTGTAGTTTTTGAAGAACAAGCAGTGAACTTCCAAAGTCATGTTCAGGACATAGTTAACATCAGCTAAATTTGAAGCATATTAGCTTTTCCACTGATAGCATGGACCCAGTGTTTAAATATTCATCTTAATGTTATTATTCTGACAAAATTTTCTGGATAAATAAGAAACATTATGAAAATGGTGACTTTAACAGTTACTGTCTTACTAATGAATGAAAAATCAGGGAAGGAAATACAGCAATCTCTTTGACCCTGTGCCAGTCCTTGTTTGGGAGGGAAGAGAAACTGAAGGGGGCTTTTAAAAAAGATGGGGACAGACTTTTTGACAGACTGTTGTGATAGGACAAGGGGTAATGGTTTTAAACTAAAAGAGGGTAGATTCAGTCTAGTTTTAATGAAGATTTTTTTTTTTTTACAATGAGGGTGGTGAAACACTGGAACAGGCTGCCGAGAGAGCTGATAGATGCCCCATCCCAGGAAACACTCAAGGTCAGGTTGGATGGGGCTTTGAGCAACCTGGTCTAGTTGAGTATGTGCCTGCTCATTGCAGGGAGGTTGGACTAGATGACCTTAAAGGTCCCTTCCAACCCAAACTGTTCTATGATTCTAATGTGATTGGTGGAAAATCTGATCTATCAAAATGTCGTGTTCGGTACCTTTCAAGCTGAGCAAAATAAAGAGTACTTTGTTTTGATCTAGGAAGGATCAAAGCAGTTGCTAAGGTTATGGAGGTGCTCTGAATAGATTGGTCTCTCTCATGTCTTTCCAGCACAGGGCATGTGACAGTATTACTTTTTAACTAGTAAAAGAACCAGACTTGCATGGATTGTGTTGAAGGACACAGCTCTCCTTCAACTGTCCTTCAGCTGTATCACTGCCAAGACAACACTGCATGTAAAACATTCAGGCCTTTATCTGTTACTTCTTTGATCTCCATTTTGAAGAACAACCATAGCATGAAACTCATAAAACAAGTTAAAAAAGATCGAGGATGTAAGTACATGTAGCTCCCACTTGTCCTTGCCTCTTACTTTTGCAAAAATAGTCTTCACATTAGTAAGTGTCTGAAACCTCTTATTCAATCTATTCAGTAGCAAACCCCGTGAGAACTGGAGGGAACCATATTTCTTTAATATTCCTTTCATCTTTCTGGTATGTCTGTAAAGCAACAGTCTGGTGAAACCCAAACTAAGCTCTTTTCTGCTATCTTAGTGTGATAGCATGATTTCCTGACACACTCTTGTGATTGCAGATAAGGCTGATGGTTAGCCCTGGGCTGAGCTGAGGCTGGTGCAGGATTTTCTGAACTTTGCAGCATTCATATTTTATGTCCTATTTGGTATAAATAAATATTTTTAAAAATGTACGATGCTGATGAATGGAGAATAGTAAATGCTTGTGGTTTCTGTTTACTGCTGACAGGGTACTACTAGTATAAACGACTTCCCACTCGGACAACTTGAGTGACATGTATGCAGATTCAGTAACCTCATTTAATAAAAGGCTGAGGGTGCCTTTGGCATTATTGTGCATTGTTCATGTTGGTTTAAGAGTTGACCGTAAGGAGAACAGCTAAGCTCACTGCTTCACCTACAATGGCTTGACAGTGCCTTTGGGGCATGTTCCAAAGTGTGGGACTGGACTCTGCAAGGTATCACTGGGTCAGGC
Source organism: Athene noctua (assembly GCF_965140245.1). Classification (NCBI taxonomy): domain Eukaryota; kingdom Metazoa; phylum Chordata; class Aves; order Strigiformes; family Strigidae; genus Athene; species Athene noctua. The sequence continues at coordinate 76,360,705 of NC_134037.1, forward strand.
TTGGTTGAGCAGGACCTCCATGGGCTGTCCTGAGAGTGTGACAGACCCATCCACAGGCTGGGAAGGTGGCAGAGCTTTGGGGCTTTGCTAAGGAGCTGCCACAAGCCTTCATACAAGTGTTTTTAAAAAGCTATCTGCTGCTTTTCATTGCTTGTTAACATGTTTTCCTTCTAAGACATCGGTTCTGAAGCGGCTATTTGAAGACAAATCTGTGAGCAATTTAACTTGTTGCATTGCAGAGCTAACTGCAGCTGTCCTGGGGTGACCCTGGAAAGCTGGAGCAAGCGAGCGCTTTGGCAGACATCTCCCCCAACGTTCTGCTTTGTGATTTTTTTCCCAGTATTTTGACTGCTTGTTTATGATGAGGCTTTAAGGGAAAGAGATGATCCATATGCTCATCGAGCAAGCCACAGAAAGCAGCTAGGCCTGTGGGGTCTCAGCAGCAGCATAGGATGACTGTCTCGGTGGGAAGTCAGGACTTGGGGCAGTGCAGGGCCACAGTCTGGCTCTACGAGGCTTTGCTCGCTTGCAGGCTAGGACTTACCTACTTGAGCAGGTCACTTGGATATTTGGTCTATTAGTCATCCAGACCTGGATATTACCCAACTTTTGCCATTTTAGCTGGAGCTTCCCATTGAATCACAGAGAGACTTTCAAGTACCTAGAATCTCTCTGCATCTTGTCTCCCGCTGATGAAGTCTTGTACCCTGCTAGGTGCTTTGCAAGCCATCAAGGGAGAAGCCCCAGTAGGGCATGCAGTCCATTCAAAATAAATATATATAGGTGAAACTCAGTGGAAAAGGGTCCCCTAGGAAAGATGATGGAATAAGGGGCAAGGGCTTCTCTTTCCAGCTTCCTGAGCTTCATACCAAAATCTTGTAGCTGAGAGCTTCAGAACATGGACCTCATCCTGCCGAGGGTATTGTTTCAAGCTGTTGTTTCCTTCTCGAGTATGAAGCGTGGTGAAAATGAGACAACGAAAAGCCAAACTTAAAACTCTGAAAACTAATTGAAGCATCGCTCCCCAACATATGCACCTCACCAGTGAGACTACCAGCATCGGCAGAGAGAGAGTGAGCTCGAGTCAGCTGTGTGAGGACTGTGTTAAGGAACTATCTTTTGGACATGATGTATGTTTACTGGGAAATGAGGAGGTGACAGGCAGTGAGGTTGAGGGATTACAGTGCTTAATAATTCTTAGAGGAAGAGATTTCATCCCTCATGCTGCCCTTATGGCAGTTAGCTATAAGCCTTTTGCTGAAAGCTTATCCACCCCCCCACCCCCCCACTTCTCCAAGGACACTACCAGAAAAGCTAACGTCATGAACCAGGAACAGAGCATTTTTCTTGGCAAAGCTGAGCAGAGAACTTAAGGCCTTGTCTACACAAAGAAAATAAAGGAGGATGTGAATGCAAAGTAAAGTGCCTGTTCCTGGCTACCACTCTGTGGGGATGCTCTTTTCCTGCAATAAAGATATCTTAAACTGAAGATAAGGACTCAGGAACAAGTCACTTGCTGTACATTAACTATGAAGACACATCAGCTGCTCTGTAGCTAATGTCCATTGCATGTCCTTACTTTAGTGTCAGATACAGGGTCTTCTGCCTCTCCTTGGAGACATTTTCCTTGCATCACTGGGGCACTGCAGAAAAAAACCCTCATGCAGCTGCCACAAAGTAGTTAACTACAGTGTGCTGCAAGTTCAAACCCCAGTTTCCCTTGCTGTAATTCACATGTCTTTGGTGTGAGCCACTTAGGAAACCAACTGTGGTAAATAAGTCTCTCCTGCTGAAAGGTAAGAGTGCCTCAAGAGACTGGGGAGAAAATGGTTGCACAGAATTTACCAGTGGACCAGTGACTGGGTCCCAAAGACACAGGGCATGGCAGCCAAGACAGCAGGGCAATCCTTGCTTACAGGCATCTCCCATTTCTCCTTGGTGGGCAGGTGAGAGCATGGTTTGAGGGACCCAGGGTTACACACCCACAAAGTAATACTTCCCTTCATGTATGTCACAGCTTCGTCTGGTTGTTTTTGGGGGTGTTCTTTGGGTCATAAAAAGAGTTTTTATTAGGAAAGCAGTAGCTGCCAGTCACAACCAGAATGTGCTGGTTTTGCTGTTTGCCAGGCGATGTGGATCTGTGGGCTGTCTTTGGCTCTGCAGGATGGGGTAGGGGTGCTAGGTGGCTTTTCCGAGTGCACATCCCCTCTGCACCCACATGCCCCACCAGCACTTGTCCCACCAAGCTGCAGGCACCCACCTGAGGCACCTGAAAGCCGATGGTTGACCCCGTAAATCTTTGTAATCTCTGTGAAGGGATTCACACCTCAGAGGGAAGCTACAGCCTTTGTTGGCTTATTCCTTTTCTTTGGTGGTTGAGCCCTCTCTGACTTGCCTCCCACTGAGTTATCATGGGGTGCAGCGAAGGAGTAACTGCGTATTCTCCAGTTCTCTGCTTGATTTGGAGACTATCCTCATGTAATCCTGCGGCTGTTTGCAGCTGTTTTGTTACCTGACAGGGTTTCATCAGAGATAGTCATGTCCCATCTGTGTTTGTGCACAGGGGGATTAAAGAAAAGAGACTGTTGCTGCTGCAGTAAAGGAGACAGCATTGTGGCTGAATTCCCTGGGAGCAAAGCCAAAGTGCCACTATTTTCACCTAACTGGGCAACTAATGAATTCCAGACCTCTCTGTGATCTCCTTCATTAGTCACTGTATCCCTGATGTCAGTGGGTCTCCAATCAAGAGGACAGCACTGAGCTTGACTGTTGGCCTTGGTGTAGTCTCAGTGCAGACCACTGCTTCCTCCTTACTCAGTTTTGTATCTGTCCTTTCCATCCCATTTTTCCCCTATAAGCATCTGGTTATGCTGTGACACACCACCCACAGCAATAGCACTATTTTGCTGCTGCTTCACATCCCAGCCACACTACACTTCTTCCCAGTGCTGATACCTCAGTTTCCTTCTTTTAATGATGTTTGAAGAGAAAAAAAAATCTTATTTTGGCAAAGCCCATTACCCTATGAATAATTCCTCTACTTTGGGCTGTCAGTGAGCAACGGGCTTGTGTCAGCTGCCCAGAGGAATAAAATGGGGAAGACTGCAGCTCCAAATTAGTTCTATATATACACATACATAAGAACCACAGATCCGGGCTGGAGACCTTCCAGAACTGAATTCTCCCCCACAGCTGCTGTGGCTAAACAGTGAAATGCCATCCATGCAGTTTACAAAAGCAGTCTAGACAGGGAGCAGTAATTCTGAGCAGCTTTTCCATGGTGCCAGGGTCCAGGCAGCATTAAACCCACAAGACCATTGCAAGCGGGCACTGGTGTGATGCACTGCAACCTGTAGTCACCTGCTGATGTGCTGCTTCCCATGGGGACCTGCCTCTCTCACCGCACCAGGCAGTTGGCAGCTGCATCACTGGTGAGGAGCACGGCTGCAAGGGGATGAAGGCCAGATGCTTTGCTAGCTGTGGGTGTCCACCCTAGGATGCAAAGGGCTGGCTGCTTCTTTGGGGGGACTTAACTGGGTGAACAGTGTACGATTCTAATCACTTTTTGTGTTTATGGTGCCCCTGGAGATCATCTGTAATCTGGCAGTCAAGTCCCCAGGAATGCAGTCTGTACTCCATACCAGGCTCGGTATCTATAGCATCACACAGTGTATGCTTGCATGTAAGCCAGTCCCATGGGGCTGTGTCATTTCCTAGACTGCAGGAGCATCCTTCAGCTCCCCACAGCACCCTGACTTGTTTGCTCACATCTTCCAGCTTCTCCAACAAGGGAAGCGCAGTTTACAGTGTCACCTCCTTCCCCACACACAGCTGGCAGGTGGGGTGCAGCATGGGAAAGATGGCCTGTTTCTGGGAATCAGTCAGAAGGTATCAATGGGGAAACGACTAAAGCTGATTAGCTGGAAGGAGCTTTTTTACTTCAGCATGGATTTTCTGAGGTGGGGAGAGGGAGCACTATGAGAAGGAGAGGAGTGGTGAGAACAAGGCCTTTTTTAGCCCTGGGCATCAGGCAGTGCAGACCACAGTCTGTATGGTGTACTGGAGGACAGGCTACATCGTCCAGCTCTAGTGTCCCATGGGGTGGCTGGATCCAGCCCTTCTCCTACTTTCCAAAAAACACATCCAAATAGCTCTTTAAAACTGTCTAGGTTTTACTATTTTGTCTCTCATGGCATATGAACAGAGACCCTCAGGGCTTTTAGGACTAGCAGCAGTCAAAAAAATCTCATGATGAGCTGGCACTCCATGTGTGTATGTGCATGTGTATCATATGCAGACTGGGCCAGCAGCTGGATAGCTGCTGCTGTAGTGTACTTTTAAGTGCTACTCTTTCCAAGCATCATCTTGGCACACTCCAGATATCTGTTTCACTTTCAAACAAAGGAAGACCAATTCACCTTGAAAATCTCTCTTCTAGACACTGTGAAGTAGCAGCTTATGAAAACACACTCTTCCCAGGGATGCAGCTTTGTTTATCATTTCATATTGCAGAGATGTGTTGTGGATATGAACCTTACAAAAAAACCACTCACCTTTTGGTAAGAACACTGCAACCACTCATCAGATGTGCCGGAAACAAGTACATGTCAGAAGCAAAACTCAAAAAGGACAGAAGTCTGCACCACAGACAATGGAACAGTTGTGATTCCTCTTTTGTTGCCCTGTGTACCTGGAGGACCACCCTGTAACACCCATGTCTGCTTATTTTCAGCTTCAAATTTATCATTAAAATATTTTTTAGTTACAGTACTTCCAAAAGACTTGACAGTGGTTAGATCCTGAGTGAGATGGCCACCTCTAGGGCTGTCTCCCTGTTTCTTCATGCTCTTCCAGATCCTTCTAGAGTCATCCCATGCCCCAGCCTGTGATTAGACCTTTGATGGTTATGGGGCTGGTTTTGGTTTATGTGTGTTCACTGCCACTACCGAGAAGAGAGGGAAAACAGCTAAAATAGGAAGATTAAGTTACTTGGGTAGTTGGTTAGATGGGCTTTGAGCTATTGGTTCAACAGCATTATCTGTGTGTCTTTCCTCTTTCGAACAGTCAGTGCTCTGTACCACCCAGTCACTCAGGAACTCATTTACAGGCAGGGCAGGATTTAAGGCACAGAGGTGCCAGTTGCAGTGGCATTACCCAGTGAGTTGTGTAATCATGGCAGCTGGAAGCCCCAGTCCCCACTGCAGGAGGAGGGTGTCAACCCCTGCACAGGGGGAGGCCCACAGCCACAGGCCTGCTAGCACCTACCTTGCAGCAGTGGGCTCTGGGCCAGACCCCAGGCATCTCCTGAGCTGCTCATCCCTGCGATCTGCTGGCTTCTGCTGCGCCCTGGATGGGTGGCACAAAACTATCACCCAGTCCCTCTCTTACTCCTACCCAGCTCCCATTTTTGGCCTCTCCAGGGGCTAACAGGCAACCAGGAGAGCTCTCCTCTAGCCCTCCGCTGCCAAGCTGCCCTTACACACACCATGGCTGAATTCAGGCACTGTGCTATTAAAGGAAAGCTGATAACATGCCTGAGGGTGGAAGGTGTCAGTGCTATGGCAAAATGTGATGTGTTATAACAGCTCTTGTGTGGGCTCTGCCAAGTTAATACCTGAGTGCATTAGGACACCCTTCTTCTCTTGTAGAAACCAGTTTGTTTTACTCAGTATGTTCCATTCAAGGACAGCAATAAAAGAGATTTCTCCTTCTTTTCTTCCTTCTTCTCCTCCTCCTCCTTTCCTTCCTTTTCATCCTCCCTGCTCCTCCTCTCCTTCCCCTTTTCTCCTTCTCAACCTTATCCTCTTCCTTCTTTTCTCTTTCTTGTCCTCTTTCTTCTTCTTTCCTCTGATCCTTCTTCTCTTCATTCTTCTCCTGCTCTTCATCCTCCTTTTTTAATCCTATTTATCCTGACAAATGTCAAAGCAATCTCTGTGACTCTTATGTGAAGGAAGCCTTCTTTTTCTCCCTCCATACTTGTCCACTTGCCACCACTGCCACTGCTTCCCTGCTGCAGAGAGTCGACACATACCCTCATACATCCATCAGGCTTGTAGCCACCAATCTCTGCACCAGGATCTGCACCATCCACTGCCAGAAAAGAGGGCTTCCCCACTCATGGTTACCACTCTTTTCCTCCATTCCCACCTTTGTTCCCTGTACATGTACAGTCCATTTCCAAGACTTGCAGAGTAAAGTTAGCTCACTGGTGTTTCCAGCTTCCTGCTCTGAACACAGCCCCATAGATGCCTCCAAGCCAGCAGTACAGTTTTGGGCGAGAGAAGTGGCAAGGGGTGGCTGTGCTGAACAGCAGCGCGCCCTCTCCCCCATGGCGTTACCTTCTTACGTGAGCAGGGTGCAGGAGGGTTTACCCTGGCGGCCCTTTACTTTCTTCTAATACCTCTTGGCTGCTGGCACACCCTGAGAAGGGGGAGCTGTGGCGGGAGGAAGAGGCAGCCAGGGCTCCCTGGATGCAGGACAGGTGTAAACTGGTCCAGGTATAGCAGCCTGGGCTGGACCAGATGGCAGGGGGAGGGAAGAAGCACAAGAGAGGAGAGGCCCAGGTTGGTGGTCCATGATGAGATGTTCAGCTGCCTTTTTGAGCACTTCTGCTGCCCATATCTCACCTGGCACTCTGGTTTGGCCTCCACGCTTCAATGACCTACATCTAAGGGAGGGAGTTGGTGAGAGAGACTTTGAGATGGACAACCCCACATCAGCAATATCTGCTGGTCTCTGCACCTATTCCAGTGTGCAGAAAAGAGAAGTGGTTGGCCCTGAGCAACACAAAACTTCAGGGCTCTGGGTTGTTGCCTGGGAAGCATCCCCTGTCCTCAGAGAAACTTTAACATTTCAGTATGTATTTTTGTTCACTTCAATGAAATGAAAAAACAAAATACTGAAAGGCTTTGTGCAACAAGGTATTCCAAACTGTTTTGGTTAGGGATAGTTGAAACATAAAGTTTATTTTATAGTGTGACAGTTTATACAAGTGAAGAAAATGGAATCCAACATAAAAAACCCACTTGAAATAAAACACTGCGATGTCTTTTAAAACCATTTTGTTGACACTGTATTTTGATGAAGTTCAGTGCATTATCCTAAAATATTTCAAATGTAGTTAAGGCATTTTTCTACTTGAATACTATTGTCTTGAAAACTTTTCACCGTTTTCACTTGACCTAGAGCGTTGTCTCTTCTTGCAATTTATCTGTTCACCGGAAGGTGGGGCTTAGTGTCTTGTAAGTGAACTACGATTGCAAGATAATTTTTACAAAAAGTCCTTTGGATTCAAGGGCTTAAAATGTGTCTTCTTTCCTCCCTGTTTTGCAGAGGAAATCCTTCTGGATCAGTATGACATCTCCCCAGGCCATAAAACCTCAAACTCGGGAGTCTTAAATGGTCCCAGCCTGTCTGATCCCAGAACAATCTAATTAAGCCAAAATACCACCACCTAAGACACACCAAAGTCCAGAATCCTTCTACCAAGAGCAAGAATCATTGTGGCCCTGGAGATACTACTGACTTTCTTTGGGTTTGTAGGAAACTGATGAATGGGAGAGAGAGAGGAGTGTTTGCCTCGTTCCTGCCCCAGTTTCAGCAGCACCGAGTGCCATCCTCGCATCCATGTGGGACAGAAGCTGGTCAGCTTGATTCCTGCATGGTGGATTGTGATGCTGTGCTCTGTGTGCCTCTTGGCAATCCTGGTCTCACACAATCTCCGAAGAAAGCTCTCTATGGCACCCAAACCACTGCTGCCTTGCAGTGGGGAGTGCTTCTCTACCAAGGTGTTAACTCGTCAGCTGCAATTGTTACCTTGCAGTAACAAATCCAAAGCAGCTTTTGGATAGCATGGGCACAAACACCACAGGGCCTCAGGGACAAGTGTCTCAGATATTAAACCTGAATTAGTTCTCTGTGAGGCCATGACAGAGCAAAGGGGTGGATGAGGATGTCTGCCATGTTACTAGGATGTGGCACAGCAACTGGCTGCAAGAGAAGGAGCTTTCTCAGTGCTTTCTGCTTAGATATGCAATGCTGGCTAAGTTCACTTCAGGTCATGCTAGGTCATGTGCTAGATAACTGGAAGCTGTCTGGCTTTGGCTAGATGCTTTATGGATGTATTCAGGACTAAGAATTCATACTAAACGGTACTTGCCTAAAACTGTAGCATGTCCTGCAGCTTTCTTCAGCTGCAGTTTGGGAGGGAGGATAGCTGCTTTCCCTGCACGATGCAGGGAGTGTTTGGCTGAGAGCAGCCCTTGTTCACAGGCTCTTTTATGGGCCAGAAAGATGCTGTTTGGGTTTACATATCTTTGGTGCAAGTTCATTTAGATCCTTTCTCTGGAGGATGTGGGTGAGATTGAAGCACTGACACCTCCCCTGAGTGTGAACTTTTTACTAAAATTTGGTGACCAGAGCAGCTCTTCTCTGTAGAAGCAATTCACATCACAGCCACAGAAACTGAAGTTTCACCTACATTGGTGTCCTGTCTTTGGCAGTGGCCAAAGGCTGATACCTAGGGAAGAGGTTAAGAATAGAGCAAATGTATAGTGATTGATCCCTACAGTACTTGTCCTACCAGCAGTGACTTCCAGATGAGGGATTCATTGAACTAAGGGTGGTACCTCTACATCTGATAGGCCTCTTAGAGACTTTGAGCAGTTCTAGTGGGCAGTTTTCTTAGCTCCTGTTTGTCCTATATCTAATTTCCTATCCCCTCAATTTAGACACTTGGAAAATTGTTTTGCTCTAATGGACCCATTGGAAATCAATTCAGTGTTGAATGCCACAGATTCCTTTGGTTAGCCATCTGGGTGCTGGCAACATTGATTAGTGAAGATCTGATTCTTTCAGTTTTACATCATTCATCAACTATTTGCTCAAGACAGCAAAACCCAAGAGGTGTGGCCAAAAAATCAGCCTATTGAATCAGAATGAGTGGCTCAGTGTCCTCTCATGAAAAAGAAATGAGAAATCATTTTCTGCATATGTTAATGCAAAACAACAGTCTTATCTTCATCTCAGTTAGTTCGTGGTTTATTAACAGTGAACGTAAGTCCCACTGCCTATTAAAAACACTCCTCCTTTTGCATCCTGAAAAGCAATCAATAGACTCATAGCAATATTGGCACTTAGCAGAAGTTAACCACAACTAAGAGTGAGGTTAACATGGCAAAACCACTTGCTCAGGAAGTTCTTGAGACAAATCTGAAATGCAGTGTTCCTGTCTGGCAGCAGAGAAAAATTAAGCATTTTTCTTAGCTCTTAAAATGCATTTAAATACCAGCATTCTCACGGGGGGAAATCGGTTTCTGAAAAGTATTTGCATCAAAATTATCTTTGTACCCACTTCCCTATAAAAAGAGTTGATTGTCCTTTATTTTCATAACCTCTGTGCCAAGTATCCCAAGTATGAGGAAATACTGAGTTCTGCATCTTACTTGCAGCAGCCGTTTTCCTTCAGGCAGCCTCTTCTCCTGCCAGACAATTGATGCCAGTTCCCCTTGCAGTACAGTTTGGATGGGGCACTGTCACCCAGTGTAGCCCTGGCTCTGAGGTGCAGCAGCTACTGACCTTGTTAATTTGGGTACTACCAGAGCCCAACGGAGGTTGAGGTTGTCTTCTTCTCTGGCTGTTATACAACAAGAGAAAAGAGATGAACCCCGCCAAGTAGTTTCTACAGGCAGAAAAAGGAAAGGCGTACAACAGCCAGGCACTGGAGACTGCTGAGAAATGACCATGATGTGGTGAGAGTTTTTCAAAGGTAGGTGCCTGCAGAGGTAATCTAGATTACTTGGAAGTATAAATGTGAAGGGAATTACTTAAACTGAGCTCATCTCCATCTATCTGCATGTATGTTTTCATTCAAAGTGGAGATGGCTTGATTGATGTTATTAAGCCAGCTTCACAATTTTCATTAATTCCAGTAAATTTTTCTGAGTGTCCCAGTGTGGACAAGCCATGGTACAACTCCATTTCCAAGCTGGGACTAGATGAAGGAAGAACAGAAGGATGAGGAGTCATTCTGTTTAGACAGGGTTAGAAACACTAGAGCTGAGTGCCTTGTTAAAGAGATGAGGCTTGAGCAGAGCCCAGATCTTCTCAGCATTTTGTCATATGCAGAAGGTCTGTACGGGAGAAATCAAGGCAATGTCAAAGGGTGAAGGATGATAGAAGTTGAGAATGATCAACCAAGGAAGGCCTGAAAGGTGAAAAGAGAACATGGTATTTGATGAGGTGGAGCCAGTGGGTGCTAGGAAGGAAGGCAGCAAAACCAGACGGTCAAGAAAACGATTTAGAGAGTAGTACTCTGAAAGGAGTGGGTGTAAACTATGTGAGAAGAAATGACAGATTTTAGAGAGATGGCAGAAAATGAAGAAAACTGAGGCACAGAAACAGTCATATCCAGAGGAGGGAACACGTGAAAGATGATATCCAAGAAAATGAGAGAGGAGAAAAGGAAAGATGACAGAAACAGTCATATCCAGAGGAAGGAACATGTGAAAGATGATATCCAAGAAAATGAGGAGAGGAAAAGACTGAGGAGACTTAATGGAAGCTGGTATTGACCGGTCAGATGCAGAGAGTGATACTAAAGCAGATACCATCATTGGAGCCAAGCAGACCAATGAGGCAGCAGTCCATGGCAAAGGTGAGATCCATTTCAGCAAATTTGAAATAGACCACAGCTGCAAGGTAAATCAAGAGAAAAGAGCATAGATGCCAGATAATCAAATGGACATCAATGCAGAGGTGAGAGTTGGTGAAGGCGTGGTTGGAAGGTAAAGATGTAAAGGAAGGTCAGAGTCCAAGGGAGATCATCAAAGAGCTATTGTGGGACAGCAATGCCAGGATGGGGCAGGAAGAAGATTTGTATGAAGCAGTGATGATGAGAAGAGAGTGAGTAAGAGCAGGGAGGTGCTGGATTTAGTAATAATGAGAAGCCCAGCAGCTTCCCTCCACTTCCCTCTCCCTGGAATAGAGGATCAGACCTGGTTGCTAAGAAAAGTGTGGGAGAGAAAAGGAAGAAGCTAGAGGACCATAACATTGGAGAAATGGTGAGATGCTCTCTGAGGATGAGGGATGAAAGGTAAAAAGGGAGGAAATGTGACTAGGCAAAGGAAAACTGAGGGAGGACAAAGCAACAGTGCTGGGGAGGACGGAGGTGGATGCACTTGGAGAAGACCATTTGAAAATGCTACTTGGACTCCAGGTTGCTTGCAATTCCTAACAGAAAGGGAGGGAAGCGCAGGTGCCTGGGACCCACAGGTGCATCCTGCAGCCGGAGTGCACTCAAGCCATTGTTGGCTCCTCTCTGCTAGTCTGAGCTCCAGCTCCTTTTGTGACACCTGGATGCCACAAAATGTCCATAATTCACACTCCCAGGCCAGGTGTCTCAAATAGAAGTACCTTGTCCCTGAAGCAGAGAAATAATATAATCAATGCGAAGCTGCAGGATAAAACACCCTGAATGACACAAATATTGCAGAGGAACTTTGCCAGAGTGGCCCAAGCTACATTTCCGAACTGGTGCTTCAAGTGTGTGGAGCCATCACGCACCGGAAAAATCTTTCTCCTAAGGCAGCAGCAGCATAGCCGTGCCCCTTGCAGTGGGGGGTCTCATGTTCAGTGAAGCAACCCCCTTGTTCCTGGGTTGTGGGCAGAGCCAGAACATGTTGGCAGCGTCCTCCAGCCCCATTCAGCAGCCCCAGCTGTGCCTGGGGGGCACACTGCCCTCCAAGCTACGCCCTGTGAGATCAGCTGGGCAATGTCATGCCACTTAGGGGTCATCTGTCTGAGCCTATGGGTCCAATGGAGATGGTAACTGCATGTTCAGGGAAACCTTCCAGTGACAAGTCGTAAGAGCTGTATTTCAGCAGTGCCTGCTGCTGAGCACTGCAGCAGAAATACCCGGTTCTTGTAAGACGGCAGACAGGGCTTGCTTGGGGTGGGAATCTGGCCTTCCTCATGGCCCTGGTGACAGGAAGACCATTCATGAAGAAATCAGGCACAACACTTCAATGTTCTGGGAGTCGGCTTGTGCAACAGCAGTATTGTTTCCAGTCTCCAGGCTGACATGAAGATTTAGGCAATCAGGCTGCTTGGCAGGAGGGCTCTTTCTGAGGAGGAAGGGGAAGTACAAACATCTCAGTGCTGCAGGAGACTTGCTTGGAGCATGTGAGGAACCAAGGGGGCTCAGCTAATTTGTATATGAAAAACGCATGGGAGGGAGAAGGCCTTGGCCAGAATCCCCCTTTAAAGCTGCATTAAACAGCTTATGCTGTGCCTGGGTCAGAGTGTTTAACTGGTCTGAGTGATACTTCGTCTTCATCATGTAGCATGTTGTAAAGCTCTTTGGGAAACCTTGACTTGAAAGTATATATATAATAACATCAATCCTGGGGGTGGTGGTGGTGATGATTGTATTTTTGGGAAGAACTCTTCACTTCAAAGAAGTCCATTTGTTCTTCTTGTCTAATTAATGAAAAGTCATGTCTGGTCAACACTTTTTCAATTATATGATCAGCAACCACAAATAACGCTAAATATTTTTAAGTCTTTGTTAATCACTCTAAGGGTGGAAAATCTTTTCTCTTCCTTCCAAATGTCAGTAGATACACCTGGAGTTAATTCCAGGTATTAAATACCACAGGTTCAAAGTCTCCTAACTCTGCAGACCACCATCTGCACTTTACCATGTTTTTGGGGTACTGTTACTAAGGGATAACGTGACCTCAGTGATGTGGCAAATTCATGGCATCATGCTGTGTAGCAACTGGGAGAATGAGCCTTGACTAGTGAGATGCCTCTCTGCCTTGTAGCTGACAAAATCAAACACTAGTTTCAAATTCATTGCACTGGGTGCCTGCCAGAATATGCAATGCAAAGCAGTTTATTTGAATTCCAAGTGTTCTGAGCAGGGCTGAAGCTGGAGTAAACAATATCCCTAAAAAAAACCACTGTGTGAGCAAAACAGTTGCAGTCATTAAGAAAAAAGTAACTCCAAGCTGTTGATCAATTTTAGTTTTTTTCTTGACAAATAGAGACATAACAATAGCCTGCTCTTTTAACAGAAGGACCTCAGAGAAGGAATTTGCTCTACTGCTGTAGGAAATAGAGTTGCCTTCTCACTCCTGAGTTTCCAAGAATGTGAGTTTCTTGGAGGTGTCTATCAGATATGGGTTGTCACTTGCTGCCCAGCGGGGGAGCAGAGGGAGTGTTAGGGAAAATGAGCATGGACAAATTTCTAAACCAGCAGAGCTTATATGGATCCAGCAGACATTTATTAGAGTTGAGAGATGAATCTTCTGAGGCTTTCATCTTCACAAAGCACGCCTGATCCTCTCACAATCCCTTTGAGTGCTGCGCCTGGTGAGAACCCTTGCCTTGCAGAACCACAGCTCCCTGTCCCCGTCCCTGTTCCCATCCCCATCCAAGTCACTATCCCTGAGCCAGCAGCACAGGAGCTTCCCTGCAATCACTACTCTGAGCTGCTGGCCATGGTGTCACCAAGCAAAGAGGAGCAAAGAGTAGCGGCAGCTCTTTCTGTGTTCTCAGTGCTCCTCAATTCTGTCAAGTGCTGTAGCTCCTACAGTAGGAGTTAAGGGGAGGAGGGTGAAAATGGGGTCTAAGGGCTCCTAAACTCTCCATCACATAGCCAGGCTGTGCTGCAGGGCCCATCCATGCAATCCCAATGCCCTCTACCCCTTGGAGCTGTGACAAAAATCCACGTATTTTGTCAAAGTGGCATAGGTCAGGGTTTTGTGTAGAACCCCAAACTCTGCCTCCACTTGAGGCTTTTTCCAGTGCTGTGTCTTGACATTACTACCAACTGCAATGTGGACCCACAAGAACCATGCAGCTTTGAAACTCTATGTGCCTTTCCATTTCAGTGATCTTCCACTGTGGGGTCTCAGTGCAGAGGGATGAAGCATTTTTTCCTGTTCTAGCAGCAGCCACAATTATGTTTAATTTGGAAGAACCTATCGTAAGAGTGGCCAAGCTGACATACCTTTTGTTAGATTGCTGTTTGCCAAGATGAAGCTTTCTGGACTCAATACTTCTTTGTGCTGACTGTGAGCTTTAGCAGTTGAAATGATTGTGAACCTGGCCAGCCAACGTTGCTTCTCTCATGGTGCCCATCATCAAAGCTCACGTCAGTTAGTCTTTCTCCTGACAGTTCCCAGGGTATGAATATCGATGTCCAGGCATCACACTGGCAGTGGTCCTCTACCTCTGAGGACTGTGTGCTTTAGGCAGTTAACAGCACTCAGGTTCGACAAGCTTCAGGGCTCGCTTCATTTACTCACCTTGCTTTTCATTGAGTTGTCAGTCCCAGGGCTGGGCTTAAGTTTTGTGACACCCGTACCAGAGCACAGGGAACTTGTTCATGAGGCTTTAAATGTAAATTTTGCAAAGACTTTCATAAGCAGCACTTATATTCTGCTATTTTATTGCTGACTAGTTGCAGTGTTGAAAGGTATTTGGTGAAGCAGCAAAAGCTACAACTCTATGTGGCTCAACTCAGTCTCACCAAGAGATAAGGAACAGAGAATCATGTAATTGTATTCTTAACTCACTGTTCTGACAAAATCACATTGTGGAGTAACACCATGCTATCTGCATATCCATAAATGCTCAAAGGAAAATATTCATTCACTCTAGAAGCTGAAGCTGTTTAATGGAGAAGAGCAGCACTCTTACTGCCAGCCACTCTCATCATGTCAGATAATTAGTGTCTATATAGTCAGTGCTCTCTGGACCAAGGCGTGCTTGCACGGCACGTTAAGGCAGAACGGTGTCTGCTCGGGGGAGAAAGTTACAGGTCATGTCATAGCATTTGGTGCCACAGGACTGGAAACCAAACCACCTTGCCTTGGCTTTGTGGGAAGGAGGAGCTGCTAAAATGATGGCCAACAGAAATAGTGCTGGGCATTTTGTGCCTTAAAGTCATAGAATCATAGAATCCTTTCATTTGGAAAAGACCTTTAAGATCATTGAGTCCAGCTGAAGACGAAACATCAGCATTTTTTTGAGGAGAAGGGCATGGAAGAGATACGGTTTCAGACATAAATGACTTAAGAAGCAAGGAACACGAGCTGTACAGCTGCCTGAAAAACCTTAGTTGTTCCTTGTTTGTGTGCAGGCATTCTTTAATGACATAATCTCCTCTTTTTCAGTTTTTGTTTAGATGAGTCTACCAGAGGGACACACAAGAATTGAGACTGCATTGACATTCATCTGATAATTTAATTTAACTTCAACAACTTTTCAATTTCTTCTGGTAGTTTTTTTGCACGTTTATCTAGAAACTGAAATAGGTAAATATCCCAAACAGCTTCATGAACATGGGCCTGAACCATCTCATTATTAAAACAATCTTTCCTTTGGTTTCAGTGGGAGGATTATCAAAGCATATAAACAGAAGTAATTAACAAGTACAGTAAAGAAACTGTTTTCAGACAAGTGATCACCAGAATAGGCAAATTTCAGCAAATAAATTATTAACTACTAGCGGTTTGCCCACTACAAGTACATATTCTACCTTGTCTTCTTTTTAAAAAATGAGCATTTATTTTATGTGATGCAGCTATCTGTGCTTCTGCCCACCTGTGCATATGCTCAAGCTGGAACAGGACTACCTTGAAGGAAGAGGGGTGGTTACCAGGTGCTCGTAGGAGTTTGACATGACTGGAAGGCATTTCCTGGCTCTCCTTTAGCCTTTTTTCTCTCTGTTAGTGGCCTGCAACCAAACTGTACACTTCAACTCAAAAGCATTACATGATTACCATGCTTAAAACGGTTTCTGTTCATCCTGAAGTAAAATAGATGATTAGGCTTATGCATATAAATAATCCTTGCACTTTGTGCAGGTTTAATGTTAAACAGATGCAAAATGTTTACAGGACAAGGATCTCAGTCATTTAAACAAAGATGATCCTCTTTAGAATAATTAGTCAGAAACTCCCTTAGCAGTGCTTAATACAGCATTCCTATGTTCCTGTGCATGAATAAGGCAAATGTCACTGGAATTTAGTGAAAGGCTGCTGTGTTTTCACTTGGACCCAAAGCTGTGGCTGCAGCTTGTGTGGAAGCTAGCTCTCTTAGACACTCATCACAGTAGATGTGGCTTTACCTGCTGGGTGCTGAACTATGCTGTTGGGATTCTAGAGGACTTTCTGCGAGAGAATGGACATGTGAGCAATCCTGCATGAGAACAAGACTGATAAGAGCCTCAGCCTGAGCAAGAAGACTATAAGGACATAAGAGTGAGGGGGGGAGAAACTCGACGAGACAAACAACCCCCGGAAGGGGTTGGGATGGAAGAGGAAGTTACACAAGGCAGGAAGCCTGGCAAGGCTGATGTGGCACTTTTTATCCAACCGTAAGAAGGTTTAAAGCGCGGGCTAAGTTAACTGTCCAATCTTGAGGACTTGTACTGCATGTTATTCACGTGTGCGGGAGAACATTATAAAAGGGCTTTCTTAATTACAATAAACGAGCATTGCTTGATCACATTGGTCGTGTGCGTGCTCAGCTCTCCCTTATCTGGCACCTGAACAGGGAACCTCAGACTGGCACAAGTCTTTACCTGGAATGAGGACTTGTCAGAGGGCGATCTAGGGTGGGAGAAAGCTGGTTGAAACTGATCCAGACACTGCCCCAGTGTCTGAAGGTGAGAATCAGCGCGCTGTAACTTTAAAAAAGAAAGATCTGCGGAGAAGCGGCAGCCGGGGAGGAATGGGGTCTACACTTGCCAAGGATGAGCAAGCAGTGGTGAAACTCCTCCAAAATATCCTCTCGATGAGAGGAATAAAATATGATAAGTCCACTCTGGAAAGCTTGTTAAGATGGAGCTGAGAAAAGGGACTTATACCCAGTGTAGGGCTCGTGTTTGAGATATCTACCTGGGAATCTATAAGGAAACAGCTTTGGGATTCGATCAGCAATGGGGGAAGGTCAGCGAAAGAAATGAGTGGCTATACCACACTCTGGAAGCTGATCCGAGAGACATTACAGGAGCTGAGTAGCGAGCGTGCGGCTGTTGCTTCTGCCTTTGCAGCGATCGGAGCGGCTTCTAACTCTTACAATCCGCCTCCGATGCCTGCGCCCCTAGCGGCCCCCGTCGCGTTAGGTCAGACAAACACCCCGTTTACCTTATTGATTGTGCCACCGGACTGCGGTGGGCAGCAGGGGCTAAACTGAAAGCTGCGCGGTTGGGACCTGAGAACACTGGAAGTGTACCTGATGCCATCAGGAAGGAGAATGAGGAGAAACCGGAAGAGTCTGCGGGGTCCAACAGTGGGTGGCGGAGTCTAAGAGTGGGCAGAGCGCAGACAGGAACAGAAGTGGCGGTGGCATATCTCCACCTTTGCCTTCCTTGCAGGGCAGCACTACAGGAGAGCAGACCCCTCCCTCACAAGCTGGCTTTTCAAACACAGAAACCTTACTCTTGTAGACAGGCTTGGAAAATTGGCTGTAACACAGAAAGAAAAGATGGAGCACAAATAGTATACCTTTTCATTGGGTGTGCAACTGCAACCATCTGCTCCTGATTCACCACTTGAATATTCCGTTCCAGTACTTGCTACCAATCTGCTCCTGTCATCATCACAGGCAGTAGCTGTGCCTTCATCATCTCACCCTGCAACCTCACATCTTTTCTCTTCACAGATGCGGAGTGCCTCCATGGCCACACACCGATGGAAGGGGGTTATTAGAGATGCTATTGTGGAAGGGTCTTTTATTCCTGAAAGTGTACAGGCATTTCCTGTCTCTATTAATAGTGCTACTGGTACTAATGAACGGCGTCCTTTAGATTGGAAATTGCTTAAAAAGGCTAGAGCTTCAGTAATACAAAATGGTCTTCACCATCAATTAACAAAACAAATAAATAATTATATTTTTTCATCAGCACTGTCAATCCCAAAAGATATTGATCAAATAGCAGCAGTTGCATTAACATCATCTCAAAAAATGTTGTTTGAAAGTGCTTGGACCAAATTAGCTAATGGTGAGCAAGCTCAGCCGTGACCACAAGGCGATCCACTTTATCTCGTTCAGGCACAAATGTTGTTAGGCACAGGACCTTCTGCAGCAGTAGGTATGCAAGTAAATTTCTCTAATGAAGTGTTACAACTATCGCAGTCAATAGCTTGTCAAGCCCTAATGTCTGTACCTGATGCAGAAGGGAAATGGCAAGATAAATTTGTACCAGTAAAACGGGGCCTTAATGAACCTTATTCCAAATTTGTAGACCGCCTTTATGAGTCTCTTGAACAGCAACCTGAAATGACCTTAGAAATGAAAGAGAACATGTTTAAATTAATGGCCTTTGAGAATGCCAATCCAACCACTAAACGATTGTTAGTCACTCTCCCCCAAGGAGTGTCTGTGGCTGACATGATTGAATTAACCAACAGAGGGATGCAGCAAGCTTACACTGCAGCTTATGCGGCTGCTGTGCGTGAGGCGGTTGCACCATTTTTCCAAATTAAAAAGGGGGGAGAAAAAAGGGGGAAGAAATGTTATAACTGTGGCAAGGAAGGTCACTTTAAAGCGCAATGCAAAAGTCTAAAGGCTCAAAAATGGTGTAGTAATTGTAACAAGGATAATCACCATACCCATGAGTGCAGAAAAAGTTCGGAAACATGAGAAAGAGTGCAGATCCCTCTTGCACTCAGACAGAAATAAGGGGTGTATGGCAAGCTCAAGATCAGGGACAAGAGGTGGTTTCCTGCCCACTCACACCTCAGCCACAGCAGGGAGTGCCAGAGTGGATGTGGAAACAGCAATAGACATTACAATACAAGATCAGAAGGTCCACTTAGTGGATAGTAACGTGGAAGAGCCATTAGGATTTGGATTAAGTGCTTTTATAATAGGGAGATCATCAGCAACTCACCAAGGCTTTCAAGTATTATTAGGAGTAATTGATGCGGATTATACTGATGTTATAAAAATAATGGTTCAAACCCTAATCCCACCTGTGTTTATTCCCAAAAGCAGCAGAATTGCCCAGCTTGTGCTGTTTAAAGCTGTGTTCCAAATGTAGGGGAAGGTAATCGAAGAACTAGTGGATTTGGATCAACCGGACAACCGCAAGTATATCTCTCTCTTGATATACACCAAGGAAAACCAGAATGTGAAATGGTTATCCAATCTCCTGAATGGGATTGCAAAAAATTTAAAATGTTAGTAGATACAGGGGCTGACATTACAATTATATCAGCCCAACAATGGCCTGCCTCATGGCCTACCATTGCGGTGGCCACAGGAGTGTTTGGCATTGGGGGATCCCAAGACACCAGAATTAGTAAAAATCCCATTGTACTTAAATTTCCTGATGGGGCTCAGGTCACCATAAAACCTTATGTGATGCAAGTTCCTATCACATTACTTGGACGAGATGTCCTAAGCCAAGTCAAAACAACATTGGTCACACAACCTTTTCGGTGATGGCCCTTAATGAGCAGCCTATCCTCAAACTTAAATGGAAAGCAGAAACACCTCTGTGGATAGATCAATGGCCAATGAAACAAGAAATGCTGCAAATTATCCATCAGTTGGTTGAAGAACAATTGCAAGCAGGACATATCATCCCGTCACAGAGTGCTTGGAACACTTCAATTTTTGTTGTTCCTAAAAATAACAACAAATAGTGATTGTTACAGTGATGGAATCTATGGGATCTTTGCAGTCAGGATTACCATCTCCTTCCATGATACCAGAGTCTTGGTCAGTATTAATCATTGATCTAAAGGATTGTTTTTTCACCATTCCACTTCATGAGGATGATGGCAAAAGTTTGCATTCTCTGTACCATCTATAAACAAGGCTGAGCCAGCAAAATGGTACCATTGGGTAGTGTTACCTCAAGGTATGAAAAATTCTCCTACTATGTGTCAAATCTTTGTTGCCTGGGCATTAGAGCCAGTCAGAAAAAGGTTTCCTCAGTTAATTATTTACCATTACATGGATGATATATTAATAGCTGGGGAACACATGCATTCAGAAACTATATTAAGTCATTTACAAAAGGAACCGTCCAATAGAGGTTTGAAAATAGCCCCTGAAAAAAGACAGTCTACCTCCCCTTAAAAGTATTTAGGGTAGACAATAACCAATGCCACTATTCATCCACAAAAATTAAAAATTAACACAAAGATCCACATAGTAAATAATATCCAAAAAATAATTGGAGACATCCAATGGGTTAGAAAGCTATGTAGTATTACCAATGATGATCTAAAACCATTAACGCCATTGTTGAACACTACTGTTCAAGCTGATAGCAAAGAACCTTGACACAGGAACATAAAATTGCTTTGCAAAAAATTACACATAAAATAGAATCATGTTATGCACAACGAATACAATTGGAACTCCCAGTGCAATTGATGATTATCAATAGTGGAGGAAATAGACAATATCCATTGGCCATCATTATGCAATGGGACTCAGAACAAAAACAACCATTGCGAATTCTAGAGTGGGTTTTTACTGCACCTACCCCTAAGAAAACCATAACGACAAGAGCAGAATTACTATCACCATTGATCATGAAAGGCAGACATAGAATTATTGAAATTACAGGTACTGATCCTCAAACTATTATTGTCCCATTAATACAAGAATATTTAGACTGACTGCTCAGACATTCTGAGGCATTACAAGTTACTCTTGAAGACTATACTGGACAACTGTCTAATGTTTACCCAGCACATTGATTACTACCATTGTTAATGAACCAAGTAATCGAAAATTTTCCAATGCAATCAGAAGTACCAGTTCAAGGGTTAACAGTTTTTACAGATGCAGGGAAAAAAATCGAAGCAAGCTGCATGCACCTGGTTAGAAGGAAATGAATGGAAATATCACCTCATTCAAGGCCAAAGAGAAGATTCCTTACAGATGCTAGAACTCCAAGCAGTTTTGTGGGCATTTTTGTCCTGGACAGATTTAGGATTAAATGTAGTGTCTGGTTCACTCTACGTAGTAGGAGTAGTAAAAAGGATTGAACGAGGACAACTAAAAGAAGTAAAAACTGAACGCTTAGGAAGACTGTTGCAACAACTAGTTCACACTCTTGATCAGAGAATTGTTGTCTACTTTATTACTCACATCGGAAGTCATCAATCCAAGGAGGCATTAGGATATGGAAATGAATTAGCTGCTCCAGCCTGGTCTGGACCTTCTCCAAATTTGTTTGCACAAGCTAGAGAATCTCACAATTTTTTGCATCAGTTAGCAAAAATGTTGCATAAACAATTTAAAATTCCTTTTGCAGACGCGAAGGGCATTGTCGCCTCTTGCCCGTCCTGTCAAAAAATAGGGTTTGGCCTTGGAACAGGAGTTAACCCACGGGGCTTATCCCCTCTACAATTGTGGCAAATGGATGTTACTCACATAGCAGAATTTGGTAGGCTAAAATATGTGCACATTGTTATTGATACCTTCTCCATGGTTATCTGGGCTACAGCCCAAGCTGGAGAGACAACAAAACATGTTAAAAACCATTTATATAATTCTTTTGCAATACTTGGGGTGCCAAGAAAGATCAAAACAGACAATAGTCCAGCATATATTTCCAAGCGCTTCCAACACTTCTATATCTTATAGGACATCGAATACTATACAAGAATTCCACACTCTCCCACTGGACAAGCAATCATCAAACGAACTCATCAAACTCAGAAGCAAATGCTTCAAACACAAAAAGAGGGAACCACAGGTACGTTGCCAGCTGAATGATTAAGCAAAGTTTTATATGTTTTAAATTTCTTGAGGCTTACAGGAGAACGTCAAGAACCCCCAATGATGATTCACAGCTTAGCAATAAAAGGTGATGCTGAGCGATCTATGGGTATACAGCAACCGTTAGTTATGTTCAAAAATTTAAATACTAGGTAATAGGAAGGACCTGTTAAAGTACAATTAACCTGCAGAGGTTACATGTGTTTGCTTACAGATCATGGCTTGCAGTGGGTTCCATCTTGCTGGGTGAGACCTTGGAAAGAAGGTCAAGTTCGCAATCCTAAACCTTGCAATGGTTCTGACAGTGATTAATGCTCATCCAGTAGGAGTAGTGTCTCCTTGACCAAATATATGGGTAACGATAGCTAATGAGACGGGCCAAGAATCCTTTTGCCTTTCGATGGCTACTCCTTCAGACCCATTACGAACATGTCTATTAAGAATTCCATGTTTTAACCCACAAGAATTTATTGGGTTGGTGTCAAACAACAGTTGGGCAAAGATGACTTTTTCACAGGTCTGTGTTGCTGCCCAAGCTACTCATCCTGGCATCAACACCACAGCCTTTTGGCAAGGTCAGCTCATTATGAATCTTAACAAAACCATGATTGAACCACAAGAGTTAGACTTCTTAGGCTCTATGCCACCCAGCTATGGCACAGTAGTGTTTAAAGGGGATGAGAAAATAGTTGCCTTATTAATTAATTCTAATGTACCCCTGACTGTCGTCCAAACAGTGTCACCAAGCAACCCTTCATATGCTGGGTACCAACCTGGTGATTACTGTCCCCCAGAATATTGGTACTCCAATGTTTGGGGCAATAACACAGTAGGATTACATTTACCCGACCACACTTTCTTGATCTGTGGGGACAGAGCATGGCCTGGAATTCCTTCCAAATAAGTAGGGGGCCCATGTTATTTAGGAAAGTTAACTATGTTTAAGCTGACCATGATTGATCTTTTTAACAGAACATTGTTTAATTATACAAAATGCAATCGGTCCAAATGACAAGTGTACCAGCTAGGACCTGGATGTAATGATCAAGTGCAATTTTGGGATAACCCTACAAACATTATTGCTTCCCTAGTATCTCCAATTTGGACCAAAAAGGTATTACAACTAGTCACTCGTCTTGCATGTTGGACTGGTAATGAACTTGACATAAAATATAATCGGTGATTTGACTACTGATGTCGAGAGTCTTAGACATGCTGTACTTCAAGATAGGGCTGCCATCGATTTTTTGCTTTTAGCACAAGGTCATGGAGTTTGAAAGATTGTTTTGCATGAATTTATCTGGTCATTTGGTATCTATCCATAAGAATCTAAGGAAACTAAAAGATAACATGAAGAAGTTAACTGTTGTAACATCGCCCTTATCAGAATGGTTTGCTTCATTAGGAATCACAGGATGGTTGAAGGAGTTGTTACAAGGGGGAATTGTTGTAATTATTGTAGTTATCATTCTTGCTATTGTTTTGTCATGCTTAGTTTCTTGTATTAGACAATCAGTACAAAAAGGCCTGCAAGGAATTTGGATTGCTCAAAAACAAAAAGAGGGATATGCTGTTGGGATTCTAGAGGACTTTCTGCGAGAGAATGGATATGTGAGCAATCCTGCATGTGAACAAGACTGGTAAGAGCCTCAGCCTGAGCAAGAAGGCGATAAGGATGTAACCCTGAATGAGGGGGGAGAAACTCGACGAGACAAACAACCCCCAGAAGGGGTTGGGACGGAAGAGGAAGTTCCACAAGGCAGGAAGCCTGGCAAGGCTGATGTGGCACTTTTTATCCAACCATAAGAAGGTTTAAAGCGTGGGCTAAGTTAACTGTCCCATCTTGAGGATTTGTACTGCATGTTACTCACGTGTGCGGGAGAACATTATAAAAGGGCTTTCTTAGTTACAATAAATGGGCATTGCTTGATCACATTGGTCGTGTGCGTGCTCAGCTCTCCCTCACTATGCCTGTATCATAGTCCATGTGGCCACATCCATACCTGTATTGATGCTGGGGCTGAATCCTGATTGCTTATGTCCAAGTGAGCCACAGCTCCAGGTTGCAGAGGAAAGAAACTCTCTGCAGAACTGTTGAGG
Organism: Athene noctua; assembly: GCF_965140245.1. NCBI lineage: Eukaryota > Metazoa > Chordata > Aves > Strigiformes > Strigidae > Athene > Athene noctua. The sequence goes on from NC_134037.1 coordinate 76,384,564, forward strand.
TTGCCTATAAACACATCAGCAATTTGGCTTTCTGAAGTTATTCTTTTACATGCTTCTGTCTGTCTGTCTCTTGTATTTATAAACCCGCTTCTACAGACTGATGGGATTACCATTTCTACCCCAGAGGCTGCAGCTATCTTTCCTTTGCATTAATGACAAACATTCTAGAAGTCAAGAGCGAGTAAATTTGTTTCTTGAATACAAAAATCTGTTTAATTAGCTGGTATAATTTGCAGAGCTCAAAAGGGGTGAAAGGAGATGAGGCAAGAAGCTCTGCTAGATTGTGCCAGCCGAGAACCTGCTCCAATGAGTTTTTCAGAAATCCAGAAATCCAGAAAGCAAGTTGCTGGTGTGCTGCATCTTCTCTGCTGGGATATTCTCCAGTGTACAGTGATTATTTGTCTGGCTTGATGTGACTTGAAAGAGAAGCATTTGTGTAAATAACAGAGAAAGTATCAGCAATCCCCAAAATTCCTTGTCTTAGTTTGGGCTGTAATGATGTTAGATGTTAGACTAATGTCAGCTGGGCTAATTACAGCAAATGTCCTTCCTACAAAAACCCCAAAATTCCACATTACTATAAGAACAAGTCCATACTCACTGAAACATGGCATCTTGGTTGATTCCTGAGTTATTCACATTCTTGATGGAATTCTGCCGTTTAAATTAAAAACCTCCAAGGCTGCACAGCATGTACAGGTGAGTAGGGTGGGTAGTTTTATCCAGGCAGATAACTGCACTCCAGCATATTCTATCCTCTCTCTCCCCTGGATGCACTTGCACTGGGTGAGCAGTGAAGAAACAGCTGAGGGAAATACAAACCCTTCCATATTTGTAAGCTCTGCAAAGATTCACCCTTTCCAAAACACTATTTTTCCTCCAGCTGAAAAGTGCAGTGGTTTTCCCTTTTCAGAGCTATTATTTAAAAAGCACTAAGTGGGCTTGAGCCTGTTGAGCAACATCAGTTTCTGTGGAGGGTCCCCTGCATTGCCTCTGCCACCCATGACCAGCTGGGGGGCTGGGGGGCATGTGGGTGCTGGAGGGGCATGCTGAGGCTGTGCCTTATGATTTGCCAGGTACCATTTTCTCCTGAGCGCAAGCTCAGATGTCCCTGTCAGGGAGTACTGGCACAGCCACGTTGTCCGGTATCTACATCCGCTGCAGTTCCCAAATGGCACCATGTCCAGCAGTGCCTTCGCCACACAGAAAGGCTCTTGCTACAGATTTTAGGCAGGATTTGGAGTTCTGTGATGTTGTAGCAGTCAGGTTCTGGGAGGAAATATTCCAGGAGTGGAATAAAGAAAGACAGTTTTCTGGAGATTCCTACCACTAAAGGCTGGGACTTGGCTCCCATTGCTTGTCACAGTGTAACTATGGCATCGCATAATTTGGCTCCCTGCTTCAGTTCCGGGCTACAGTCTCCACATTGCATGTGGCTGCTTAAAACTCCACCTGCTCCCAGGCTCCCAACTGATCACCTTGCTCTGAAACAAAACCCAGGTACAGTTCTGCAGGGGGCTGCCCCATACCCACTATGGATGACCAGGGTCTGGGTTTGGCTCCTGGTGCCCCACAGAGCCCTGCAACACTGTCCCCACTGTAACATCACCAGGGTATGGAGCCCACAGCATTTTGCTACAAAAATCCCATTCTGCTCCCCAGTTAGTACTGTCTTCCCCTCAGTTTGGACACCACAAACTGACAAAAATGCACACAGGTAACACCCAGGGCCCAAAGGAGATGACATGCCCACTGTTAGCAGCAGAGACACAGCCAGAGTGCTCCCGTAGGCAGGGGGGTCTGAGCAGCTGGGGTGGGAGGGCCGGGGGAGCACTGAGAGAGGCTGGAGTCCCGGGACTTGGCACGTCCAGCAGCAGAGATGTAGCCTGTGATTTTGGGGCCGGCTCAGTGCCAGTCCCCCACACACTCGGCCACAGGGCTTGAGCAGCAATGTGCCAGGACGGGTGTCCGGGCAGAAGCAGGTGTGGAGCTGGCACCTGCTGGATTCCTGTGCGAAGCCTGCCCATGTTATTTGCCTGTTTTTGAATTGTGCATTTGTTTGTTTGGTCTGTTTTGCAGGTTATTTTTTGGCAGGAAGTGTGGTGTTTATTTTTCCCAGTGCCTGCAGAACCTCTCGTACCTTGCCTCTCCCTCCATAGCAGGCGAGAACTGTAGTGATTGTAGTGCCCCCCCTACTTGCTTTTTTTTGTTTGTTTGTTTGTTTTTTGGGTTTTTGTTGGTTTTTTTTTTGGGGGGGGGGTTTGTTTGTTTGTTTTTTTTCCCTTTTCGGGGTGGGGGAAGGAAGCTTAGTTTCTTCAGCAGAGGACCCATTATTGATTGTTGTGAAAATACGGGTCTCCTTCAGTGATGCAGCAAAACATAGATGGGGGAGTAGAGGGAACCTGAGAAGTCTGACTGACAAGTCCGAAGCATGACTGTAGCAAAAGCCCCGACCAGATGTGAGGTGGAAGTACAGACAGAACAAAAGGTGATCTGAAGAAGGAAAGACGCTGTGTAGAAGCCCTCCATTCCTATTCCAGCTGTGAGGTGGTGGTGGGGGGTACCCCCGGGCCTCCCCCGCCCTGCCGCAGGAGAAGCGATAGTCACAGCTGCGTGTGACGTGCCGCTGCCAGGCAGCCGCGGAGGGTGCATCGCCCGTGGGCCGGGGGAAAGGAGGTCAAACCAGGCAAGGCAGGGCCGCCCTGCCACCCTGCTGCCCGGGGAGAGGCCTGGGCAGGACGCGGTGCCCACGCCGTCCCCTACACCCAGGCCCGCGTCTAGCCTGATGCGCAGCCTCCTGTACCTTCCCGATGGCTCGGGCAGGAGCCCCGGCGCGGGCGGGCGGGCGGGCGGGCGGGCGGGATGGGCCCCCGCGCGGAGGGGAAAGGCGGTGGGCAAAGCCGTGCCGGCCTGTGCCCGCCCGGGAGTGAATGCCCACCCCGGAGGGGAGGGCGCAGCGCCACCAGGGACGAGGCGCGAGGGAGCACGGTGCGTGGGTAACACGTGTGGGGCGGCTGAAACTCCCGTGGGTGCCCAGGGACGAGGCTCAGAGCCCGCGATCCCCCGGGGAGAAGTTGTCGGAAGGAGCCGGGTGAGCGCCCGCCAGGGCGGGGGGATGCTGCCGGCAGCGGCAGCCGGGGCGGGCAGGGCCGCGGGCAGGGCCGGGGCCAGGGCCGGGGCGGGCAGCGGGGGCCGGGCGGGCCGGGGCCGGGGCGGCGGGGCGCCGCGGGGGGCGGAGGGCCGGCGCCCGCCTCCGCGGGGCCGCCCCGCTGCAGTCTCCCGGCAGCCCGGGAGGAGGAGACGGCGGGGCGCGCAGGAAGCAGCGGGGCAGCCCCGCGGAGACGGACGCCGGGCGGGCGGCAGCTCCGCGCCCCGCCGCACCCGCCGCCCGCGCCCCGCGCCCCCCGGCCCCATGGCGGGGCCCGCCGCCCCCCGCGCCCCGCCGCGGCCCTGGGCCGCCCTGCTGCTCCTCGCCGCCCTGCTGCCCGCCGCCGCGCCAGGTAGGCAGCCGCCCCGGGCGCCCGCCCCGCGGTGACTCCGCGCCGCCTCCGCGTGGGTGAGCGTCTGCTGGCCCACGCGTGTCGCCTGCCGCGCCCTGCCCGCCTCCGTGGGTTGCGTGGCGGGCAGGGGAGCCGCGGGGCCGGAGGGGGGTGTTTCGGGGGCGCCGAGGTGACGGGAGACCGGGTGCCCTGGGGCGCCGTGGCGGGGCTGCGGGGCTGCGCCGCTCCCTGCCTCCGCCTGGCCCGGGGACCGGCGCCGCGGCGGCATCGCGGGGGGACGCCCCGCCCGAGCCGGGCCGCCTCCCGTGCCCCGGCGCCGCGGCAGAGGCACCTGCCGCTGCCCCGTGTTTGTGCCGGTCCCCCAGCCGGTGTCGCTGGCCTCCCGCAGGCAGCGGAGGGAAATCGGAGCGGGGGGTCGGCTGCAAACCTGGGCAAGCCCCGGCACCGAGGGCCTGGGGGACCCTCGCGGCTCCCGGAGGCCGGGACCCCGCGGGTCAGCCCGCTGCGGCTCGGCTGCGCTTGGGACAGCGCCGGGGAGCCGGGCTGCAGCCCGCAAGGGCTGAGGGCAACGGAGGGCTGCTTGCTTCTTGCCTCTAGCCCGTGAATACCTTATTCCCGCTGGCACCGGGCGCCGGTCCCGTCGTCCCGCCTGGGCTCGGCTGAAGAGCCCCGCTCGGGCGGTTAACGGCGTTGGCACCGGGCAGCCCCCGCGCTGAGCATCTCCGGCAGGTCAGGGGCTAGATCCCTCTTTCTTCATTCCCGCCGCCGGAGCCCCGTGGATAGGATCAGTCTGGGCGAGGCTGAGGCTGCTGTCAGGTTCCCCAGGCTCTCAGCCTCTGGTTTAAACTCCAGAGCAGCCTGGAGATGGGGTTGTGGGGTGCGGTGGCAGATCTTCCTCGTCCTTTCCCGCGTGGAAGCAGCGTACGTTAACTGCATTCTCGGTGACACTGTTTGCACCGCAGGCAACGCTGAGCCCCGAATCTGTCTCTGCTTGTGCTCACAAGGTCTTGGCACCAGAGTACGGCTAGAGGCAGGGTAGAGGGGAACAAATAGAGGCATTTCAGCACCAGATTTTAACTGCTGGGGTTACAGTGGCTAGGGCGGTACGGGGACACCTGCTCCTTGGCACAAATTGTGGTGGCTGTCCCGTCTCCAGCCCGGTGCCGTAGCTGCAGAGGATCCAGCCAAGGGCGATAGCCTTCTCACCCCCGGCAGCTCTGGGCTGGGCAGGAGAACCCGGGACTAAGTGTCCCCCGTGGCACTAGTGTGCAGCAAAACAAACTGGAAAGATCTGCTTAACCTGGAACAAGGAAAAGATCTTTGAGCCCGGTTTGAAGACCCTGCACAGCCCTCTCCTCATGGGCTGCTGAAGGTGCAAGGCTGAGCGCTGAGCAGGTTTTCTGGCAGGTGCCCATGTATCCATCCACTGCTGTCTCGCTTTCCATGACATCCTGTGCTCGTCCAAGTTAAGCCTGGGACCACTCTTCGGGAAGTGGATTTGTAGTAGCGCTGCTCTGTGGCAGTGGGACATGGAGAGGGAAGTGGATCTGCAGTCCCTGGGTCTGCCTGCTAGAAAGCGAGAGGAGAAGGAGGGAAGGGAGCCGGGAGTTTGTGTGCTGATAGCATGGGCAACATCCACGGGAAATGTCACAGCCTCTGAGGAAAAGGATTTGCTGTTGAGCGCAGGCAGACTTTTTGTTTCTCTGTGTAATGTCTAAAGTGATTCTAGGGGAGTCTGAAACTTTGCTGGTAATTTTGGATGTAGCATCCATACAGTCTTTCTGCGTTTGGAGTCCCACACCAATGCACTGTAAAACCAAGCCAATTTCTGAACAAACCCAAATGTCTTGGCATAGCGCTGTGCAGAGCTCTGCGTGCTTCCCAGCTACGGACCTCTGGAGCACACCAAAACCTGCTGGGGTGGGAACACTGCGCCGTTAACCCCAGAGCAGCTGTACAGGACTGGGCGTGGGCTGCACGTGTGCTCCTTGTCCCTGGTGGTGTGCTGGCCATGCTGAGTGGGCACCACTTCCCATCTCCAGTCTAAAGAGTAGTTTATAAGCCACTAAACCCAGACTGTGCCCTGAACAAGTGTAGCCTCAGGCAGGAGGACTGGTGAGTGCTGGAGTCTTTCCTCAGGGGGTAAAAGTGACTGCTGAGTGCCTTTTCTGCCCTTGGCTCTGCTTTCTCATCTTCTAGCCATGTTTGCAATGGTCCCTTCCCATCCTCCTTTCCTCGCCTTTCCAGCATGCACTCTGTCTAGGTGACCTGTCCCAAACTCACTCAGCACTTTGGAGCCTTTGCCAGAGCGCCACGTTTGGGAGATGGGGGCTGCCTTGGCTCAGCTGAGGGACTCTGACAAAGGAAGTGAAAGAGCTCTTCATTTTTTGTCTGTGGAAAGAAAGAAAAGGTTTTTCCCCAGTGAGGGTCTGGCACTGGGCTGGTGCTGTCATTGACTGTGCTTCTGTTTATCAAAATGGAAAGCCAGTTTGGGGCCTGTGCCTGGGATTGCTGTGGGCAGTCTCTTGGGCCAAGGAAGCATAAGAGAAGGGTGTTGTGCTGGCACCAGTTTAGGGGGCAGATCCCATTTGTGTATTGCCAAGAGAGATTTTTGTTGCTTGCTGCCAGATACTGTGTGTGGAAGGATGGATACTGGCGACAGAAAGCCGTCTTCCTGTAGAAACCCTCCTTGGTTGCTTTTATACAGACAATATTCAAGCACTACCTGTGGCCAGTGGGAGAAAATTGGGAGGGACATTAAGATGAAGCTGTGCTCAGAGCAAGAGCCTTTCTGAGAGCGACACTAACTCTCCTTTCGCCTCCTTGTCTAGACTGTGTGACACAGAGAAAGCAGAAAGGTCTCTGAGGGAATTTTCCATTTCATTTAGCTCTAAGGAAATTATCTTCTCAGTTATATAGGACAATGCTGTAATGGTCTTAACTGTATAGCTCTGTACCAGCCTCTGGGTGTGTCAGAGGTATGAAAGCCCTTGTGCTGTCCAAGTCTGTAATTCCAGCTCTTCAGACAGCACATGGACTGAGGTTGGCTGGACATGTGGTTAAGAAGATGGTTTCAGAAACTGATCTATACAGTAAGAAAATAGAGTTGGGCTGAGTAGATCAGGCAGCAAAACAAAGACGTGGCATGCTTTCTCTCTGCCTGCAGAGGGAATGGGATCTTGTCTGTATGATCCAGTGCGTTGAGTGAGCATTCACATGCCCAAAAAACACAGCTTCCTCCTCAGACACATTCAGTTCTCAAGTGACAGTGATATTTCTCATGCAGGACACTGAAATGATAAATGTGGCTTCTGAGTCTCAGGATAACTGAGGTTGAGCTTCATGTCTGCTCCAAGTTGTGTCTAGCTGTCTGCAGGTGGTCTGTTCTCTTCAGATGAATGGAACAAAGCTGTATTTTCACCAGGCTCAGTTTCTGGTGCATGCCTGTTTCTCCAGCTGGCAGCTGTGTCACCCAGATCTCTCCATCACGGGGGAAGTGCTCAGGAGTGTCGCTAAGGTAGCATTGGGATGTTCTGCCATCAGGCGTTGGATCTCTTAAATTGACACTGCTGCAGCTCAGGCATAACCAGGACCAGAACCTTGTCCTGACCAAAGACCTCCAAAGTGAGCCTGCATTTAGCAGCCTGAGTGTGATCCCAAATATTCCAAAATCTACAGCCAAACCAGCACCTTTTTATTCTTTTTTTTTTTCCTGTAGTTTTGAAATGTCAGGATCCACTTATCTTGAGTTACCTGTCTTTGTAAATTAGTATTATTAACTACCCCCTCACCTGCCCAAGCAAACCGATTATAACTAGGTACACGCATGTATCATGGAAACATCTACCACTTGTTGCATTTGTGGTTTCTGCTGGTGGGACGGAGTGTGGATGTTTCGCTGTGCCTCTCACAGACCGCTGATGCACTAAGCAAGTGCTCCCTTCTCCAGAGGGAACGGTGTAGACATTGGTGTGCCTTCCTCTCGGGAAGGTCCGTGCTGCTGTTTTCTCCCCGAAGCTGGAGGTGTACTACACTCTTCTGCAGCCTTGAGAGGGCAGTCCCGGCCCTGCAGACGCTGCGCTGGTCCCTTCGGCAGGTACCAGCCCTCCCTGTTGTGCTTTTCTTCCCTCCGAATCACCACTTGTCTTTTCTGTTTCACAGCCCTGTAAAGCAGCAACAGTTTCACTGGTGTGTTACGCTACAGGATTGCTCTTATTCCTTTGAGTGCAGCTAAGGTTTTATGTGCTTGGATCTATGAGTGTTTTCGTTATTCCCCAAGATGAGAGATCGCTTCACCTCTGCAACCCGTGCCCCTGCCCAGCACAGGAGAGGGGGATGAACTGCCGGGTTGTGAGGCAGTGAAATCCAGAGGGGAGCAGCAGATCTTGAAACTGGGGAGATCCTTTCCCTCTGGCTCTTGCGGAGCCCACGTGTGCTGAGAACGTGAGTTTTGACTATGTTTGCACTGACACCATAGCCTCTGAGGAGTGGTATGGCTTACATTTTCAAGTCAATAGAGGAGTGATGGGTCTCTTGAAGAAATGGGAGATCATCTGGAATATCCTTTGCTATGCGTGACCCAGTATAAAGCCTTTCAAATCATGTTTACATTTTCTTATATGGGTTTGCTATACTGCCTCTTATTCTTCTGCGCTGTTGGCTGCAAAACTTGCAGTCTGTGTTGAATGTTCACAAACTGCAGTGCCAAAATAAGCACTGCCAAGATCAAGACAGTGGCTTAAAAAGCACAAGATTTAAAAAACAACTGCTGAGATCTTTTGCTTTGCTGTCTGTTCTCTGAGTCTCGGGACACACGTTTCTAAACTTTCCTCCACACCCTGGATGTCTAAGGGTTTAGAGGGACGGTATGGTTAAGCCTGCATCTTCACTGTCTGTCTCTTACCAAAGAGGCATTTAGACCAGCGAGGGGATTTTGCAGTGACTCTGTACCTGGCTAGATGGACTCCTGATGCTCTGATCCCAGCTCTCGCATTTATTCTTACTTGCAGGCACCAGCAGTGTTTGCCTGCAGCACCTCCTTAGATGGATTAATTTCCTTTGGGGACGTACAAGCACCTGGAAAGTGTCAGGTTTCCCTGGTTTCTCTTCCAACTTTAGACAAGATTGTAATGAAAAGGAGCTTTTTCTACAGTGGACCACACGGCTGAGTGCTTAACTACTATACTGGTAGCAGAGTTAACGAGCAACATCAGTGTTTACACGGTGGCTCCTTCATTGCATGGTCTTGTCTTGCCTGGGGAGATGGGAGGTTGTGCTGACAGCTCATGTGCCTCTGGTCCCCAGAAAGGCCTATGCAGGCTACCGATCTCCCTCCACCTCCTTCATCCTGGGAGGGGATCCTGGTACCCACCTCTCTCCAGATCTCTCGTCCTGTGCCCTGCCTTCCTGGGTTTTTGACACATGTAGCTCTGAAGATGCCAGTTCCTCCTCCCCGGCTCCCTGGGACTGCTCTCTGGGATGTAATGTAAGGTCTTCTCTCCTCCTCTGCCCCTCAGAGTTTCTGCAAATGTATGTTCAAGCTTCAGTGTGTTTTGTACCATTCACAGCACTTTCAGGATGGTTAAAAATCTGTGTAGGTTATATTGTATGTTTCCCAATCAGCAGTCACCGTACCTCACTCACTGAACTCGTAACCCCTGGCCTACTGTTAGCTCTTCATAAATGACATCTGTGCCATGGGACATGGGAGCTCTGCACATGTGCCAGGTCAGGGTACGTACCCTGGCTGTGTCACGGCCTCATGCTGTGGAAAGAGCTGACTGTGCTTCATTGCCTCTGAAATCGGTCCCTATGTGTGGCTCCATCATGGTGTAGGTGCTGGTATTTGTCAGAGTTGGTCTATATTTAAAGCAAATAGCCCCAAGGAGTGGAGAAACAAGGAAAAGTGGAAGAAATACCCAAGTAATTTAGAAATGGTGTGCTCTAAACAGAGCTTTTCCTAAACAAAGGGAGTATTGTTAGTTACATCAGATGAAATACTGAAATCCTGTTGTAAGGAAGGCAGTCCAATATTCTTCTCGCCCTGGAAGAAAACCTAGAAGGTACATCCAAATTTAACTATGTATGTATTATAAAGCGATCTGGAGAAGTGTGCATTTTAAATCACCCTTCTTCAGTGAGTAACTTGATCATCAAATCAGCTCTTCATTAAGTGGAGCAAATTACCCTTTGAGGACTGTGGAGTGTGTTCATATTTCATTGTTCCAGCACAGCTATTTCACTATTACTCAGTCATCAAGTCCTCTTGGGCATCTTGCAACAGTCCCAGTTCCAGCAAATCTTTCCGACTGTTGTATTCTTCTGGCGTTAAACTGAATATTTTTCCACTGGAGGAGTCGGTCATTCTTAATATATACATCTGCTGTAAAATAAGAGGCAGCTCTTCAAATGGTTATTTGTCATCATGTTTACTGTATATTTGGCTGCAATATTTTGGCTGAAACTGATTTTGGGGAAAAAGTGCAGAACTGCTGGAGCTGGAACGTTTTTTCTGGTCACTAAAAAGAAGACAAAAAGAAGAGAAACTGAACAGTCAACATAATTTTTTGTGGTACTCTGTAATGATCTTCGTTATTCCTCCTCTCAGAGTGGCATCCTTGGAAGGGCGTACATGGTGGGAAGGGATTTAGTTCGTAACAGGCAACATCTACTGAGTTTACCTTAAAACTCCCACAATCAGAAAGCAGCAAATGTGACTGTCAAACAGTGCTGCCGTGGCTGGTGGCTCACGATGCCCAGTGCCCAGCCCAAGCTCCACCACCCACCTGCCCAGCACTCGCAGAGCCCCTGGGTGCTCCCACTGCCGAGGGAAGGGAGCATGGGAGCAGCACACCGTGCCTGCCCCTGCCACCCCTCTGGCAGCATCAGGAGCAGTGAGCCCTGGGACTTTGCCCTCTAGTCCCTTCTCCCCTGCAGCAGAAGTAGACAAGCCTTGTATTTTCAGCCTCGGGAAGCCAGCATTTGGTTTTGCCTGTGCTGCTGAGGTCCTTGCGCCAGAGCATTGCAGCATGCTGGCTGCAGCCAGATAGATGAAAGGCTGGATTTAGATGCTGTTATTCCTGCTGGGTAGTGTCTTGCTTTACATGGCAGTCCTGCTGAAATACCTAACAGTGTCAGAATCCGTCCCTGCATGAACAGTTGAGCTGCACTTTTGCATAGTGTGAATGTCTTTCCCTTTCATCACCTTTTGAAGCCATGCCGAGTTTGGTGACATAATTGTGTGGTCTTCAGCATCAGATGCTTTGCAGATGGCCCTGCAGCTCATGCACAGAGAGGCTGGAGTAGCATGAAGCTCACGGCAGGCCGGGGACTTGGCAGAATGCTTGCTACACTTTGCAGGAATGGGTGCTCTGGGTTACGTGTTCGCAGCTTTACCGTCTGTGTCAGCTGAGCTTCGCACCGGCTTCTCCCCTCTCTGTGCTATCAGTTTGACGTTTATGGTCTCCCAAAGTAAATGTATTATAAAGAATGTAAGAGCAAATGGCAGTGATGGAAAGGCTCCATCTGGCTCGGCTGAACTGATACTTCAGCCTGATTTCAGGTTGCATGTATTTTTAATACATGTATTTGGTAAGCGTCTGAGGCCTTATTACTGGGGAGGTGGGCTGGGGATCACAGGACCCATTTTCATTCATAGGTCTGAGACAGATTTTCAGAGTGACATCTCACCTTTCCTGGGCTCCGTCTGGCCATGTTTTAAAAATGAGTTAAATGCTTTTTCCACATTGTGGTGCCGGAGGACTGCCCAACCACTATTCTACTTGAAACTTTCCAAGCAAGAAGTAAGGATTGAAATCTTTTGTGAGATGCTCAGTAGTATTTCCACAGGGTTTTATCAAACCTCAGTAAGAGACTGTTGGTTTTGTTGTATTGTTATTTCACATAGCATCCCTCTTACTTGTGTTGTTATTTCACATAGCATCCCTGAAAGCAGTGAGCTGACTGTCCCCTGAGGTGGAGAGGGCATGGGCTCAAGTTTTCCTCTGTGACTCAGGACATGGGTTCTGATGTTGCCCCTGCTGTAAACTCCCTCTTGTCTATTGTGTGTCGGACTGTGATTTGTGATAAGATTACACACATGCTTATCTGCTGTGTGTATGGTACTCCCTGAAATCACTGGACACAGCTGAAGGAAGTACATGCATATTATTTTGCTCGATCAGACCTGCAAACTGATGTGGCTTGGTGTATGCCTCTCCAATCTGGGGATGTGAATCAAGCTACACCACAGAGAGGTGCTTGAGAATAGGTTCAGCTTAGTGATCAGGTCACATTTCTCTGGTGAAAGAGACTGTGAGAACGGGCTTGGAGAACCTGAAAAATGTAAGAGTATCCCAGCTTTCCATTTATTTCAGTCAGCAAACTTCAGAGTCTACTTGGAACTGTTTAAAAAGTGATTTTTAATTCCTGCTTTTTATTGGCTTCTGTGTTCCTTAACTTGTTTGTTTTGAGAGTGAAATGATTTACTGTCAATCTAGATACTTGCTATGTTGTAGAATCTTAGGGTAGCTTTGGTGATGCTGGAGCCCTTCTCCTGAGTCTCAGGTCCAAAGCTGTGTGTATGCAGAGGAGAGGAGAAGATGCACTTGGAGTGCATGGCTGTAAAGACCTGAACATCTTCTCCTATCATGATGACCCTCCAAGAAGGTCCTGAATGGCATTCATCCCTTGAAGTGTCTGGTGCTTGCAGACACAGAAGAAATTTCTCTCTTCTGAAAGAAACAAAGGCAACAGAAAATGAAATTAATCAGAAAAATGAGCTCTTCTGTGGTGGCACAGCAGCAGTATTAAAAACCTAGAAAGTCCAAACCTTAAACAGCAATATAAGCCAGCCAAATTTTCTTGTTAGATGTGTATAGTAATGTATTTTTTTGTTTGCAATGTGATAATTGCTGTGCCAGGGTGCTGAGTTCCTGTTCTTCACTCTTCATGGCTACCATAAGTGGAGCTGCTCCTCCGAGAAGTGTGTCAGGGGGCTGAGCCCTCAGTGGGTCCTGTGTGCATCTTCATGTAAGCCCTTCCCAGTCAAGGTCAGAGCTGCTGGGTTTCAGTTGTTGAGTGCAAGATAAGACCTGTTTATTGCCATGAGATGTCTCAAATCACACATGCTCCCTGCTGCCCATGCAGCAGCTCAGTTGCTAGTGCAGGACATGCCATGCCTTTGGAAGTGCTGATTGCTGAGGGCCAGAAATTTCCTCAGACACACTGACTTTCCACTGTAAAACCAGCTGTTTAAATTACACTCAGGGAGGGATGATGAGTGGTATGAGACATTACAGAATCACAGGATCATCTAGGTTTGAAAAGACCTTGAAGATCATCCAGTCCAACCATTAACCTAACACTGACAGTTCCCAACTACATCATATCCCTCAGTGCTATGTTGACCCGACTCTTAAACACCTCCAGGGATGGGGACTCCACCACCTCCCTGGGCAGCCCATTCCAACGCCTAACAACCCCTTCTGGAAATAAATGCTTCCTAATATCCAGTCTAAACCTTCCCTGGCACAACTTGAGGCTATTCCCTCTTGTCCTGTCACTTGTTACTCGGTTAAAGAGTCTCATCCCCAGCTCTCTGCAACCTCCTTTCAGGGAGCTGTAGAGGGCGATGAGGTCCCACATTGTGGGGTGTTTGGTGCCACACTGTGCAGGTCGGGCTGAAAACCTGTAGCTGGTGATATTACATGGGAATGGGAACGAGTGGGAAACCTTGAAGGGGTGGAAATAGATTTCCGACAACCACTTTAGTAAAGTTAAAAGAGAAATGGTTTTGTATTGGCTTAAGTCTTTCCTTGTGGTGGTGACAAGCCAACTGTCCCACAGTGCACTAGCCCAGGGCAGTTGTAGCTATGCAGGAAGGCTGGTGTGGGCATGGTTGTGACTGCACAGCAGTGCAGTGGGAGCATGTCTGGGAGAGGATGGTTTCCACACTCCCCATTGGGAATGGAGGGAAGGAACCATCCATGTTTGCATCAGTGGAGGAGAGAGAGAAGGAAATACAAGAGAAGACAAGGTTTTTTTCTGGCATCAGCAGGTAGAGAGGAAGGATGTCATCCCAGTGGAGAGAGCTTAAGTGAGACCTCAGGGTCTGGCGGGGGTAGTCATCAAGAGTAGCTGATGAGCTAGTATAGATGTTTCTGAAAGAAGGTGGTGTGCCTGAAGAGAGGGGGGATTCTTTTTAGCATGTTCCTACCATTCTACTTGTTGCTTTCCTTGGGGAGAAGGAAGTTTTTCCTTAAGACTGCAGCCTTGCAGAACAAGCTGCTAATAACTGCAGTAAGGGTGGCAGAAACACATCTTATGAATCCAAACATAAGAGCCTCCATAAAATTAGCCATAGGGTTTCCAAGATTTTTGGCAGTGAGAAAGGACCCATTTTGTGTTTTCAGCAAGACGGACCTCTTGCAAAAATATATTTTAAATGCTTGTGCTGTATAAATATATATTAAAAAAAAAAAACCACACTTTTGTTATGGTTACAAGCAGTCCCCGTAAAAACCAAGAAGGCAAATAGTGAAACTTTGAAATGTCTGTAGGAGCTTTTGGGGCCCCTTTGTATGGAAGGAAATCACTGTGTTTCAGGAAGCTTTGCTGCTTTAACTAAATGTTTGTGCTACTGAACGGTCGCAGATGGCCAACCCAGAAGACGGTAGTGAGTTGCTTTAAGCTACTTGTAAAGCAGTACAAATTTCTTTGCCTTGCTAGTAGTGGCCAGCCTTGGTTTGAGGGGTCCAAGCCAGGGCTTTGTCTTGGCTGTCACTGCAGGGCTGCTTCTCCAGCACTGGCCACATAGAACATCTAGGTCCAGGCTGCCCATAACTCTGTTGAGTAACCTCTCCTTGTGTGCCATGAAGGTCAAGTTGAAGCACTGTGACAGTAGATGTTACTGTCATAGAAGTAAGGGTTGGTTTTCAGCAGGAGCCCATTATAGGAACTGGCCAGCAACGGTGATGGAATGTTCAGAGCTCACAAGCAAAGCGGGCAATACCAAATGGGTGTTTTGGTATTTGAAAACTTCATTCTTCCGAACTGCACCAGTGCCAGCTCTGTCTCAGGGAGTCACCTAGTGTACCTATCAGTACACCTTTTCACTCCACCCCTCCTTCCAAATCTTCCACTTTGGGTGTTCAAACAATGATACATGAATCGTCATGCTGGAGCGAGTGCAGAGGAGGGCAGCGAAGCTGGTGAAGGGCCTGGAGAATAAACCCTATGAGGAGCGATTGAAGGAGCTGGGACTGTTTAGTTTGAGGAAGAGAAGGCTGAGGGGAGACCTCATCACTCTCTGCAACTACCTGAAAGGACATTGTAGAGAGGTTGGTGCTGGTCTGTTCTCACAGGTAATTAATGATAGAACAAGAGGGAATGGCTTTAAACTGCAACAGGGGAGGTTTAGACTGGACATTAGGAAAAAAAGATTTCACAGAAGAGGTGGTCAGACAGTGGAATAGGCTGCCCAGGGAGGTGGTGGAGTCACCATCCCTGGATGTGTTTAAGGGTCGTTTAGATGAGATGCTGGGGGATGTGGTGTGGGGGTAGAACTTGAGAGTAGGGCTGGTGGTTGGACTCGATGATCCCAAGGGTCTTTTCCAACCTGAATGATTCCATGATTCTGTGAATAGCGCAAAATAGGAGTCCATTCACGTTGGTAATGTATGGCTCCAGCAGGCTGCTGGCTGTGGCATTTTAAAGACTCTGGAAGTCTACCATGGTTGTTTCTGAGACTTGCTTTCCTGCTTTTGCTGAGGCTTTGTTGACTTGAAGGGCTGATTTTCTTCCCCAAATACCCCTCTTGCTGTATATCCCGCTGGTCAGGGATGCTCTGTGCCGTGGGGAGAAGCTGCAAGTTTTGCACCTCAACATTGGAGGCCAAACCATCAGTTGCTTTGTAGATATTTGTATTTTTGGTTCTAGATATCCCTGGGCTAAATCGATGAAGATGTCATGGATTCTCTTCTACAAACCGGCAGAGCTGTGAGTGCATCTTCTCAGTATGTTCAGCTGCTTTTCAAGGGTATTAATTTCTTAATAAAAAGAAATAATAAATCTATATAAATCTAAAATAATAGAATCTTGGCTGATCATCCCAGCTAGTAGTTGGCAGATCATGGTGTGTAAACGGATGTGGTGATTGCAAGTGGCTGCTGCCGTTTGCCTCAGTCATGTCTGCTCGGCTATGGTAGGACTAGTTACAGAGTAATGTGTAATGAAGCCCAGGGCTTTGCATGAAGATGCTGCTTTGAATATGACTGCAGAGGTTTGCTTCTTGAAAAGTAAATTAAATAAGAAGGTCATGTATCAGTAATGAAGATCTGTTCTTATTCGTCTCTTATCTGACCCCAACCTAGTGCAGAGCTCCTTAGAATACTGATAATACTATTCTGGCCATTTCCTTGGCATGCATTTTACCAATTATCTATAAGTTTTGCACTTTGGGAGACTTAGAGTGTGTGCTGCCAGCTCTCTTTCCAGGGTACAAATGTATGTATGTACTTTTTGAAAAATATTGTACGATAAATAATGTGGAATAAAGTTCTTTAGAAGAATCAGGGCTGGTGTTATTTCAAGATGTGAATTGTAAACAGTTTTATATTACAGGTAGATAAATAATGTTTTAGTGTTTTTAGTTTGCATTTTTTGTGAAGAGAAAGAAGCAGAGACTGTGTTACTTTAGGATCTACTTTTTCCAATCCCTGTGAAGAAAATCTCTGAGAGCTGCTAATGAAAGAGCAGAGATTAACATTGAGCCAGCGTTTTGTTCTTATCAAACCTGTACCTTGCAAAACTCAAACTTTTCTGATTTATGAAAGGTTTGCAATGTGAAATAAAAATGGAGAGTTTTAACTTTTTTTTCCCCTTCAATGCATGATGAAGCTTGAATTCCTACTCTCTGACTTGGCGAGTCTGAGGCATTTTTGGCAGTTTCAAGTGGAAAGTTGAACGTGCATTTTAACTGGAGATGGAATGGAAAGACTTTACATAAACATGTGAATCTCCGGTAGAGTAAAAAATCTGTGCTACTTTACAGGGGAAGGGAGAAGGTTTGGATATATTGAGGTGGTTTTGGAGAGAGGTGTAAACCAACCCCCCACATGCATGTAGCCCAGAGCTCTTAAGAAGGATGATTTGGTGAAGTCTGTCATGTGCGTAAAGGAATGAACCAAAAGCAGAGCCACACCATCCAGATTGCCAACACTTTGGATCCAAAGTTAATCTTTGTTTCTTAAGTGTCTCACTGACCCTCTTTTTCCTTTTTTTTTTTTTTCTTTTTCTGTGTGTGAAAATTACAAATTTTCAAAATCCCACATATATAAAGAAGAGTTGAAGCCATGAGTTTTTGACAGTTGTGGCTTGGTTAACACTTCTTGATGTTTCCACAAATGACTGATCTAATCCATTGGATGGGTGTTAAAGTGCCCAAAATGAACAGGTTTTTGAGAGGCTCTGTAGAATGGGTATGTACAGGTGAAGCCAGCTGAGAGTTGTCCCCCTCCACAGCCTGACACCCCAAAACAGTACAGAGAAGGTTAGCATTTGTCTCCTGCTTTGAAGATCTGCTATAAAACGTTGCAGCAGCCAAGAGCTGAGCGAGGTTTGGAAGGAAATTAGGTGTTTGAATAGCAGTATTTCATTAAAAATATTATACAATTCACATATGAAGTGAATAATAGGAGCAAAGCATAGAAAGCTTTGTGCTTTATGGATGTGGGTAACCACTGCTTGATGAGGTTGGAGTAAAAGCTGGTGCAGAAAGAGAACTGTGCTGCCTGCTGTGACTTTCCATAAGACTAGTCTCTATCTCCCATCAGGGTAATTATGCAAAATGGGTTTTTTAGCCTTTGAATGAGAAGGGCCTCATTCTTCACTTGACTGCCTCTGCAACGTGCCACTGATTTTAATGAGATTGCACTAATGTGAAAGCAGAGCAATGGAGTGAAGGTTTAGGTTCATAAGAAGTAATCCAGGTGCACAGCATAAAGATGCCGCCACGGTTTAGTTAGCCTCCTAATGAGTAGTGCAATTTTGGTAGGTAATTTTTCCTCCCTGGAGATCTATGGCCATACCTGCAGGAAGCAGGACAGAGGTTGGCTCACAGGAGCGCATGCTCTGGCTTTGACTTGTGTTCCCTGCCAACCCACTTCAAAGCTAGCTCAGACCACTGGGACGCAGGGAGAGGAGCAGTGGTGGAGGGGATGCATGACAGCCTAGAAAGAATACTCTTTTTACTACTTCGCCTGTGGGCATCCTTTGAGGCCCACCTAGAGGGGAATAGGCTGACTTACCTGCAAGCCATCTGTACAGGGGGCAGAGTAAATGTGGGTAGGCTGCAATGCAGGGACTCCCAGAGCCAGGTCCCATGTCCAGACTGGGCAGAGCGGCATCATGCAAGCTCCATGCTGGTGTCAGTCCTGGAGAGAAGGGCACGCGTGGGCTTGTGGTCCTGCACATCTGGGTCACCTTTCCCATCTAGTCATACCTGTGTGGGCATCAGCTACAGGAGGAGAAGTACCTGTTTCATTCTTCAACTTAAAGCTCTGCATGTGTTCTCTTGTGTGGAAATCTCTAAAGAAAGCTTTCCCTGGGTGGCAGCTTCACAGAATATGAGAAAGCCATTAAGTCAGTCTGAGCAAATTTTTTGTCTTATTCCATGTTTTCATGAAACCATCAGAGATTTCAGATAAATGGAGCAGTGCTAGCAGATGATGTAATTTCTTCCTACTGCCATGGTGGATTTTACCATGTGCATTTGTGCCAGAGGTCAATTATTTTTCACAGAGACACATGTAGATATTATGGCTCAGAAGTGGCAGGTCTCAGTGTGCGAGTTAGTATATTTTACAAGAGGGATAATATACATCCTGGTGCAAGCTTTGTGTTATCTTCGTGCCTTCTTTTGTTGAAAAGTTCCACGGCATTAGAGAATGTTGCTGCTCATCACAGGTTGTGCAGCCAAAATCCTGCCTGGGCTCCAAGGGGTTCTTCCAGTAGCCTCATGCCCCTGACAGCCTTTGACCTGTTTGGGGGACAAGCAGCAGGCTGGGGCAGCGGAGAACAAGTGGGAGCCCCGCTTTCCAGGAGCTCGCAGTGGAAGGGCCTGCTAAAACGCATGGGTTTGTCCTGGGCACTGGTCACAGATGAATCCTGCCCTTACAGGCAGATAGGCTCATGCGTGTGTGCCCTTGGGTCTGCCATGACAAGCTGTGGAGTTGCTCAGGGGGATCCTGCTTCCTCTGGAATCTCTCAGGGGATCATTTCTTCTCCTACCTTCTTCTGCACTCAGAGAGCACCATGTGAAGTGCGCTTAAAGCCATTTCCTCTCCACTAAGGGAAAGTGTGACCTCTTGTGACACCAATGGGCTGCTTCACCATCAATTAAACTGTGCATCCAGGGCCAATTCAGTTAAAGGCCCCAGGCTTTGTAGAAGTGGCTGTGAGAAGTGTGTAAGGATGGTGCATGCATGCAGGTGGAACTCAGGGATGTCTCAGGAGAGACATGGCTTCCAAGTGTTCAGCACTGTGTGGTGGATTTGTCCACCATGGTGTTCACCTCTTCTCTTCAATGGACAGTGTATTTTCAATCCCTGATTTGGCAGCAAAATATGCATTAAAAAAGCAGTATGAGTCAGGTGATCCTGATTTAAAGAGGAGACTGACCAAAATTGTACCTTTGTGGCAATGTTATGTTTGTTCTTTCCTGACATGGTTTTTGAGGTACTGTATGCTTCATTTTAAACTGTCAGAAACAAAGAGGTTACCTCACTTTTGAGTAAATAAATAATGCAATTATGAAGAAAAGAACAAATTGGAGGTGAAGATAATGTGAAGACTACAGTCATAAGCACAGCGTGGAAAGACACCAGCTCTGAAGGGGTGCATTTTGTTCCAGACAATGTCTTGCCAGAGCATGAGTTGCTCGGTGTGGGTTCACATTCTGATTTTTTCAGGCAGATTTCCTTCCTGCCATAGAACTTCTGACCAGGGCTCGAGAACAGCCTATACAAGGATTAAGTAGAGGAAAACAAGCTCAGTTAACTTTATCCTGAGTTTTTGTTACGTTTGTGATTGCAGTCAGATTAAATTCAGACTACATCACTTAAAGCGCCCTTGGGCTCTGATTTATCTCAGAAACAGGGCTTAAAATGTTGTAAGTTGATATTTGTGCTATTTCTGCAATTGAATATCCACTGAAGCCAAGGAATGTGAATTTCTTGCCACTAGGAATGATCTGAGCATCATGGGATCTGCCAGCTGAGACAGCCAGGAGTCCTGCAGGGCTGTGCAGTGTCAGCACTGGGAAACCTCAGGTGCATCTCAGGGGAGAAGCACTAATATTCCCTCCTTCCAGAGGACAAGTGACTGAAGGGATGTGTGTGGAGGAATCAGTTGGGATCAATGACTTTATCAGGCCTGCTGACAACTCATGCTATTCCTCTTTGTCTTATGGACAGTGTAAAGGAAATAGGTTAGCTTTGCCATAAAGTTGTTTTTCTGTTAAATCAGTGAGTCCCCCTTCTTGCAAACCAAATTTCCAGTGACAGACATGATAAAGGAGAGGTTCCACTGAAGCTGGGGAACTCTGTGTCAAACCTGGAGTACCACAGAGGTCCAGTCCCTCCTCACTCCCTTCTATTTGATGTTTACTTCATGGTGTCTTTTTCTGATTTTTCCAATATATGTTGTCCATTCTAAATTTCACCCGTAAGTTGTACATCTGTGTTTTATATCCATGTATATATAACTATAGGGAACTATTAAGCCTGCAAGCACATGCCTATTACTAGAATGTCTTTATTATTATATGCATAAATTTTTTCACAAGTGTTAGTGTTACAAAACCTTAAACAATACAAATTCAGGAAACTCTTAAGTTAAAAGTTGCATTTTTGGTCCCACAGTGGTGCTGAAGTCTGTTCCAGAGGGGCTGGGAACGTTGAGTCCTCTGCCTGCATTAGAGGGAACAGCCTGGCACCATTTCTGCAGTAGAGTTCATGGAAGCCTGTTAATGCAGTTGGTTAGTTAAGTAAAATCAGTTGAGGGTAAAAGTTAAATTGTTGTTATGATTTATGGACCAGCTACTAGGCTCTTTTTCATGGTCTGGAACAAGTATTTGGAATAATTTTTGTTGGTAGATAGTATCATAGTAAAAGTATGTACATCTACCATTTTGGATGCATCAGGAAAGGCAGGGATGAAGCTGTTGTCCGTACAGATGCTGTGGCATCCCACAGAGTGGTACTGCTCGCAGGTCTTCTGCCCTGTCCTCCAAGCTTATGGATGTTGAGCTATTAGGAAAACATCTCCATTTAGGGCATGTGTTTGACAATGGAGAAGTGAAGCTTGCAAAGGGGGATACAGATTAGTTTTGACTTTGAACGTGATTGCTCTGCCATGCATGGGATGAATGGGGTAATGACCAGGGTTGGTGTGCGAGAAGGGGATCTGTGATGGAAGGTATTTTGAAATAAGCTGGTTGTGGCCCATTTGCCCTTCTGCCGCTATGGAAGAATTGCTTTTCAATCCTCCCCCAGCTCAGCCCGATGGTGAGGTTGCCCATGAGTAGGGCGTCTCCACACCTTTGCCAGGTGGTTTCACCTGCTCTGTCCTCACAAGGAGCCCCCAAAGGTGATGTCACTCCAGAACCATCTTTCCTCCGACTCGGTGAAGAGGCAGTTCTTGGATGACACACTGGATGGACATTTGCAGGCCAGAGCCATGGCTGTGGTGTGCTCTCACAGCCCCTTCAGGCTTGCTGGGGTTTTTTACCACCGTGACAGTTTGGTTACTGGAGAAGCCTGGACAGGAAACGTCCAAAATTAACGTATGAGAGGATGGTAGCCCAGGCTTGGTGGGTTCCCTTCAAAGGGTGCTGAAGGGAACCTGTGTGTGGACATCAGTGAGAGAACATGAAGCCTTCAATAACTCACTGTCGGTTGTTCTTAAGTCAATACATGTATTAATTGTGTAGGAATATGTTGTTGAGTTTGGAAAATGCCCTAGTCCTACTGTGCTTAGCATTCAGAGGGCTCTTCAAAGG
Source organism: Athene noctua (assembly GCF_965140245.1). NCBI lineage: Eukaryota > Metazoa > Chordata > Aves > Strigiformes > Strigidae > Athene > Athene noctua. The sequence continues at coordinate 76,406,122 of NC_134037.1, forward strand.
CAACACTGGAAACTTCTGTTGACGCTGTCAACTTAAATAATGTCCTGTGGATGCCAGGTAACTCCTCTACAGATGTATAATGAATTGCTTTGCTTAAATCAGACATTACCGTTGGATACTGGTCCTCTGCCCAAAACTCCTGGCCAGGTCTGGTGAATTATGGCACACTTTCCATTGTGCTTTGCAGGAACTGAAGCGTTCCAGTCTCCATTCTCTGAGCCAAGCAGAAGTGTGTGGAAATGTGCTGAACGATTATTTTTTTTTCTGCAAGAAACAAAGGATGTATATGTCACTTGCCTCCACTGCTTTAACTGATTGGCTTATTTCCAGGAGGAGATGTGGTGCTGAGTGTGTAAATTAGTGGCATTAAAAAAGCTGATCAGCCCACACAGGGACAAGGTTGACAATATGTTTTAAAATGCTAGGGAACCTACCAACCTGCTAAGTTTGAGGCTGGATTTGTCCTCCCATTTGAGTCCTGCTTTCTCTGATTGTATACTTACGCTTTTACACATGTTAACTGTGGCAATGCTATGAAGATCCCCACTGGACCTCGTTCTGTACTCTGTGCCATGTCTAGTCTGAAGTAAATCATTGAGCCCATAGTCTTCTGAAGTTAGAGCAGTCAGCACATCTCGGTTCAGAGGGCCACATCAGCACTGTTTGAGCTGGCTCACCAACTGCAGGAAATATCTTTGCAGAGTGAACTCTTCTCGGGATGGCCCCGATCCAGCCTTCACTGAAGCTGGTGGAATTGCTCCCATTTTCTCAACGGAGCTTGGATCAAACTGTCAACTTAAAAAAAAAATAAAATCCAGTAATACTTTGCCAAAATGACATGGTACATTAATTTCTGGGTGGAAACCAAGTATCTTCCTGTGGTATTTTGTCTGTCTTCTTTCTTCTTTACTTTTCTGCTGATGTGGTTTTGGGAAAGCTGTATGGAGATAGGTAACAGTGGGAGTATGCGAAGGCGAGGAGCAAAGCAGCTGCCCCTGTGTGGGTTGCTGGATGAGAAGGGTGGGATGTTCTCTTTCTCTTATGCCTCGCAGTTATGGTAAAATACCTTTTTTCTTTTCCTGTTCATGAATAACAACTGGATTGAAAGCCTTGAGTTGCACAAAGGACAGCAGAGGTCTAGATGTCTGGCTCTGCTAGTAAAGCTCTGCTTTCTCCCTTTTCAGATACACTCTTGTAATCTATTTCACATCAGGTGAAAAAATAAAATGGTGTATTGGATTGCCTACTGGAAGATGGTAGCACACCATGTGGAAAACTACGCCCATTGTAGTATGAAAAAGGGATGGGTGATCATGTTGCAAAGTATTTTTGAAAACAAGAAACTTTTTCCCTGGCAAAGGGCTGGCCATGATACAGCACTTGGTACATGAACACTGCCACCTGATTGCGGGGCTTTCCCTCCCTGGCTTCCCTGGTGCCTCCTGCGGGACTGGTGTCCCTCAGACTTTCTGTGCCCCTGAGCAGGTTCCTGTCTTGGTTTCACAAGTTGCCAAACAAGGGTGATTGTAGATGTGCCCTAGGATGTGTTTGCCATGTGTGCTGTGAATGGGAGTGTCACCGCTGAAGCAGTTGCGTTTAGCAGAGGCTGACAAAATAGGTTTTAGGAGTGTGGATGTTTTACGAAGGCTCTTAGCTCACAAATGGAATTAATTTTAGAGTTGCCAGCTGAAGAATCAAAATGTAGTTCCTCTTTCGTGCTGTTCAATTATTCACTGTCATTTTTTGCTACCAGTACAGCTGATATCTTCATGGTGTAGGGCTCAGATGCTATGAGAATACATGGTATACAGGAGTGTTATATCTCAAAGAAATAGCTTAGAGATCTAGGAACCACAGCTGGCTGTGGTACTTTTCTAGCCCTAGTGGTGGGTTTTGGGAGGGATGCTGCAGAGTGTTTGTAAACTGAGTTGCTCAGCTCCGAAACTGGATTGCTTTTGCAGATTGACAGTGGTGCAAGGTTATTACCTCAGAGGACGATTGGTTGTGCTTTGGAAGCAGTTAAGGACTTCTTAAGACAGGGATCTACTCTTTGAGGAAGGTGAATGAACTGAGCAGTTTGGCACTTTTTATTTGTCTTCTGTACTGTTTTGTCTGTAAAGCAGCAGTAGTCTCAAATCCAGGGTACAGAGTCAGTCAGTCTGATTTGATGCTTAGAACTTATTTTTAAAATAAAAATAATAATAAAAACCAAACATCCTCCCACCCCCTACCCCCCCCCCCCAAAAAAAAAAAAAAAAAAAAAAAAAAGAAAAAACTCCACCAGTTTGCTGTTGCAGTGTAGACGATGATAATTTTTGGTCAAGTTGCCCATGACAGGATTTCATCTACCAGCTGGCATTTTTTGCCTTTTTAAATGAAGGCAGTTGATCACTTCCTGATGAGTTCATTATCTCTCAGGAGCTACAACTTCCCTCTTCAAGCTTTTACTTTGCTCATGACTGGGTCACTGTGCTTAGCTTCCCAAACCTGTGCCTGAAGTGAAAAGAGGGGTTGGTAGGTGTTTACAGATTATATGAATATTGTCTGGTGACGGTGCCAAATATGTGTCCTCTCTGCAGCAGAACACATTTTGTAGGTCCGGTTTTCCAGTCCTGAAGTAATGGCACATAGAAGGAAAATGTAAAAAAGTTTTTGCTGATTAGGGAAGGCAAAAGCAAATATTTTGTACCTAGACTTGTAAATCAAAGTACCTGTTTTTTTGTGACCTCATATTTCAACTTTTGCACTTATTTCTTAATAGGTTTGAGTTGCTTGGGATATTTTTCCTCACAGTTATAGACGGATTACTAGGGGTCAGTACTTAGTGAGTTATTTTGTGTTTTCCTTTGATAGATAATTGATGAGACACTTGGAAGGATCTGTGTGATTTGGCAAGTGCAAGCTGTCTCCTTGTGTGGCTGTTTAGAGGATGTTTTACCCTCAGCTTAGATCTCATGCTCTGGGCTTACATCATCTGTAAAATGTTCTCCCACAGTCCTGACATGCACAGAAACTTTGGCAATATTAGTGGACGTTTCAACTGCAAGAAGTCAATACTGAGGCTTTAATCAACCCTGCATTTTGGGGGCCAAAACACTATACACAAATTCCTGCAGCTGTAGGTAATATTGGACTTCTACACTGAAGAGAGCACAAGGGAGTGACTCTTCTTCATTTTCCAGAACAAAAGGATTTGATTTTATTTTTATTGCAGGTAGCTCTTTAGATGAGGTCTGAAGATGTTTACCAATTACCAGTTTGGCCAGAGAGGAGGTCCAGAAAACAGTTAAATCAGTTATGGAACCAAAAGTGAAAAATAAAAGCTTAGTGATATTTACAAGGGCAAATAGCGGGGAGATGGAGAAGAATCAACCTTCAGTTCAGTCAAGCACATGGTAGCTGTTCCCAAAATTTATTAGAAAAAAAAGGAGTCAGGAGTGAATGCATCTGAAGACTTAGGTTTTTCATTGCTACTGATTTGGGACCTCATCCAGTTTGTTGAAATCCAGTTGAATTCCTGGTGTGCCGGAGTAGGTGTTAGATGGGGAACAGACAGCCACAGTCCTGTATGCTTTCATAAAGGTCGTATCTACTGTCTCGGATAGGAGAAACCACAGACACTGTAGTAGCTGTCAGCTGTGCAGCCTTCATGCTGATCCAAAATCTTGTTTTGGAATCTGTTAGGGCCATCATCCACCGAGGATTCAGGCAACCTGCCCAAGCTTAGACCATTGAAAAAGGTAGGGAGAGATGCCTGGCAGGATCAGACTGCAGCCCAGGGAAGTGGTGGAAATGTTCCCCACTGCTCAGGGGCCCTAAAAGTGACTGATGTCCTGGGCCATTCCTGGATGCCCGTTTGTCTGGGTTGGACTCATCTGGCCTGGATGGAGCTGTGGTATTGATGTTGGGAGTGAGCAGCAGTGCAATGCATCCATCCTGTGGTGTAGGGCTGTTATGCTGGGTAGTGAGCAAGATACTGGGGTTTGTGCTTGGTCCTCCTGTTGGTAAATCTCCATTTCCTGCACCACTGGGAGTGCAAACTCCCAGATATAATCTAATGTGTCTTTTATCCCTCTGGAAGGATGAGGTTTTATTTACAGGTCTCCACACCACTGTTGCTGAGATTGGTGTACTTTTATACTTAGTGGATATTTGTGCTTAAGTGAGGCAGTTTTTATAGTCACATTAATCTGTTTGGGGGAGACTGGAGGATTTGTGCAAGATCCTGCTGAAGGTGGATGAATCCCAGCATCCAGTGGCTACAACTCTGTCTTGTCCTTCCCTCATTTCCACCCATACTACTTCACTCTTAGGCTTTTCTCAGTTTCAGCACTACCTTTCTTCCCTGTCTGCATCAGATTTCCATGTGTGTTTCTATTTCTGTGTCAACTTTAATATTTTTGTAGTAGTTCTTTCACTGACTTGGATCTCCCCTGTTTCAGCTTCTTCTCTCCACGCTCCTTTTCTTGGACCTATTCTTGTCTCCATTGGTCTAGGATTGAAATGATGCCTTGATTTTTCAAGAGGTTTTGCTTTCTTTAGCCCAATATGGTAAAAAAATCCACTGAATAGTCTCTTGAGCAAGTTCAGATCTTGCCATCTCTAGGTTCACATACAGCACCTAAATGTGCAGTGAATGGGATCCTAGTGATACAAGAAGGTGATGGGATGTGTCTTCATAGTGCTTGATCTGTGGTGACAGCATCCTCTAATTCTTTCTTCATTAGCTGTGAGATGTTCAAGACTATTGTCCCTGGGGAGTTCAGTGTCCCACAGGAAGGGACTACTTTGAGAACTGAATGTCTTAAACGATGCACAGGATTTATTTCTTCCTCATCCCACACCTTCCCTGATGAGTGTAGGTTGTTTAGGACAAGGTTTTTCTCTTTTTTTTTTTTCTTTGGAAGATCAATGAGCCTGGTCAGCAGGACCGATCTCTGGTCGTTAGGACACAGTAAGCTCTTCTTGTTGCTCAACCTCCACAGTCTCAGGGTTATCCTCCCCACAGAAAACTAGGCTATTTCCTGGAGCCAAGATGACAGGAGGAGACCAGGACAGGAGAGTGCTCATGTGCAGGGCCTGTGACAGCAGGAAGCCATGACTGGCTGTCACATGGGGGACTTAAGGAGTGGGAAATGTCCTGACTGGGGAGTCCTGGACCTACTGTGCAGCCGAGCCTGGTGGGACAGCAGCCCTGCAGGTGCTTTTACGGGGTGATGTGAGCCCAGCTTCACCTTCTTCCTCTGTGTTGCTGAAGTCAGGGCCTTCAGCCTCATCCCAGACCAGGCTGATGACTCCTGCGCTGTGGACTACAGTGGGGTGGCCAAGGTCCTTCTGCTGCTCTTCATTTTTAATGAGAAATCATTTCCATGTCAAGTCTGGCACAGACTTCACACAAAATTACTGGTTTTGGTGGATCATCAGTTGTCAGCAAAGTAATTTAAACTATTCTCTGATAGCTCCATCCTGGATGCCTTCAGATTCATGCTGGTCAAAATGTGAGAAGGAAAGATAAATAAATGCTGGAGCTAACTAGTGAAATGGGAACAATGGGCAGTAAAGTGTGGTACTACCACAAGGAAAGTAATCGAAGCCTTAGAAAGCCCTGGTTTTAAAATCTCAGCTGATCCCTTGCATTCAGCATTAGGGTCGATAAACTTCTCTTTGCCTAAAGCCACATTTGTTTTAGATTGAATACTTTCCATATGGCTCTCTAGCTGGGTGGTTCCTTTTGTATCCTTTGTCCCTTGTGACTTTCTATTTTAACTCCAGTTGGAAGCTGCAGCTTTGACTGGAGGAGCAGAGCTGATGGGCTGCAGTGTTTCTCGTGGCCACCCCGGGCCAGCGGGCTCTCGGTGTTCCATGGCATAACGGGACACTGAGAGGAAACCTGAATGGTGTGCTTGCACCACAGCCCAGCAAGCTGCAGGCACCCAAGAGAGCATGGCGGGTCAAGGGGATGTGTTACTCCCCTCTGGCCAGGGATGAGCTGCTCAGGAGAGATGTTGAGGATCTGGGGAGGTGGTGGCTACTTACAGCAGGTGGGCTACAAGGAGAGACTGGCAGTGGGGCTGGCCCAGTCTGACAAACAGGAGGGGTAGGGTGACATCCCACAGCAGCCAACTGCTACTTGATTGGGAGCTACAAGGAAACCACTTCGTGGTGGTGGCAGGCCACAAGTTGCTGTTTGGGAGGTTTGGGTTGGACATTAGGAAAATATATCAGAAACAGTGTGGCCAGCAGGACTAGGGAAGTAATCATTGCCCTGTACTTGGCACTGGTGAGGCTGCACCTCAAATACTGTGTTCAGTTTTGAGCCCCTCACTACAAAAAGGACATAGAGGTGCTGGAGGGTGTCCAAAGAAGGGCAACAAAGCTGGTGAGGGGTCTAGAGCACAAGTCTTAGGAGGAGCAGCTGAGGGAACTGGGGTTGTTTAACCTGGAGAAAAGGAGGCTGAAGGGAGACCTTATCACTGTCTATAACTACCTGGAAGGAGGTTGTAGTGAGGTGGGTGTTGGTCTTTTCTCCCAAGTAACAAGCAGTAGGACAAGAGGAAATGGCCTCATGTTGTGCTAGGGAAGGTTTAGACTGGGTATTTGGAACAACTTCTTCACCAAAAGGATTGTCAAGCATTGGAACAAGCTGCCTGGTGAAGTGGTTGAGTCATCATCCCTGGAGGTATTTAAAAGTTGTGTAGCTGTGGTGGTGCTTAGGGTTGTGGTGGACTTGGCAGTGTTAGGTTAACAGTTGTACTCAATGATCTTAAAGGTCTTTTCAATGAAAATGATTCTGTGATTCTATGATAAAAGCTTTCCCCCTAGGCAGCTGGTGCAGCATAGGAGCACGTCCGCAAGGGGGGCTGCGCCATCTCCGTCCTGAGAGGTTTTGAAGACTGAGCTAGGGGAAACCAAGGCTGGCCTCACGCAGTGTTGGTAATAGTTTCTTTTTGAACAGGAGGTTGCGAAGAGATGTGCAGGCGTCCCTTCCAACTTGAGTTTTGCCCTCTTGGAGTTCTCCATGGTGGTGGTGTGAATGAAGGCTGTGTGCCTACGTGATCAGTGACTAACGGGCTTTTGAATTCTGTGTCGAGCAGCTGCTCAGGAGAGAGCAAGAAAAAGAATCGGTGTGGGAACAGGTGGGGTTTTTTAATAGAGTGCATGACTGAGAAATTCCTTGAAAAGTGGTCAGAGAACCTCATGAAAGGAACCATATTTATTGTGTAGCAGAAAGTATTTATTGTTTGTTAAACACTTAGGACCAGATCCGCTGCTGTGATCCAGCTAGTATACACTGCTCTGGCAACATAAAGTGTCTGTAAAACCAGCCTAATTGGCTGATTAATCTGGGTTTATAGCTTCTTTGTTTTGCTGGGCTGGTGAGGAACAGCCAGAAGAGAGAAGCTGCTGAAGTCCAAGTGTTTAAACTGATGATCTGTCTCTCTGTAGGCAAAACAGAAAGGCAGGGTTTACCATGCTGAGCTGTTGCCCCTGTTTCAGTAGAAAAGTAGAGTTCCCTGGGAGTGTGCAGTTCTCTGCATGTTTTACCCCTCATCAGCACTGAAACCTTGCATTTCTCACTGGGATTTCAAGAGAGGCTTAGCAAACAGCTTTGAGAGTTGCTACGATCCTTTCCAAAAGGTAATTTGATAGAAAAATCTTTGTTGGGAGCATGTAAGAAGATGCAGCCTTGTCAGCAGATCAAGACCAGTGAGCACTTCAGTTATAGGAGGTGTCACTGAGCAGAAATACTGGAAAAGGTCCTGCTTTTGGTGTATATAGGGACCTGCAGACATCAATACAGACAAAGTAACATGTTTAAGCGCTGTCATGAATAAATGTGAGCTCTCGAAGTGTTACTGGAAAGAGGATCTCACTATTGTTTTGACAGGGTACTTTGGTGCATCGTTTTTTATTGTCTGTCCAGGTTCCTGTCCCAGTCTCTTGTTCCCTCAACATTGCTGTGATTGCAATGACTGGCTTAGCTGGCGAGTGAGAGGGTTTGAATACAGCGTGTAGCTTCTGTGCTGGCAGGTTTATGCAACCTTGTGCTTGGGGGAATGGCATTGCTAGAAGAGACTGAGAGAGTCCTGCTTTGAATGTGAAATGTAAAAGATAAGAGGCAAAAAATTACTAGTGGTGTGGGAGATCTCAGTCCTGGTTGGTGCTGCCAGCACCTTCCTTCCTGCTGTCTGCTCTGCTTGCAGTCTGCACTGTAGCATGGTGCGGGTCATATGCAATGGAGAATGCTGCGAAAACTGGGGATGCCATTCAGAGCAACAAAACTGATTGCTTGAGTAATCCTTTTATCAGTGCCACTTCTTAAAAAAATGCTGCCAACTTGAGAGCAAGTGTAAAAATAAATGACTTGCATAAGGTACCTGTTACAGTGCTGGATGCTCAAGCGTTAGTATAACGGGAGTTTGGGGAGTCGATGAAGCATGTGCAAAACAGACCTGTTAAATGCGGGGCTGTCAGAGAACAGAACTGTTAGTGATGGATTTAGGAGAAGAGAACCTGCTTTTAGTGTGGATTGCTTTCTAAAAGAAAGTTTAAAAATAGTGAAAAAGTTCTGTGCTTTATTTTACACTGACCTTTAGCACTTGACAGAGATATAATGTACTGGTGTGCCTGACTAGGGAAAGGGGATTTTAAAAAGAAAAAAGGAAAAGATTAAACAGGAAAGCTACGCCAGTTTCTGGCAGGAGTCCTTGTATTACGATATGTTTTCACTTTAAGTGTCTTGCAACCATCTGTCTGGGGAGCCTGGGAAAAGATGCTATTGAGTATTGTACATCCTGCCTGGAAAACTTCTTGTTAACGCAGTTGAGTTTTATAGCAAAATTAAAAAATGATAAAATTATGCCTTTTATTCTGATGTTATTTAATAGATGTGCTTGCAACAGACATATGTGGGCTGCTATATATGTCATGTGCTTCATAATAACTGCGATGTGTGTGTTTGCTTATTTTTTGAAGAGAAGGACATGCCAAACAGACCTTTGAGAGTGCGCGCCCAGTCTCCAGATGGCAAGTTATCTTTTCGGTGGAAGCCACCTTATGGAGCAGGCTTCAGGGGTCCACGCAGCAGATCCCAAGGTTACCTCCGTGGGTATGGAGAGAGCAGCCGAAGGATGAGCTATGCTTCACTCCTGCAAGAGCGACAAAACCAGGAAGCAAGAAAACTAGGTGAGTCAGAATTCCCTGATAGCATCTAGCTGAGCTAGCATACTTCTGTAATCCCCTGCAGCTGCTAGGTGATCACAGATCACATGTTGTTGTAGCCATCAAAATGACTTCTTCCTATAAATGAAAATGCTCACTATAATTGCATTCTTAACATGTTCTTAACAGAAAAATATGATGACAAGGGTAGAAGGTGTAGCAAACTTGATGCTGCTTAAAGAGACACCATGTGCAAGTTATTCATTGATAGCAGAGGGAAGGGCTGGGGAGGAGAGCCATAGCTCAGATTCTCCTTACATGCAGTGGGACCACTCTGAAATCCATTGTCTCTTGTCCTCTTCTTACACTTTGTGTCCCTGTGTTACTTCAGGCCAGTGGAGAAGAAAATAATGCTTTAATTAAATGTATCCATGCTTACCATTAAAACTGTTTCGTGGGCTCCATAGTAGAGTGTTACACTTGGGTGCCCATATTCTCTCCAGTTTCTTCATGAGGTCGTGGTCACTAAGGGCTCCTGCGACAGTCAGGTTGGCCTCTTCTGTGCCCAGCACCCTGCTGTGCTGTGATGGTTTGCACTCATGCCCTAGCTCACCTGCCCTTGATTTAAAGGATTTCCTATCTAATGGTATCAGTGGAGTTTGCAACGTTTTATGTCCCCAGAGGCTGAGCATCTCCCTTTGCACTATTTGTGTCACTTGCCTGTGTTGTGGCTGACCTACCTCTGTCCTGCTGCCTGAGCTCCTCTTGCCTGAGTGGGTGCTAGGCCTGCACTTACAAGTCTTACTTTGCTCCTGAGTTGTTCCAGTGCATTTGCTCGAGGTTAGGCTTCTTTCTCAAAATCTCTCCTGTAGGCTGGAAGCTCATCCCACAGATAGTTTGGTCTTGGCTTACAGAACGGGTGATGATTCCAAAATTACACATGTCTGCCTGAATTCCTGGCTTTGCAATTTAAATGTCTATTTCCCCTTCTGCTTTGTGGGGTTTGTATTAAACACACATCTTTATCTCTGTTTCTCCAAAGAGAGGGAACTCCTCAGTCACCTTTCTCAGTCATTCCTCCTTTTCCTAACAGGAATCTCATACTAATTTCTCATCCCTTCTCTAGTATTCACTTTTTCGTCTTTCTATGCACCACTTGTGGAGGTGCCAAGACACTCTGATGTCTGTGCCAAGGTAACAGGGCCAAAATACATATGCGTGGGAGATGCTCTGCTGTTTGTTTGATGCCCAGCATGTACCACTGCTCTGCAGGTTGAGAACCTGTCCAGGCAGTACAGAAGTCAATGGAAATCTTGTCATGGACTTAGTGGGAGTTCAGTAATGAACTTAATCTTGATGAGAAATACTATATAACATGGTTAGGAGCACCTACTACTTGTTTTCATTACTTTTATACTATGTTTTTTTTAAAGAGGGAGAACAAATGTTATTTAAATAATCAAATTATCAGGAGATTAACTCAGTCTTAGAATACAGAACTTTGTCCAACTTTACCCTTCTTACTGCATGCATATTGAACTGACATAAATGCTGTGACTATAAATAAATTAACTTTCAAGTGAGCTTCTCCTTTTGTATCTCAAAAAAGAATAAAACAGAGTTCTGCCTGATAAAAACTAAAATTTTTTTTCAGTGAAAAAAGTTACAGGAAAGCCTCTGTTTTTTCTCCGATTATACAGCCTCTGAGTCAGTTCATGTGGTTTCGCTGCCATCAAGGAGCTCCCAAGGACGGAGCCAACCTGTCTATAGGTCATCTTTAACTAAAAGAAAAGTCACAGGTATGTTTCTTTCACATTTGTTTTCAATTCATGGAGACATTTGTATGCAATGAGGTAGCTTTGTGATTTTTAGACTGCAAGTCTTCTGGTGCTGGAGCTGCTAGGTTTTTTGCTGTGCATTAAAGAGCTTGGTGGATGTCTCCAGTTGCTTCTGTAATTCAAGCAGGATTAATAAATGATACAACTCTGCGATATGAGTTGGCTGGGTTTCTGTTGTTGGGATTTTTGTTTTGTTTTTCTTAATCTCCTCCTCTCTAGCTACTGGCAAATGTTATGCACTGCAAGAAGACTTGATTAAATCAAAGCCAGGACCTCCACAATAGTATGCCTTCTTGTCAGATCTTCACCCCCTTTTTTGAAGTGTTGATTTCCAGAAGCCTAAACCTGGTCAGCAAAAGTTTTCACTTTTTTTGGGGGGGAAAGAAGGCATTACGTACTGCTTCCAAGGTTAAAAAGGATGAGAGAGATTCTGAGTCATCTCCATGCCAGCGCTGCTTTCTCTCCCCCTCGCATTGCGATGAAAATGCTGTGGGGGTGACAGAGAGTTTTAGATATTTTGATGGTGATAGAGAACACCTTTGTCAGAACTGACAACTATGGTGTATTGAAATCCCACATCGCACCTTTTCTGGTGAGGTGATGCCATCCACTTCTCACACTCACTCTCTTTCTTTGGGTGCTCCCATTGCAAAACTTTGTGAATATGTCCCCTAAGCCACTTGTGGGTAGTAGATGGGTCCTCTCAGCCATTTTTTGTGCAGTAGCTGTTTGGCTTGGAAAACCTGGAATTGTCTGAGAACCCTCTGCATTAGAAACCTGTTTGGAAAAAGTGAAATGTGCTTCCCTGCTGTTTGCCTTTTGTGTGGGCAGTGCTTGGTTTCGGGGTAACATGCCACCTGCTGAAGAGAAGGGCAATCTTTCCCTGGACTTCAGTCATACATGACTAAGGTCACTGAAGAATGAAATTGCACTCCAGAGTTTACTGGCCTCTTTCTTTTCCTGAGACATTGATTTTTTTCCAGTGTTACTCTTCTGTAAAACTTGGGCTGGAAAGTTGTACCTTGTGCATTCTGTGCCTCTGGGAGACGGAAATAGTTGCTGTGACACTAATAGGAAAAGTAAATTCTTCATGAGGCTGTAGGTAGACTACACTGGAAAAACTCTGATGGACAGATAGAAAAAGGAGCCTCATCAAAATTAAAAACCTCAAAAAATCAAATTGACTTCACTTAATTTAAAGTTTTGTAAATGATTTGCAAAAGATATTCTGATACGTCAAAACAGCCAACTTCAATGATTTTATTTTTTTTCTTTCAAATTTTTTTTTAAATTTTTGTCTTATATACCATAAAAAATGAAGAGCTGAATTCAAACAACCTGTTTGAAGCACTCAGAAATGTAAAATATGCAGGAATTCTCTATGTGAAGAATTTTTGACAATCCTTGATTTTATTGCCCTCCAAAATGAAACCAAATTTTGAAATCTCAAAATTTTTCATAAGGCAAAATTTCTGCTCACCAGGCAGCTCTAGCAGTGAGTTTGCCAGAGACAGTGAATGTCGGTATGTTAATAAGACATTTGCTCTAGGTGACAGTTTGGGGACTGATAGAATAGTGAAGGGCTGTAGAATATATTAGTACTCTGGTCCTGTAAGCAAACAAATACCAAAAGAAATTATGTTTCCATGGAGTACCATCAGTAATCAATGTACTTGGTTTTCCACTACCACTGTATTTGTTATTCATCTTTGCTGTGTACATGTTATAACATCAGTTGAAGACAGTTACTGTTTTTTATGAGAACTCCGATGTTGTTATTGATATGCTATTTTGTTTTGCTATTTCAGAGGAGGAAGAGGTGGAGGTGGCACAAGACATAACTGTTCGAGTTATGTCCTCTCAATCTGTGCTCGTTGCTTGGACAGACCCACTGTATGAAAAACAGAAGGTTGCAGCAAATAGGTAATTAGCCCTGTTTTCTTTTCTGAATGCATGCTGAAGGTGAACTGCTGACAATGCACTGCTGATGGTTTTTGCATTTATTTAATTACAGTTGGCTATGAGAGTAATTGAATTTGCATATCCCTCCCTATGACAATGGCTGGTAGGGATGCTTCAGAGAAGTTAGAAACCTGATGTGGGTGGATGTGGGGTGATGTACCCTCCTTGATTCCTTGTGCTCTGGTCTCCAGTATTTAGAGGTCTGTGTAAGTGCTGGATGACTGGGGTTAGGATCCCTTCTGAAATGTCATCACCATCAGCTAGGGATATTTCCCTATTCAAATGCTGGTATATCACCACCGTCAGAAAATCTCCATGCGTGCATGGGAAAAGATGGGATGGGGGACACGGAACAAACAGCCCACAGAGGTGAGGTGTTGAGTTGGATTGTCAGAGAAGACTACAGCTTTGAGATGACCCTATGGCAGGTGAAGGAAGCATCACTGCAGTGGGAAAGATGTCCATCAGTGCCCCTGCATCAGCATGCTGCAGCAGTTGGAGACCAAAACAAACAGAGAAACGGCTGGAAACTGCCAAAGGTTTGAAAGTGCTGGACTCTGTTGCTCAGCCTGGGAACATTGAAGGGCTATGCAACCACACGCTAAAACACCCCGAGGGGCACAGCAGGAGAAGTGGTAATTTTAGATGCTTTCAGTTTCCTTGTGGATGCAGTAATCTGGGCAGACATGTGGGAACCGAGCTGCTGGTGCTGCACTGGGAATGAGGAGCTCCCAGCCGTCCGGCCTCGCTCATGGTGAGATGGTGGTGTGGAGCCCCCTGGGATGCCTGGCTTGTTTTGGAAAGCCCTGTGGCTTCCCCCCAGGGCAGGGAGTGTTTTGAGTAAGAGGCTGAAAAGAGTGGTCTGTCCCTTGGGGTGAAAGCAATCAGACTCGGTTAGAGGAAGGCACAAATGTTTGCTTAAAAGATGCTGGCTCTTGGTGATGGTGGTACTTTGTTGTTTGCATTTGGGGAGAGCAGCCCTGTTCCTCTCTGGTTCTGCTAATGCTAGGTTTTGACATCTGAATTTTTTATCTTTGTGTGTTTCTGATCCCAGGCAATACAATGTTCGCTATCGGGAAAAGGGAGAATCAGCAAGGTGGGATTACAAGCAGGTGTCTAACCGACGGGCGCTGGTGGAGAATCTGGTGCCAGACACCATGTACGAGTTTGCCGTCCAAATCTTGGAGGGAGAAAAGGAAGGCAAATGGAGCGTGTCTGTTTACCAACGGACCCCAGAGGCAGGTATGTATTCAAAACATCCTTGGCATAACACGACTCTTACAGTTTGAGCTGTGAAATAAGGCTGACTTGTGGGAAATCCAGAATAAGTGGTTGCCTGGGGCAGCAGAGGGTTGGGAACGTAGGAAAATCCTCTGTGCTGCTGCCTTGCCTCCCTGCAGCAGTGCTCTGGGACCTGCTCTTGTGGTACAAGAACAGCTGCTCTTGTGGCATGGTGAGAACAGGGGGAGATGGTTTGGGTATTTCGGGGAGATGGGTCAGTACCTTGAACCCATGCAGCTGGGTGTGCCCCTTGCTTTGGGAGGAGCAGCCTGGCTGCTGTTCTTCTCTGTGGACAGGAAATTTAAATTCTGCCTTCACCACTGAGAATCTGTGTCGCTCCTTTGATACAGGGAAGTGGTGCATAACAACTGAATTACCATGTCGTTCCAGCTAAACCACAGCAGCAGTCTCATGCAGGCAGCCTGTTCCTAAACTTACGGAACAAAATTTCAACACAGGAGTCTGATAGAGAGATGTAATACAGGCACACATGGACCTGAGCCGTATGTGCTCTTCACATTTATCTTTGAAAAGGCTGTGTAGGAATTTCTGCTATGAGAAGAAGGACCAAAAGGTGTATGCTAAGTCAGCTGTTTTCACTTGCCTCTTCTACGTATGGCTGTTTCACAGCTCCTGCCAGTGCACCTGAAAATTTGGATGTTTGGCCACTAAAGGGGAAGCCAACCTCTGTAGCAGCATCTTGGGATGCTCTCCCAGAGAGTGAAGGAAAAGTCAAAGGTAAGTCGCCACGGTCAGTTTTTAACCGCCTCAAAGAGCTGGTCTTGAGACTAGACCACCACTCCGCAGCAAGCTGGAACCACTGACTCTGCTGGGATTTTTTTCTCTTGTTAATGGCTTATACCCAAGCAAGATTTTCTTGTTTCCAGCCCAGCGTCTCCACACCGCCACTGGGAAGCCATCGTCACCATGCACCTGGGATGTTGCAGAGCTTCCTGGGGTGTCACATGTGCACGCTTATCTCTTCTTCTGTTAATGAGCAGGTGTAAACAGAACTCAGGAAGGAAGTTTCCCAAAGGATTTGTAACAATTAGGTGAAGAAGAAAAAGTTGGTTAGTTGCCAGGAAAGCGTGTGGGTTTATGTTGTGCTTTATTTCTAGTTTATCACGGAAGGAAATCCTCATCTTAAGAAGCAAGTGCAAATAGTGATTTCAACAGATATCACACATAAGCCTTGTGTACTGTAGTATTATTGTACATGGTCATAAAGCTAACTTGTCAGTGGCTACTTATTTGCACAGGACATTAAAAAAAGCTTTATTGGATTTTTTTTTTCCTTTTTCCCCCCTGAAAATGAACTGGCTGATTTTTTTGGCAGCTCTCATTCTCCAGTGGTTGATGGGATTGTGTTCTCAAGTTACAGAAGTTTCTGGAGGTGCCTTATCAGCACTATAGCATCTCAGAATTTAAAAAAAACCCTTTGGCCTGGAGGGAAGTGCACCGTGTCTGCATACAAGACCTACTTTATGTGTTCTTCAGGGCAGTGGTAGAATTCCTTCCTCTTTGAAGTCAGTGGGAGTCTTGCCAATTTCTTCAATGGAGCTGCAATTGTGTCCAAGAATTATTATTTCTTAAAGTAGGGTCATGCAGGGACATTATCTGAAATTTCAAATCTGCTCCTAATTTTGAGCAGTCTGTAGCCCTTTGTGCATTTTTGTCTGCTGATCTTTAGATTGTTCATCCAAGGCAATAATTTTATAGATACCTGATATTCAAGGGCTGAACACTTATATGTGTTCATTGTTTTTCTTGAGTATGAAGTATTACAGGAGAGGTCTTATTTTTAAACTAAATAAATGACAAAAATTTTATTTATACTGGCTAAATGAAATCACTGAATTAGCACTTCATAGTTGTTTTCATAGCATATGGTAATCAGGAATTTTTGTCTTTTAGTCCTTTTGTTTTTCAACCCTGTCTTTTTATATATTTATACCACATATTAAAGTAATGGGAGAAAATGCCCTCTAGTAGTCTTTTGAGAGTTACCAGAAGTTACACCAGTGCCTCTGCTATTAAAGCAATTCCTGTGTATCTTAAAACAAACAAAAAATCCTAATCCAAAGCTTACCATGCCTTCTAATACATTGATTTTTGTTTTCAACTGAGTATTAAATGCATTTGCATATAAAATACTGATTTTTTTTCTCAATTTTGATTATCTATCCATGGCTTATTTCTTAACACAATGAATATGGGCTCATTTTCAGAAAAAAAAAAACAAAAACGTTTTTAAAAGTATTACTATGTTCTAGAATTTTCCCATTGTGGCACTGTGACTCCTCAAGTGTTATTGTGTTTCTTTGTGTAGAGAGGCAAAACTGTCAGCCTTTGGAATTTTATTTTCAAAACCCCGTTTTGGTCCAATACCTGTGCCTCTTACAGAGGATTGAAAAGAAAAGGAAGCCTGTGCAAGGCCGAAATCTTACCTGTACTCCTTGGGAGTTTAATGGGAAGACTCCTCTTCATGCCTACAATTATTCCTATAGGGGTGGAATTTCTCTCAATACAGAAAGCTAATATGAAGCACAGGTACCACAGTAATCCTAAACTGGAAAGTGAGGGCCGGACAAGTTTCTTAAGTGTCAATATGACCTTGCTTTGCTCTCTCGGCAGTGGTGGTTAGCCCTGGCTATAGTTAAGCACAGTGTATTAGATTTTGATTTTGTTGGACAGGGGTGCTATTGCCACCATTTGGCAATATACCATGCTGTTATTTCCTGGTAGAAGTATCTTTTCTGAATAAGAACCTCAGTCATCCAGGCATGAATTTTACCTACTGGCCTGTAGATTACAGCTAAAACCCCTCTAAGCAAAGACTCAGCTGGAAACACTTATATTTGACTGCAGTAATATTGTTTCCAAGATTAAAGTAAGTGACTTGGTGTTTTCATGGGGATGCCCCTGCTGAGGAATGAGTATATGGCCTTTGGAGCTGATAGACTTTCACCACGGTGGACTGTCAGAACTGCTTTTGCATGACTAGGGTCAAAAAGTACAGTACAATTATAGCCGTGTCAAGTCTCTGTTGGAAATGTAAGATAAGAAATTAATTAATAGTAATGAACAGTGTCACCTGAATTTAATACTAATGTCTTGAATGATAATGATGTGAATACACCATTTTATGCTTCAAAATAATTTCTGTGTGAAAGAAAGTTTTTTAACATTCTTATTTTCTGTGGACATAGCTACAGTCAGCAACACAATTGTGTGTTGTCCACCATTGTGAGCAAGTTATGTTTTGTAATAATATTCTTGGGATCATGTGTTGTTGATAGCAAATCTGATAGCTAATCAGTAAGTTCAAAATATCTCTTTCTCTTGGGAAGTCTAAAATCCGCTCATGGTTCATCAGCTGTAACCACACAGGTATTCTGATTGTAGCAATCCTCCCTACCTAACATTTTGCAGTCTGAAAGATTTCCACAAGTAGTAGGACAGTGCATGTTTTCTTGACAGTGTTCAAACATGTTTTCTCTTTGTAGGTTTCCTCTGTTATTTCTGATTTAGGGCAGTTAATTTTTTCAGAGTATTCATTTCAGAGGACTCATTCAGAGGACAAAAAAAGGTCTCCTGGTGCAGCATACCAAATCATGCAATAGTTGGTGCTGTAACTTTATCCTGTCCCCGACACTTTCTCTGGAAGTGCACATGGCTGTCATCCAGCTCCTCTTGGTGATACTTCACTCTAATGGACATTGTTGCTTTATGTATTTTTACAAAGGTATAGCTAACATATTTTGTCTCAGTCATTAGGTCATTGATGTGATTTGGTTTTGTCTGTTAAGACGAACAAATGTTCAACTTACCTACATACCTATGTATATATCTCTCTCTCATGTCTTTATACTCCAGCTGTTGACTCGGCGTGCATTGCTAGTGTATTAATTTTAGTAATGCACGTTCTAATTCATCCTACCCATACAGTCTGTCCGCTGGAAACAGGACTGTTTTCAGTTTCCTCCTTCCAACCGTCTGCCAAATCATTTCAGAATACATTCTTTCATACGCCCCGGCTCTCAAACCATTTGGAGCAAAGTCCATCACCTACTCTGGAGCTACAACATCAGCCATAATAGATGGTCTGCAGGCCGGGGAGCGCTATATTTTCAAAATTCGTGCAGCAAACAGGAGGGGACCTGGTCCTCAGTCTAAAGCCTTCAGTGTCGCCATCCCAGCAGGTGAGCACCAAGCCGTGTACCAATTCTATAGTCCACCCATTCTTGCCTCAGTCCCAGTTATGTTAATTTTTACTGACTTAGCTTCCTTTGCACTGCATCTAACCTGTGGGATTTTACTTCCTTAATACTGTTTCTGTTAGCTCTTTCATCATGATATTGTCCAAAGAGATTCTTGTAGGTAAGCATTTATCACTCTGCAGCATGTATAAGGATATTTTATGGACATTTTAACATCTTAAATAAATGCATATTATACTCTATTTCCTGCATGAAAACACTTGTGTGCTCTTGTTATCCAAAGCCTAAAGGATACAGTGCTTCGGGTCTTTGGTTGCACTATTCCTGATAACTCCCAGTCTTGAAAGACACTTAGAGTGGCTTACTCAGATACTATTCCTTGCTTTTGCTTCTTGTTGAAGAGATGCTGTTGTGGGAACAGCAGATTTGCTGAGTTAACTAAAAATGTGGGCCACAGCCTCAGATGGGATAATGCAGCACCATGCCTCAATATGACCAAGCTCTGCTGAAGATTTGATTCCACTGATAGGATGATGCAGTCCCTGCTTTTAGATATTTGATTTTAATTGCTCTAAGTTTTACCCAAGCTACAGTAATTCCACACAGGTACTTTCCTACAACACAAAACTTACTCAGCCAGACTCCAGAGACTGGCTAATACAGAAATAATTGTTGTCTCATACTTTCATAAATTGTTTTGTTCTTGCTATCTGGCTGGTTTCTTTGCTTGGTGTGTTTTTTGTGCTTCTTGTATTGTTGTGAATAAATGTTTTGGTTTTTTTTCCCCCAGCTGCTCATGAGGAGTCAGTTGCTCAGCAACAAACAAGTATTCAAGATAATTCAGAGGCTAAAAAAACTGTGACTGCTGCCTCATCTCCTTCTCAAACTTCTGTTTCTTCAAAAGTCCAGCCATCACTTTCCTCCAAGCAGTCATCTGTTCGTTTGCCTAATGTTAGTGATAAGAAGAGTCTTCTTTCTGAATATAAGAATAAAGTCTTGACTCGAGGAGTTCTAAGTAAATCTCAGTTGCCTTCTAGAAATACAGGAGAACTGGAACCTGATCTCCAATCCACTGAGGTGACAGATGATCGTGATTCCTCCCAAGAAACTCCAACGATGCCACCAAAAGCCCAGGATCAGAGGAGGAATGTTAGACCCTTGTCCCTTAGTCGGCCAGTCCACCCTGTCCTTGCCTCAGGGAGGACCTCTGTTCGAACCCACACATCAGAGGTGTCACAGCAGATGAGCACAGAGAAACATGAGCCACCATCGTCAGCACAACACTCTTCTGCCTTATCTGGTCCCAAATATACAGATAATGAAACAAAGCAACTGAGGCAAAGCAGCCCTAATGTGCCTTCTAAAACCTCTTCCCATACTCTGCCTGTCAAAAATAATGATCTTGTAGGTAGTGTGGAAAGAAAGCCAGACACCATGCCAGTGAAAGTGTCTTCTAAAACTTCAGAACCTAGCCGCCTGGCTTTGCCATCAAATCAGCAGTCTGCTATCTCTCATGAGGTTGTCCAAAGCCATCCTAGTAGGTCTGGGTCTCTAGGTCATTCACATCAACCCTCTTCCAAATCAGCAGATTCGCATGCTCATGATAGCCATAATGAGTTTGGCAGTGAGGAAGCAGAAGACAGAGGAGGACAGACCAGTTCTAGGTCACAACAAACGAGGCTTCCCTCAGGCTCCAGTTCTCGCACGTTGAAGGATTCAAAATTAGCTGCAGTGGCAGTCTCATCAAGGTCTGCTGTTTCTGGTCACACTCGCTCCTCCACCAGTGCCAAATCTGACAGAAAGGATGTTGATAAGAATTACAGGGAGGACTCACAAAATGGAAACCCCTTATTTCCTTCTCTACCCTCTTCCAGGCAGTCTTCTTCAGCAATCTATTCCAAGAGAAGAAATCCTCAGGTCGATTCTGATTCTCACCTCAGAGACACACACAGTGAAAAGTCATCCCACTCTGACTCAGAAGAACAACAAAGTCAAGCAGCTGCTCCAGAAAAGCATACTCTTTTGCAGTCTTCTCTTTCCAAACATAAGTCTGAAGAGCAGGACAGTCGAGAGGTAAAAGAAATGCTCTCTCAATCAAAACCAAGTGTATCTTTACCTAAAAAGACACTCCCCTCTCGTCTTCCATTGGAGAAGACCTCTCACTCAGAGCCTCCACAAAGGGCACAAACCAGTCCTTCCTTACTGCATTCAAGGGGCCGTCGGCTCCCATCTCACGTCTCATCCCAGAGTAACGAAGAATTGCAGGAAGGTGATGATGGGGATATAACAGAAGGGAGTGACAGAGCAAGCAGCCAATCTGTGTTTCCTAAAAAGATGTCCTCTTCTAGGGGATTACCTGCATCTTTCTCTCAGGGAAGCTCAAGTTCATCTCTATCAAAGCAACAGCAGCCAGGTTCTCAGGTACCTTCCTACAAACCAAAACTTACTCAGCCATCCTCCAGTTCTGCCAGTGATACAGCAAAAGACAACCGGTATAATCCAAGGTTGTCATCCACTTCTTCGAGACAAGCTCGTCCTTCATTACCTGCTCGCTCAAGGGTCACTACAAGAACAGAATCCCAAACAGACAAAAAATATAGCCTATTGCCCTCAAAAATGTCCAAAGCTGAACTTCCTCAAAAAGTTCCTTCGTCCTCTTCATCTAAATCTCACCAGTCAGTTTCTGATGAAGAGGATGATTATTACAGTGAATATGATCAGAAAGAAATGGAAGAGAAACCCTCATCCTTGGCAGCAAAATGGTCCCCTTCTGTTTCTAGAGGTAACAAGAACACATACGATGACACTACTAGCAATAAAAGGAAATCTATGGACACTCTTCTACCTCACAAAGTAAGCTCTGAAGAGGAGGAGAAGGAAAAAACCCCAGCATTAAAAATATCTTCTCCTGAGTCACCAGGAAGTTCTGCCATAGCATCACGGATTACTCAGTCCTCTAACAAACATACCCCGTCTAAACCAAGCTTTGTCTGGCCACGTTCTTCTGCATCTACCGTGACACACACTGTTTCTCCAACAGTTTCTTCTTCCACTCTGTCCCCTCGCCAGCGACTGTTGAACTCGAGGCTACGGAACCCTTCCCAACGGCAATTTGTTAGACCTCCTTATAGGCAAGGTATCTTGTTTTTGTTGTAGTAATCTCACTGGACTGTGTTTTTCCTAAGATCAGCAGTTAGATGAAAAGCCCTCCATCAGAATGCACTTTCAGTTATTTAGTAGAATGTATTACTTTTTATTTTGGTGGTTTTCAGGGAGCCCAGTTCTTGAGGACATGGGCTAATTGGTTAATGTGGTGCCACAGTCCTTTGGTCCTGTGGTCTGATCCTCACAGAATCCCATGATCCACAGAGGAGATGACAGAGATAGGCGCTAAATTGGAAAAAGGATTATGTTCCTTATTGAGCAACGACTTCACTGAATGCTCACTGAAAGTACATGTGTACATATGACAACTTCTCGGGTATATTGCTCTTCATCGTATGGATTACTAAAAGCTTTTGTAGGTTATACCCACAAAGTGCTACTTTGACCACACCTAGGTAGTAAGGTGTTTCTTCATCATGTCCTGTCATTCTGTTTTCTTTAATTAATTTTTAAGCCTTTTTACTTTTTTCTCCTCTTTTTTCTAAGTGACAGCTCAGGGTTTCACATTCCTGTTGAGGACTGCTCACATCACAGTCAGGCCATCTAATACCTTTATGGCTCTGATTTACTCCAAATATTAGAGGCTTTCTTTCTGGCAGAATATCTGCTGACCCTGAGTGGTAGAACAGAGGGTCCACTACACATCAAGGTGTGTCACGTATTGATTTCCCATGTCACCTATGGAGAATCCCAGTCTCAGTGACTTTGCTAGGTAGAAATAATTTTTCTCCCTCCGATGCATGGACATCCAAAATAGCATTGAGTGACCTGAGTGTTTTAGTAAATACCTTCTATGCTATATGTAGATGACAATGTTTTGTTCAGTGTGGCTGGACTATTGTATTTGCTATGTTTTAGGCAGATTCAGTGTTGTGTAGAGGTCTACCAGCTTGC
This sequence comes from Athene noctua, assembly GCF_965140245.1. Classification (NCBI taxonomy): domain Eukaryota; kingdom Metazoa; phylum Chordata; class Aves; order Strigiformes; family Strigidae; genus Athene; species Athene noctua. The sequence continues at coordinate 76,428,644 of NC_134037.1, forward strand.
AGACCTTTAAGGTAGGAGTGGACCTTAAATAATAACATGGATTATGAGATGCATGGCATGAAAGAATAATATATTTCTCTGTGGAGGTTGTGTACCAGCTTACTGCTAGCCATGCAATTGGGAAGTTAATAGCTGAGGAGTGTTCAACTAGTGTATTTTTTTTTTTTCAGTTAATATATGTATATATTTTCATATATTTTTCTGGAGGCATGTCTCTGAGCTAGGATTTGAAAACTTCTGCCCTTTTTGCCCTGGGGGGCCTGCAACTCAGTGCCACTCCTTCTCCACTTCTGAGCCGAGTGTGCCTCTATGTAGCAGTGTTTTTTCAGCAAGAGAAGGAGAGTCCTTCCTTTTACAGGTTTAAATAAAAAAAAAAAAGATAATTCTCATCTCCTCTCCTGCAGTTAATCACTACAGCTTTATATAAGGATAGGATTGAACAAGTTGTGTTTAATAATGGTTTCTTCCCTCTTCCCACTCCTTAAATGTTTACAAAGATCACAAACATTTTGATGACTGTAGTGCCATCTAGAAATGTTGCCTTGCTTTCTTAAAAAACCAAGAGGGAATAAAGAGACCAAATAAACATGGTAGAAACAAACCATGAGTGTTTAATCTCTTCAGGAGAAACCATTTCAGATGCTTGTGTCAGCTGTGGGGATCTGACAGTGTCACAACTGTTCCAAGCAGAAATTAAATGCCTGTTTTGCCAAGTGTGGTGAGGGTTCTTTCTGTGCTCGTTTATGTCCAGATCAGTCTGAAAATGCATTTCTTTGAATTTTAAAATGTGGTTTGTAAGTTGTACAACTTTCTTCAGAATAGTATTTTCTTCTCCATTTCAGGTTACAACAGCAGACCTAATCTTACAATGAAAAATGGAAATGGAAATGGAAAAATAATACCTGGTAATAATGGAAAACCAAGTGGACAGAGAGTAATCAATGGCCCTCAAGGAACAAAGTGGGTAGGGTGACCTTCTCTCCAAATTCAAGATGCTTTAGCCTTTTATTGTACTTACATTTTTATTAAGAAAAGAAAGGAGAAAAGTGTCCTCAGTCAATGAAGCTGTAAAGTGAGGTTATACTTAGTGATCTGGTTTCCACTGTTTCATTGAAATCAAATGTGAAATTTTGCATTTCATTATTTGAACATTTTAAATGTCTGATTTAAAGCCTGATGGCTTGAATTTCAACTATAGCATTGCTCCCATGACTTTAGTGAAACATTTTTTTCCTCAAAGTCAGTGGGACTTACACTCCCCAGTGACGCAGGGCTTGTCTGCCGTGCAGTGTTAGTGGGGACTACCTGGGATAGCTGCTGTGAAAGACATGTTCAGCAATGCTTCTCCCAGACTCACACTCCAGGTTGAAGCTCGTGAACAAAAGTATTGAAATGTAAAGTTACTCTGTTAAGTGTCACAGTGCTGCAAATGTACATACATAGGTATCTTGTACATTTGTACAGACATGTTTCCAGTGATATTTTCAGACAATCTCAGACACCATTGATAGGAAAGCCCCACTAGGTGTCTACATGCCAAGACCTTGTCTTTTAAAATCCTTTGCAGTGAGTTTGCAGTGAGTTTATAACGGACCAATGCAGGGAAGGAACTAGTGTTTCCTGTGTGTTCATCCAAATGCTGAGCAGGAGGAGACTGTGACCATCCTCCCTGGCACCTTACAGGATGATATTTGATGAGCTGGTCACACACAGTATGACACATAAAGACATTTATTTTATGGCCTCTTCAATCTCACTGTTTGCATTCGAGGAACATAAAAAGGTTCGTCAGGTATGTCACATTCAAGGGAGGCATTTCAAAAAAGCATACCCAAAGCCCTTTAAATAGACTCCAGAAAGTGGGCTGAAAAGGTCCTTGGGAGAATGTGGGGCATCTCTCTAAACCCCATGAGAGGAGGGCATTGCTGCAAGCAGGACAAACACCTTGTAAATCAAGAGGTTCTGTGTCAACATCTGGGGCCTGGAGGGCTTTGGAGACTGATTTCATGATCTGCCGTCCCTCCTGCTACAGTCTTTTCCCCATCACCAAATGTAAGTCTGTCTTGCCCACCTAGAACTGCTGCTCATGTCCTCTTCCCAGTTTTCTCCCAGCACCTTTTGCATTTTTGTGTTCTGTGGTTCAGTGTCTGTTACCTCAGGTTAAAACATCATACAGTTCAGCTATTTTGGGTTGAAATAGCAACAAGGACTGGATTTTAACTACAGTTGCATCTTGAATTCCATCCAGGCTCTCAGACAGATTTGTTTTATGAGACAGAGGCTTTTCTTCAGTCTCCTACCCCAATTAAAATCTTAGCTACTTTGTTTTCACTGCTATTTCAATCTAAATTAACTAGTTTAATTTTTTCTTTTTCTTTGTTTAGAAGACATGCTTTTAAATCCTGTTTTAAAAAGGTCTTGGGGTCATTTTCAAAACAGTATTACAGGAATCCACCTTAGGAGTTGCGCAGCCCAAGAAAATCAAGGCAGTTGCTCCTTTGCACATGAGAGCTACAGTAGACGATATGAATATAGTTGTTGTGCAACTCTAGAGCCCAGCTCCTGGGGATTTGCTTTCTTCAGCAGTCATTTTTCAGTGATTACTATACAATTAGTGACTCACTTTTAAAAGTCTGTGGGTGTTGTAGTTATTCCTGAACATCACACTTAGCATCTGAATTTCCCCAGGATTTCTGTTGCTGTGAAATTTCATTTCATCTCCTCTTGTGTTAGCTAAACTTGAGTCCATCTATTGCTTTTAGATTGTAGATCTTGACCGAGGGCTCGTGTTAAATGTTGAAGGAAAATACCTCCAAGATTCCCAAGGCAACCCTCTCCGAGTGAAATTAGGAGGAGATGGACGTACAATTGTTGGTAAGTGGCAGCTTCCTTCTTACGGAAAAAAATCTACAGCTTTTGTGCACATGGTACAAATCTTTGAGCTGCTGAATGCTTTAGGCATCCCCAGGTCCCATGCAAGCATTTGGAGCTGCTTGTACCTCAGGTCTCCATCAGGCAGCACGTTGCAGGACCTGGGGAGTCTTTGGAGCATCCTGTGAGGCTCTGGAGTATGAGGCAGCAAGAATCACCCAAATCCATCTCATTTGTATCAGCATTAGACAGGACTGCAGAACTGAGCTAGGATAAGGATTGACTCCTGTTTGTCTTCTTATACATAGAAGTAATTATTTCCCACCACTAGCACTGTACTAGCCATACGTATGTGATTATTTTTTCTTCTGAAACTGATCACAAATAGTAAAACCCCCCCGTGTGTGATCTGTAAAAATGTTGCTGTTTGCTTATCAGTCCACCTGTATAGATTTCTTGAATGCAAATTCAGTGCCTGCTGCCAAACTGGTTGCCACGACTGTTTGCGGTAACCAGAATTTGGCACAAAAATTTATCTGCAGTGACAGCATCTCACCAGCTCATCCCAGTTTTTCCTTGTGCATGTTTGACATTAGGGAGTAGTTCATCATACCTTTCATCAACAGTTACAAGACTGACTTCAATTAAATACAGGCACAGTCTCTACATTGTGATTCTGAAGTGAAACCTCCCTGCAATCTTCCTGTTATCAAACAGCCGATAAAAGTGAATACCACTGTGGTTTATCTGAGGTTCTTCTGAACTATTTTCCAGCTTCTTTAGCCATGGCTCTCTCCTAGATAACAGCCTTTTCTGTCAGCTTAGTACTGAACCACACTCTCAGTGCTCTTGTGGTATCTACTATTGATAAATACCATGCTATAAGTCTGAAATGGATTAATAGTGATGGGTTTTTTTCTGTTTTGTTTTTCTCTCCTAGATGAAAAGGGTGCCCCAATGGTGAGTCCCGATGGATTACCTTTGTTTGGACATGGCAGATTTAGTAAACCTGTAGCGAGTGCACAGGATAAACCAATAATAAGCCTTGGAGGGAAACCTCTGATTGGTCTTGAAATGATTAAGAAAACAACCACTCCCTCAACTACTACTACAACAATACCCCCAACAACTACCACAACTACTACAACAACTGTTGCTACAACTACCACCACCACTCCTGAACCAACCACCACTGAACCACCCACTGAGAAGCCACCCCCAACCTGTCCTCCAGGCACTTATGGACACTATGATGACGAGGGCAACTTGCTGTTGGGATTTGATGGCCTGCCAGAGTGCAATGCAGAAGGTAACTTCATTTAGTGCTGTTTGAACTTCTTTGGTTGTATTATTTGTACAGCACAGTTACACAAATGTAAAGCGGAAAAGAATCTGCCTCTGAAGATTTTGGTCCATGTGATAAGGTAGGAGCAGAGATTTAGAGCAGCTAAAGAAGAGTTTGGGTGTTAAAAGGTTTTTAATTGAAAAATATCAACTTTCCTCGAAGTGGAAGTTTTTCATGGATGTTGATTTCAGTAAAATTCTTACCTTGTGTTGGATCCAGTTTTGTCACATATATTCATGCATGTGAGCAGAAGTATAGGCAGTAGTTTTGTAGCTAAAGCACTCACATACAGGAAAGTCCTCACTTGGGTTCAGGCAAGGGAAGGACCTGAAGGCACTATACATTTTGACTATTTTATGTTCTTTTCTCACAATAAATTCTGAAAAGTCTCTCTTTTGAGCCATGGTGGAACCAGCTTTTGCAAAATGAGATTCTTGTTCTCTTGCCAGCCCTCGGAGATAGAGATTGTCTAGCAGGAATGTAGCACAGCACAGATGAAGCTGGGGAAAGACAACCCTGGCTCTGCACAGATAAGGCAGAGAGTTGTACACTAATTTCTTTCTCATCTGAAACTATATTTGAAAAAATGAAAACATCATTTCCCTGTTGCAGTTATACAAGCTTAGAATGTGGTGCCAAACTGAAATCCAAAGTAAACAAGTATAAATGTACTATAGTCTTAGGGTACTGATCCTGTTCCTACCATGTTTTACTCTTTCATCACCTGAATGTTGCATTGCAAACCAGTTAGTTGCTTATTTTCCAAAACTAGATCGGGGAGCACCATGGTAGTCCTTATCCTTTCCATTTGTAGGTAATCCCCAAATCAGTCTACAAATGGGCACTAGCAGCATGGTCATAACCTAAACAACAGGTTGGCAAGTCAGATATCTGCCAGCTGCAGTAGTGAGTTTTAACGGGTAATGAAACCTTTCCCCCATACACCTGTGTCTCTGAGGCCAAAGTAAATTTACAAGTAGGTCATGTAGCCATGGCCTAGGAAGCTGAACTATCACTTTGAAGGGTGCAGAGATATGGAAGGATGTGGCTTCAGCAACTCACAGCGAGTCTCAGGATGGCATCCTTGGAAAGGATCTCAGAAACAGACGACTGAAAATCCCCTTACCAGCTACCCTGGGTAAGTAATGAGCCAGAGATGTTAGTGCCTTGTGCAGGTGGAATTACAGTGATTTTTAGTGTTAATACTTACCTAACAACTATCCCCATGTTTGACAGTAGAAGTGTGTTTGCATATGTACATATGCATGGATGTGTACACACAGAGACATGCATATATGAAAATTACTATTTCTTTGAAGATTTTTGGTTTTCCCTTTAGTGCTTTCATTGTTTTTAATTGTATTTACAAAACTGTTACAAATATTTTATATATATAGTTACCCTGGTATTTTCAAAGTTGCCTAAAGGGGACTGTGATTTTTGGTAGAGTCTCTCCCACTCCCACCAGATCCCTTTGCTTACCTTAAATGTCACTTGTATCCTGTAATGTTTTCTGTCTTTGGCCTATGCTGTTTGATACCTGAAGGACCTCTTTTGAGAATACATGTAAGAAGAGTAAGAGTTCATGAAATATGGCTGGGGTTACTATGAATATAGACTCCAAAAGCTGAAAAACAAAAAGCTTTGCAGTATTATTTTTAGCAGAGTTGTGGACTGGGGAATTTTCATGTGATTTTATGAACATTTTAAAACATTCTGCTTGGGTTTTTTCCTTCTACCAGATGGACTTGCTGAATCCTTGACCTTTGTTAGAGGCATGAATGAAAAATAGTTTTTTATACAGGCTTCATGTTCAGTGGCCCTTAAGTCACTGCTAAACTGTCTGGCATTTTGACAGTATGTCTACAAATGCATCACAGTGGAAGAGTGAAAGGAAAAGATGGTGCTAGATTTCTACTTCTTACCTGCTATATAGCTTGAGCAATACTAGTCCCTACCTTGCAATTGCAAAAGTTTCTCTGAAGAGTAATTATTAGGATTTGATTTTTTTTTTTTTTTTTTTTTTTAAATCCTGGTGACCTGCCTCAACATTTGACAAATGCAGCAAAACAACCTGCCTGTTCCACAGAGGAACTTGCCTGAAAAGAAAGCATCTTTGTGGTGTTTATTTAATGATGGCTGCTTTTGTTTAGCAAGTGCAGTGTCTGTTTCAAGAGGGATAAACAACTACTACTTGAACTATCAAAACATTTAATGCAGTTTTCCCTTGACCATTTTCAAATCATATTTTTATGATGTCTTTCCCTTTAATCTGAGTCTGGAAAATACTCCAGATCCTTTAATGAAATACTTTTTCTGCCAAAGCTTGATATTTGTTGCTAAGTGCTTTACTCACAAACAGTCGGGGGCTGCAAGTGCCAAAACCCACTGCCAAACATTCTACTTAAGCTTTGGCAAATTTGCTTGCTCTCTGGCAGGATTTTTGCTTGACCCAGCAGAATTTATTGTCAACATTTCACTAGATTCAGCACTCTAACTTTCACAAAGGAGTCTGGCCACACAAGCATGACTTGTCAGTGAAATCAGCTAAACTTTTTTCATGAACTCACAAGGAGAAAAAAGGTAGAGTCTTAACCACGTGTTACATGTGATAAAATCAAGTGGTGGTTGCAGTGTGCCATCCTTACAGATGCCAAAAGTCTATGTCAAGTGGTCATAGGAAGACTTCGTCTCATTTGGTACAGGCAGGGTTCACTGAAGAGCTGCAGTGAAGGGTGATGGAGCAAGCTGGGGAACTGCAGCTGGTGTACGTATGTATATACAGAAAATTATAAAGTGAGAGGTCTTTTGAGAAGTACCCCTATTGCCGCCATGCCACAGCTAATGCAAAAGAAGCACAGACAGTGAAGTAGAAGAGACCGAACAAGTACAAAAATAGAAAATAATGTTTGTTTTTGCTGGATTGTACATAGGCCAAAGGCTGATTAGCTAATATGTGTGAATGAGTTGAAAACTGCACATGAAGGACTTAAAATTTCTGCATATCTGAGCCTCTTGTTTACTTGGATATAGTCAAAGGTAAATGCCTACATTACAGACATTGGCTGATGCTGGCCAGCTGTGGTAAGATCTGCAGAATTCAGCAAAGGATCTACTTTGTCACTGACTACCCTCAGAGAAGTCAAGTAGCTTCCAAGTGGATGATCTCCTGATGAGTGGCTGCAGAAGTCTACCATGAGAAAATGTCAGATTTTGCTAGATGAAAGTCTGACAAGAATTAACTCATTTCCTGTGTTTTCAAAGCTTATTTTGGCATTAAAATCACTACAATGTATTTAAAAAAACCTTATTGTAGTAGGAAAAAAATCAGTCTTGTACAATAATTGTTGGTTCTAAATAAAAAAAAACCATGCAAAATGAAAATGTAACATTCAGACTACATATATGTGAACTATCTGACACTGGCAGTTGAAACTTTGCATTGTTTGTATTACTGGCTTAGTAAAAATAACATTGTTGCTTTCATATCAAGTGTTACAGGAACATTAAGAGTTTCTTTGTAGTAGAGTTCTTGAAGTCAAAGCTGTCTTTCTCTTGCCTTTATTCACACACTGGCCTCTCCCCAGCCTCGGCATTTCACTGAAGACTTCTAAGTGTACCTGCAGTGGGTTCCAGCACAATGCTTTTGTTGTTGCATTGCTTTTCATGGCTAATCAGAGCTTTGTGTACTCTTTTGGCTTCCCTGAATAACACAGAGAAATGCATTTCTCAGAGTGTGCAGGGAAGCCGCCAGAATTCACAAGATGAAGTACTTGATGGTTGATGTATCTGGATACATGTCCTACAGAGATACTGAGATAATCTGTAGGGATGAGCATCTGGGAAGCCTGTGGGTGCATTGGATTTTGGGGTGGATCGGGGAGAGTTTTTGATGTGCACCTCACAGTCATCTCTTCTTGTTATGCTTTCTTTCATTTGCATCATGGAGCAATCTCAGTGTGCACAAACTGAATTCCTGTTGGGTGAAACTAAAGCAGAAGCAGTTCTGCAGGATGACATGTATGTGCCCCAGCCTGTAATGAGCATTCAGTCCACAGGATCAGACTAGAGCTAATGCAAACTAAAACCCCAGAAAATCTAGCACCGATTACTTCATTCTACAGATCCATTCCTTTTGGGCTGCACTAAGTAACTAGCATAGGCACAGTCTGTAAATTGCATGGTTCTATGGGTTGTTTGAGTTTTATTCCCCTGCAGAAATTATTGAAGCTTTCAGTTTATTCCAATTGCTTGGTTGGGTTTTTGTATATGATTTTCTCACATTTGCTGCTTCCGAGACTATAAAATGTTGTCAAATCCCGACCCGAGTGTTACGCGGTTGCTGCCAGCCTGCCTTTGCTCCAGAGCTGATGGGCCTGGAGCAGAGCTTCTGGAAGGTGCATTACCCTCGATTTTAAGTAGCAGCACTGAACCCATTTTCCCTCAGCAAAACTCCTGGCTACTGCAGTTAGCCACTCATCTGTTACTCTAAATATGCCAAGTGGACTGTCACTGTGTTATTTGGAAACTAGGCAGTTATCTTATTTGAGAATCAACTGGCTAAAGATTTTTATTTTAAACTTTATTCCAGAAGTGTTTTACTAGGAGGGTAAGGATGAGACCATTGAATTCTTACAGCATTTTTTTCTTTCTCCTTCAATAGATACATTCTCAGGACTGGATTCAGATGTGACAGCAACTCCAGAGGCATATGTGATATACGATGACGGTACTGTTTAACTGTAAAGTCTGTTGCAAGTGGCATCTTTGGGGTGGTTTTTTTCCCGGTCTTCTTTCTTTGGAATCGGATTTGAGGGGGCAGGTTGGTGAATGGGAGCTTAAGCAAGCAGTGGTGAGCTGGAAAAGCTTTCCAGAGTCCTGCATCACATGTGAAGATCAAGGGTGCAAAGGCAACTGCTTCTGGATGTGAAAGTCCCTTTCTATCAGTCTTGCAATTTAACAGGAACCTATTGGGGCAATAAATTATGTTCAGAGCTGCGTCATACAGTCACCAATTCAATCCCAGCTTTACTTTCTCTGGTAAAACTTCTAACTCCAGCCCAGTCAAAGTCAATCAGCTCTTCTAAAGTAGAAGATCCAAATAATATCTGAGCCCTAGAAACCTGAAATACCTTAGTGAGTTTTTAGCACTCTACAGCACTGTGAATATATTTTTTTAATCCTTTTTTTTTTTTTTTTTGATGTGTAGTCTGGATTTAGACTATAAAACATGCTCATACTGATTGAGATCACCTACTAAAATAATTAATCTGCTGAATTCATGTGGAATTTAAATCAAAGAGATTTGAAAACAGATAAAAGGAGAATACAGAAAGATTTTTGCAGAGTTATATTCATGACATCTTGATATTATAATCCAGGACACACAAAATTTAGCTGAAGAGGAAGCCTCAAGTCCCAGCATTTAATTGTATGTTTGCATAGGGAATGCAAATTCTCTGTTACTAGAACTAGCATTCACTTTCTGCCATCAGTGACTTCTGATGTTCTGCTCCTTTTAATCCTCAGATTCCAGCTCCTACCCCTGCATATTAAAGTGGAAAAGTACTCTGTTAAAGTTGAAGCCTTATAGTAGAATTTATGGCTCTAGAATAATAAGATTTTTTCTTTGTGTATGCAGTGCTGGGTTCCTAAGTCAAACCAACAACAGAAAAGCATTTAAAAAGAGAGTGCAGCAGCTGAGAGGAAGATACAGACTTTTGTGCTTTTTAGTCTGATCACTTCATACTGAGGCCAACATTTCTAATGTGGGGAGAAGAGCGTGAACTAAAAATTGCGCTAGTCTTACATCCCCTGTTCCTTACATCCCCATGAAAGTGGAATATCCTCAGTGCACAGGTCTTTTGCCAGGCCTCCCCTTAGGTGCAGGTCACCTGCAGAAAACAAATGCTTTAGCATTTTAAAGCCATGAACTGAATCCTTCCACCTGTATGAGGATATGGCAGGGATACCAAATGCTTCTTCCCCTTCATTTCGTGTGTCAATCTGGTAGCACAGTAGCTTTTCAAGGAGCACTGGATTTAATAGGATTGAATATCAAGGAGTACTAATATCAGGAGATTGATGGGGGCAGTTTGCCTTCCCTCATAGCCCTAATGGGATCACGAATGGTAAGTACAAGACTCCGTGCCTCTTAAGTTGCAGGAGGGTGTAAGAGCGGTATGAACCAGCTCTAGCATTTTAGAATAATAACACAGAGTTTTCTTAAAAAGCCATTTTTTCACTCCCTTATCTCCTTGCTTTGGCATCTGAGGGCTGCAGCCAGGGATTCAATTACTGTGCTGTCTTCTCTTGGGTGTTGTAAGGGAAGGTGCCAGACAAAGTGTATTCAGGGTATTGGTGTATGAATACATTTGTTTATTGTCATCCTTTTTACCTGTGTGAACGAGGTCTAAATCAGCAACGATTCTAGTATTCTAAGGCAGAGGCTTTATGCTCGCTGTCCATCAGTTTGGTAGAAACCCTCACAAGGCTGAGGTGTGACCAACTCTGACTTAGAGGCCTGTGAGGAGTGTGAGGCCCCTAGGGCAGGGTGCGTAGCAGTGCTCTGGGACTGTGGCTGGTGATAGAAATGTTTTCCTTCTCATACTTAAGCCAAAATAACATGAAGCAAGCTAACATTTTCATCTTATGTTTTCTCTGAAGACTATGAGTTTTTTGAGAGCACTTTGCCACCAACCACCACCACCATCACCACCACCACTGCTTCTACAACGACAGAATTGGATGTTGTCTATCCAGAGACTAGTGATGTTGGCACCGGCCCTGTGTCAGAATATGATATTGCTGGGAAGAAACGGTTCACTGGTAAGGATGTCTTTTGGTTTATGTAGATTACTACTTGTGCTGCAAATAATTATTGTTCTAGCAAGGTCAGCCCTTAAACTCAGACCATTGCACAAATACATCCAACAGACTCCTGTGTGGTCCTTGTGAGGACTGTCACCTGGGAAGCCCAAACAGCAGAGCTTTGTTCATAGCTTTGTTGCTTGCACGTGTACGTGTGGACCCACACCAAATTTGTTGAAGCAGTGCAAACCTCTTTGTACTCTTTTAGTATAAATGCTCTGCTCTGTATTCTGCATTGTTTGCTTTAGCTGAAGTCAGTAAGAGAGCAAGACTGTCGACTCTGGTGCTCAGTTCAGCTCTAACTACAGCATTTTAAGTTCACACCAGTAGTTCAAACAGTGTAAGTCTCCATGTAAGTGTGAGTATTCCTCTGTGGGACCAAATTATTTTCCACTGACTCATGCAACCCCAGTGATTTCACCCACCACTGCAGAAGCATGTATGTCAAAGGTGTGCTTCAAAGTCAAGGAAGGAATGTTGTTTTGGATATGATCTTTCCAAAAAGTAAAACCAGCAGAGATAAATTTTTCTTTTCTATTTGTATCTTTGCTCTGTAAAAGAAACTTGGTGAAGGAACCCCCAATACATTGACATGAGCCATGAGGCTGGCTCCTATATGTGAGCCATTCAAGTGTGTAGGTATGTGTTGCAGCTCTGACTTCAGACCTGCTCTGTTTCTTTGTCAGAGAAGCAGCTGGGGGCCAAACTGGAGGGATTTCGATGTGGTAGAGCATTCCAGCCTTCACCCCAGACTGGTGACATCCCCACAGCCCTTTACAAACCTCTGGCATTTGAACTGAGGTCAGGTCAGCTGCTGGCTCACCTGGCATTTCAGAGGGGAGTTCAGAGGATGGAGAGTCAGCTTTGACTCATGTCTTGCTTTCCCTTCCAATATCCACAAGCTTCATGTGGCTTAGAGTGGAGCTCTGCTGCTGGAGTAAAACATTTGTTTTTATATATGCTAAGACTTTTTCCAGTGCATCTTCAGTTTCCCTGTCCAAACAATTTCATGATGTTTCTATTCGGCTCTCTCACTGACAGTGCTTCTTGATTCATTTAGCTGGAGAGGCTAAAATTAACTTCATTGCAGGATCTGGAAAAAATCCCTTCAGGGCATGAAATCCAATAAGATAAACCAAGAAATGTTGGTCTATGAACATTTCAAGGCTCTAGGGAAATAATATTACCATTTCAATGAATTGTATTATTGCAACTGAATAAACATTTCCAAAGCAAATTTTATAGTCCTTGCTTTGAATGTTACAGTGACTTTTAAGGCAATAGAAAGATGGTTTAATCTTTTCCTGATCTGAAGTGCAATTCCAGTCAGTGTAAAGCTTTTAAATATGTAAGTTACAGGTTGAGAGCACATGCCTGGAAGGTAGGCATTCATGACTCCCGGTCCCATAGTACCGAGGGACCACAGCAATAATCCCTTCTTTTAACGTGGCCAGACTTCACCTTGGAATTACTCTTCCTGTCCCCTCTGTTGTTTCACTCCAACTTTAAGATGTTTGTGTAAGAACCAACCACTTAGACCCGTAAAGTCTTAGATGATCTAAGGCCCTGGCAGGGATCTGTTCCCATGAGTGGAAAGGCAGAGAGTTTGGGTGACAATTTCAACCCCACCTTCCAGAGCCGCTGGAGGTAGCCTGTGGAGGGTCCTGCAGTCAGACCATCTCTTGTAAGAAAGACAATCCTTCTGTCTTTGCATAATTGGCTACAGTTGTGAGTGAGTGTGGGATAGACCTGAATATTGGCATCTCATTCTCCCTGCTCATCAATCAAATTGAGTGCAAGCCATGCTTTGTTGGCAGCAATGAACTGTCTCTGGGCTGGAAGGGGAGAAATTTTAAAACTCAGAACCCATCTTTCTTCTTTTCAGGAAATCGCCAACCTGTGTGCTCCTCTGTGGTATGTACAAACTGCTAACTAAACACCACCCTTCTCTGTCTCTTCCAGCTCCTTATGTGACCTATCTCAATAAAGATCCAGCAGCCCCCTGCTCCTTGACAGAGGCCCTGGAGCACTTCCAAGTGGAAAGCCTCGATGAAATAATCCCTAATGACCTCAGAGAAAAAGATCTGCGTCCCCTTAAAGCCCCTCACAACATCACTGTTGTGGCAGTTGAAGGCTGCCACTCCTTTGTCATTGTTGACTGGGCCAAACCTGCTCGAGGAGACATGGTAACAGGTACTCTCCTGAGGATTGCTCTCCTGATGGGGTAGTGGGGAGGGTTGTCTCAAATGACCATTTTTGCTTTAAAATGAGCCAAAGGCTCATGAAGTTCTCACTTCTCTGCAATTTTTTAAGGGAGGTGAGCTACTTTCTGAGGAGTGAGAAAGGTCCCTTGTCCCTCAGTGCTAGACCAACCAGCCCATGTTGGTCCAGATGTCAAGATTTTGGCACTCATTTTGTGCCAGTGATTCTGAAGGCACCACTTCTTGCCTGGATGATAGCTGTGATAGTGCTTTGCTCAGCTGAGCACTTCTGACCCCAGGGAGTGCCCTCAGCAAAAATGCAGGTACCTCCCAAGCCTGTCTTTGGAATATCCTTCACATTCGTCTTCTGTCCACTCTGAGCAAAGGTGATGGCATATCTGGAGCCGGTTGGAATCCTGCCTCGCAGTGAGCGTGGCTACAGGAGCCTGTAGAGAGGCTTCTGGCTTGGCAGTCTTCTAGTCCTCTTTTTTTTTTTTTTGTAGGCAAAGAAGGTATCAGGGTCGATTAGCTTGTTTTACTGAAATTTTGCTCAAATATCTGTCTGATAAGTGAGGTCCAGAAATGGGGAATGTGTTAAACAAATGTATTAAATTAGATCTCCTTTAATGTCTTTAGACCTTTTGAGAGTCAGCCCAACTGACTTCAAGAATGAATCTCAAAAGTTGCTGGAAAAACATGAGTACATAACCAAAATATTTTAGAAAGTAATCAACCCCTGTTTATCAGTGGACCCAAAAGATCTGGAGTAAGCACTGGAAAGCGCCACTGCTTTGGTGCTAACGTCCAGTTTTTGAGGAGCCTCGCCCAGCTCTGTGGCTGACAGCCATGGCAGAGGGGTAGGAGCTGGTGGAGACGAAGCAGCAATAATGGTATAATTGGGAAGGGAGAAGGTGGCACTTGAACAGGCTGTGCGGTGTCTCCCACAGCATTTCATTCTTGAAGGCTGTTGATCTAGTTGCTTACCAAGCTCAGTCCGCATAACTTTTTTTTTTTTTTTTTCCCCAGAAAAACCCCTGGCATTTTTAACTATATTAGTTTCTGCACAGTCAGTGTATCACTTAAAACAGTGAATGGGTTGCTTCTGTCATCTTTTACCTTCACTGTGTTTTAAATCAGAATTTGCACCTGAGTGCCATCCTTTCATATAATGCTCCATCATTATTAGCTAATGACAGGAAATTCTTGTAGCCTGAGATTTTCCAGGAGAGTTAGGAATCAAATAATTTTTGCATTCAAAGATGCTTCTACTTCTTTTGACCTATAAAATCTACCATGACACCTAGGGATTAAAATTTATTCAGAATCCTCACAACTATTTGTCTTTCCCATTTACAGGCTACCTGGTTTACAGTGCATCCTATGATGACTTTTTAAAGAATAAGTGGTCAACCAGAACTGCAGGGACTACTCATTTGCCAATTGAGAACCTGAAGCCCAACACACGGTAGGGAATTTGATCCGCTCTTTTTCAGTTCTGTTAGGGAAGTAAAGCAAACTTTGAGAATTGTTAATTGTTCTTGGCCTTAGTATAAATGCTTACATCTGATCTAGATTTTACTCGTTCTGTTTGACAGCAAATTCTCTTTCTAAACTGCACACAACTACTTACATGTTATTTTTACCATATTGACCCTGGAGCAGATGGCTCTGTATGTGCATAAATGTTTGTGATATAAAACCACATATCAATAATAGAAAATCTTACTTTAAAAATGCATTTTATAGTCTTGTGCATAACTGAATCAAATTTTAGGGGGAAGAGTATAGCCTTGGTGTGATGTGAGTGGCCATTCCCACATACTGGTGTGGCCAAGGTTTGATACCCAGCTGGTGGGGAGAGGTGCCACTCCCTGGGATGTTTTTGCTGTCTGTTCACATGAATTGTGCTGGAAGAGAAGACTTGGAGTCATATAATGAGGCTGGGACAGTTGCTTAGAAGTCAGTTTGGCAGGAGCTTTAAGTCTTTATCTCGCAAAAAGTGTCGCTGAAGGGGCAGAACAAGAATGCATGCTTTGCATGATATTGGAATAATTCATGGCAGTTAGGTGGGAAGTAAATGGCCACAGAGGGACTTCTTTTGATAGATGCTTGGTGTCTCTCATACTTTTCTCTCAAATTCTGAGTCTGTAATAGTTTGGTGCTGTCTTAGGTGAAGTGATTGCTCTTCATTTGCTGATGACTAGATGACTACAGTCTCTTAGACACTGGTAGCAGGTGTTGCTCACATATTTGGTAACATGGGAGATGCACTGGGATTGTGAGCTAGGACTAGCATACCTCACCTGATGATGAGCTGCAGATCAGAGCATCCACTCCTAGGACAGCCACATAGGGTTTGTGCCAGGGCAACACAGGAGAGAAACGATGTCACCTAAAGTATATTTTCTTTCCAAGACTATTTATAGACAAAGGGAAGGTTCTAGAGGTTAAAAGCAGTTGACTGAGAACCTCAATCTAGAAAGCAGATAAACGCTTGAGCATGACCTTCATCTAAAATCTTAACAGATTAAATAATAAAATAAATTATGAAAAGTCAATGCAGGGTAGCATTTGGGTCTCAAATATGACCAGGCTTATTTTTTCTGACCACATCACAGTGCTTCACCACACAGCTCTGACTTTAGCATAGACTTACACATGCCTTGCCCCTGCAGCTGCTCCTGCTGGCCCCGAAACATCCAAGCACCAAGAAATCACAGTGTGTGTTAAGAAGGGGGTGTTACTTCCTTGTCTCCTCTCCGGACAGTTCCCTCCAACCACAGAGTTCTGAGGTCATGGCATCACTTTGGGAGACCCAGCACCAGAGAAACTTCAGCAGCAGTTCCTTAGGCAGGTGTACCAGGGACACGTCCCTGGAAAAACTGTGTCACCTTATCCTCTCCTTTTCTGTCTACAGTGCTGTCAGTCCCATACTTCATGAGGCTTTTTCTTACATATCCAAGAGATAAAAAAAGGCAACCTATTCTGAAGATTAATAATCTAGACCTCAGTGCAAGCCTTTTAGAGTGGTTCATGGTGCATTAAAGCAATATTATTTGCACAGTAGAGAGCTGCAATTGTATGCTCTGCCTCTGCTAGTGCCCTTGTTATAAAACATCAGTTACAAATTTATGGAAGGTGGTATGGGGCACTGCTTATCTGTGGGTTTCACCTGTTATAACAAGATGGAAGAGGTCTGAGATCTCCTAAAGTCTGTTCCTAGATAGCAAGGGAAGCAGGTGCAGACCACCCTGCCTTTGTACATCCTTGTCCTTTTGACTTGAGGATACCCTTTCCCTAAACCTCTCTTCTCCTGCCACTAGTCCCAGTTCTTGCCTCCACATCCCAGACTCCTGTACATCCCCAGCCCTTTTCCCCTTCACTGGTTTTCACTCCTCCACTCTGACCTTGTCCCCCACACAGGCCAGGGAGGTGTGCCTGTATGCCCTAGCTTCCCCTGGCCAGGCTCCTGTCTCTTGCCTCTCTGCCATTTCCACCTTCCAGCCACAGCTCCTCACCTCTTCACTGTCTTTCAGTCAAGTCTTCCTTTCCTGCTGCCCCAAGGACAGTGCTGAAGGGTAGCGATAGCTCTCCGCTTCTTGTGCTCACCATCTTAAGGACTCCAGGTCACCAGAAAGAGCAGTTGCAGTGAAAGTGCCCAGGAACCCTGCAGCCACTGTCCCAGCCTCGCTCAGTGCGGAGGAATTGGTGGGATTTGAGCTGCCAACCTGTGATACATCTGCTGAGATGTACATTAACTCCAGGCTTCAGAGGGTCATAATTTGACTGTATTTGTACGGAGTTTTATAGGAACAGCAAGGTTATAGGTTTATGCATTTCCATGAACCTAGCAACTCCCATGTCAAATATTAAAGTTCTGTTTCAAAGTAGGGAGGTTCAAACAAGCACTGTTTGTTTTAAGCATATTATTTCCCCAGCATCTTACTGGAGAATGGTATCATCCACTGGCCCCTGTTGTATGCTCTATGGAGGCAATAAAGGCTTCATGTGGGGTCTGTGGTGGAGAAGGAGAATTCTTTCCAATAAAGAAATTCTGTGTATCAGCCAATCTCATTTACATTCTCTAAATCCACAGACTGAATTGATTGCATAATTTTTGTCTTAAAAATAACCCCCTAACCACTGGGAAAAGACCCCATGCCTAACTAAGAAAATAGGGCATGAAATCTGAAGTTAGTCTAAAAATTTTGTGTTTGCATTGTTAGTGCCTTTTGTGAGAAATCTCTGATTAAGTCGGATTTACTGTATGCAGATGCTGTTGAATGCTGGGCATCCCATGAGGGGCTGTTGGTGGTGCAATCTTGTGGCATGCACAGCATATCAAAATGGGTTGGCATCTTGGCAGGAGTCAGTCCCAGAGAAGATTTGAAGATGTCAACATATCCTGGAAAACATCTGCCTGGTATTTAGGTTTTACAAACGAAACGGAAGTCTATGTTTAACCCATGTCATAAGTTTTCTTCTGAGACCTGGTCTAAATTCCATTTGAGAAGTGGAAGCTTTTCCATTAGCAAAACTCTGGTCAGCTTCAGTGGGCACAGCAGCTGCTTTTATGTGACATGCAAATGTAAACACTAAAACTACTTTAAACCTTATTAAGTCTTAAAAATGGGAGTCTTGACAACGTCCCTTCCCTAACCTCAGTTCTCAGCTGTCACAGAAAACTGATGCAAAGGCCATCCGTGCTATCACTAAATCCAGTCTCCTGCAATCACAAACATTATAATCCTCATCATAAACATTTCAATCTCCTTCTTGAGCACAGTTAGGCTTTTTCCTGCCTTTTTGCAGGAAAGCTGTGTCAGCGCCTGATGGGAGTGACTAGGTAGTCTCATAATTTGAAACACTATCCTTTACCACCTGATCTCCATGTCTCATCAAATCTGCTTCCCTGTCCACTTGGTTTTTGTTCCCTGGAGGGAACAAAATTTTGATCCCACAGTGCCTACTACCAATTCCAGTGCTTGCACAGAGCATTTCATAGGAGGCTCTCAAACATTTACTCAGGGCTCACAACCACAGAGTCTGGATCTTCTGGCTCTGGGGGGCCAGATGCACCATAAATTTCTGTTTTCTATCTGTGTCTCCGTTAAAGCAAAATTGCAGTATGTCCAACAAGTAGCATCAGCTACTGTGTATCACCAGAGCAGCACAAAAGAGGTGAGATGTCAATGAAACCCTTGTCCTGTGCAGGTGGTAGACCTGTGTGGCACATACCTACCCCACACCAGCTCCTCTTCCAGGTCTGCTCTAGTGTCTTTTATAGTATTTGTTTTAAATATTGATGATAGATGTAGTGCTATACTATTTTTGATGGAGAGAGATACTTTGCACTAGCCTGTGAATCTTCAGGCAGCTGATTTACAGGTTTTTCTTCTGGAGGGATGGTGCAGTTGTAGGAGGAGGGTTTCAGTCCCTGCTACCCTCTCCACTTGCTCATGGGAGGAAACCTGCCTGTCCTTCTCAACCCCATTCAAGAAAGGTCTCTTTTCCCCTTATCCACAGATTCTGCTGGGCAGGGGGGTCTGTTGGCTTGTCCCCTCTCCTTCCTGGGCAGTGCGTGTCTCTCCCTCCTGAACACCGGTTTGGGCATGCCGGTTCCCCTCCCACAGGCAGCAGCCGTATGCTCTGTGTGTCCCCTATGTGCATCCAGCCTGGCTCTCACCCAGTGCTGATGGAGGTCCAGCAGCCGCCATCCCACCATCTCTGCAGCTGGCGTGTGGTCACGGTGCAATAGGTTCTGCCCTGCCACCTGCAGCACGTGTGGATGGATGGTACCACTGTGAGTCCCATGGCTGGATGGCATCCTGCCGTCTCAGCCTGCCGAGATGGTGTGGAGTTGGGGCTCCATGCAGGCATGCCTTTGGAGAGGCTGGAAAAAGGATTTTACAGCTAACCATTTTTTCTAAAAACAGCTGCTTCCCTAATTAGCATGCTGAGTGATTATCTCACTTTGTGGCTGTGAGTGCCAGCTATTTAATTCCAACAGAAGGGAGATACCTTGAATTAAGTCATAAAATCATTTTGCTCTAAGTGACAGGTATGGTGATACGATTAGTCATATAGTCTAAATGAATAAAAATACTACATACTCATTGCCCTACTAATTTACTCTGTCCTTTCTTGACATGTGAAATGGTATATAAAATCTCAAAGGAGGTTTATTCTTAGGAGGAATTTTTTTCTTGTCTGTATTGAAAATGAACAAAGAACAGTATTGCATCTGTTGCAGTTGTGATTCTTCTGTGCCTGTTGGTAACAGTTTATTGCAATTCTGCCTAAGCAAAGTGTAATCAAAGCACAATCAAATATTACAATTTTTGTTCATTTATTTATGTGATGAAGAACAGTTGAATTATACTGATTTGAGATTTCCTGGCAAATCCAACAGCTGAAGGATTCTGAGTAATGAAAATGTCAGATGCCTGGACCTAGGAAGGCTTTGGCAATTTCTTTTTTATTTGTCATGTCTGAGAAAGAAATATATCCTGACTGTATTATTTTACTGACATTCTTAATACAGCAATCATAGCATCATCTATGTTTAAATCACAGGTCAGCAAGTCATGAGACCTGGCTCTCTTTCTGGCACGACTAGAGGGTTCTTGTGTAATATAAAGGCCTAGAATCTAATTTTCTGATTTATCAAAGAAAAATGTACTCATAACTTCATCATAGGGTTTTTTTTCCAGACAGTCAGGCAGGCAACTTAAACAAACATGTGTCCCAGACAGGCTTCTATGTGCATAACAGGACACCGTAATGTACCCTTGTCCTGTTGCATAACTAAGCAGTTCTTGCATTATGCATTAGATACAAAACTGCATATTTTTCCCCACTTAAATAGGTGCACAAGGTTCTTGGGCTGCTCTCACCTCTTTCAGATGTGGATCATCACACTTACATATCTCATGGGAATGTTTTGAAGCTAGTGTTAATACATACATATTAAGTGCATTGAAAGGGTTGCTCAGAAGGTGCTGCTGTGTTGTGAAGGTGGTATCAAATTATACCTCTTTGGAAGCATTCGGAAGTCAGGCATCAACACAGATATTTTCACTTTGAAGCATTACAGAAAAGATAGGAGCTGGAAAACATTTTTCTCCTGCTCTTCTGAAGTAGTTACACTAAGCGCTGGGTGAAGTCAGTACAGCTTGGTGCTGTGTTGTGGCCATTTTGGGAGCCAGCATGAGGAATCATTGCCCTGTGTTTCATCCCTGTGGTCAGCCTTGTGCTGCTGACCCCTGCCTCGATCCGGGTGGAGAAGGTGAGAGTGGGTGAAGGAGGTGTGGATGGGTACAGGTGTCCCATAAGAGCACTGGCAACTTAGGGCACTAAAGCAGTGCTCAGGCTGCCGTGCTCTTTGGGTGGTCAGAAGTAAAAGAGCACATAGGAGGCTTTTTGCCTCCCCTCTCCTCTTTCTTTAGCCATGCTAAACACTCAGAAGCTACAGTCAAGAAATCAAGGTCAATATTTAAAACTACAGGCAAATATTTCTGCCAGCAAGAGGATTGTGCTAGGCACAAGTAAAAAGCACAGCCTTCCTAAATTTTGCTATTTAACATGACTTGTTTTTGCAACAGTGTGTGCGTCTTTTAAAAGAAGAAAACCATGAATCATTTGTGAGCATCATATAGTCATTAATTACAGGCAGAACTGGCTGCAGAAAGCAGGAGTGGATCCAGTTTCTGGTGTCTGCTGTGGGACACAGCAGGGACAGGGGGCACGTCCTGTCTCAGCCCAGTGTGAGCTATGCAAGTGGGGCAGTGCTGGCAGGTTTCTGTGCAGGATGGGGAAGGCTTTCCCACCAAGAGCAACCTGTTGTTTATAATGGTGCAGGCTCACTTTCACCACCTGAGGAGCGTCAGGCCTGCCACTGGGATGGGGCATTGCCAGGGGAGGTAATCCAGTGCTTCATGGGAAGCATTCCTGCAAGTAACGACTTGTCCTGTCAAGTGGGTCACATGGAGCTTTTGGGGATGTCTGCTCTTGGATGACAGGCTAAATCAAGATTCAAACACTATGTGTGTATTACAGAGACACACTCTTTTTTTGTTGTTGTTCAATTAATTTCTTTACAAGAATGAAATTGATCAAGCAGGCAAGAAAGGAAAACCTAAACTCATGCACTTTAAAAATGCTGTGCTGGAAATTTTTACAGTAGTCTTCCATTCTAATTGGTTTCTGCTGTACCAGATAGAAAGATAAAAGGAAAAGAAGAAAATATTAATCTAGGGAAAAAATGTCAGGGTAGGCATTAACTAAAAATCATTGTATTTGGAAATTAACTAAAATGTGCTTACCTCTAAGGACGAGGATAATTTTGCTTCTACTGAGCAAAGAATGGAGTTCTACTGGCAAGTCATGTGCTTTGAGTTAAGCATGTGATTTAAATACTTTAGGGGAATCAATAAGGCAACATGTGAAGCTTTCTCATATTATTCAAGTATTGTGATCTTAATGCTGCTAGAGTTTTTACAGAAAGGTCAAAAGCTTAGATTCCAATCTCATAAATCTGATCCAGTTTCAGTTTGCAGTTTACACCACTGCTTTCATAGGAGTTCATCTCATTTAAAACTGTTGCTGAGATCAGAATTTAATTTCCTTGCAACTTTTTTTTTTTGTCTGTTGATATTAGTTGTTTCATATAAAGTGGATGTAGTTGTGTGTAGTTTTTGGAAGAGGGATGATTAAATGATCCAAAAATATACACGGGAGCAATTGCAGAAATGAGAAATTTATCTGTAACAGCTAGCTCTTACCCTGGCTCAGTATCCAACTCCATTTAATGCAAAGGACACCTGAACTCAGTGGAATTCTGCTGGTTTGATTCTCATCGGGTTTTAGTATTATTTATAATTTAGCCATTGAAGTGGAATCAATGTTTTAATCTTATTTTCCCTCTCTTTTTGTTTCAGTTACTATTTTAAAGTCCAAGCAAAGAATCCCTTTGGTTATGGACCTGTTAGCTCTTCAGTCTCATTTATCACAGAATCTGGTATGCTTTGCTTTTTATATTAATCTCAAAACTGAATTCCTAATAACAGGTGTGGCAGGGCAATGACTGAAACCAGCACAATAATAAAGATGATCCTGAACTTGCTGTTCTGAGACATTATTTTTTAGGTTAATTATTTGTTTTCAGTAAAGCTAGGAAAATCATATGCACTCCTAATGCCACTATGAAAATGTAAGTGACATTAAAGTGAGCTTCAGGGGAACAGGAAGTTGAATTTAAAATACAAAAGAGTACTAATGTTCAGCAATACAGAAGCAATGGGAAGTTTAATGTCTTTGATAGATCAACCAAACATTTAGTAAATTAGCCTCATAATTGTGAACAGCTGAACAGTTGGAAGCAGCTGTCTCTGGAAAAAATATAGGAAACAATTGTTCTGTCAGGCAAAATTCTCCGTTCTTTTTTTGACAAGGCATGCTGCTCTTTCACAGGGCTAATAGTGCGCTCAAGAGCAACACCCCCTTCTAAAAATAGTACATTAAATGAGCTATTTTTACCCATTTCTTCTTATTCTCCCATTGAGCCAGAGGCCAGTGACTCCACTGAATAATGAAGGACAAATTTTTCAGTCTTGAGGGAAAGGTCTGTTGTCTTTTGCAGATTTTGCCCTTTTGATGACATGGGGTTTATGCAGTCTCTGCCTTTGCTCATTTGACATTAACCTGTACAGCTTGCTTCATAAACTCCATTAAGAACCCTGGAAGTAAGTCTTTGCAGAAGGGAGGCAAAAATGCAAGTAAATGGTCCTCCATAACATATTCAGATTGTTCTTTAAAGGAGTAAGAAGCTCAAGTATAAATCCAAGCATAATATATAGCATTGGAAAAATATGGCAGTATGCCCAGGTGGCCAGGAAGGCCAATGGCATCCTGGCTTGTGTCAGCAATAGCGTGGCCAGCAGGGACAGGGAAGGGATCTTACCCCTGTACTCGGCACTGGTGAGGCCGCCCCTCGATTCCTGTGTTCAGTTTTGGGCCCCTCACTACAAAAAGGACATTGAATGACTCGAGCGTGTCCAGAGAAGGGCAACGGAGCTGGTGAAGGGTCTGAGCACAAGTCCTCTGAGGAGCGGCTGAGGGAACTGGGGTTGTTTAGCCTGGAGAAGAGGAGGCTGAAGGGAGACCTTATCACTCTCTACAACTACCTGGAAGGAGGTTGTAGTGAGGTGGGTGTTGGTCTTTTCTCCCAAGTAACAAGCAGTAGGACAAGAGGAAATCACCTCAAGTTTTGCCAGGGGAAGTTTAGATTGGATATTAGGAAAAATCTCTTCGCTGAAAATGTTATCAAGCATTAGAGGAGGCTGCTTGGTGAAGTGGTTGAGTCGCCATCCCTGGAGGTATCTAAAAGACATGTGAATGTTGTGCTTAGAGACATGGTTTAGTGGTGGACTTGGCAGTGTTCAGTTAACATTTGGACTCAGTGATCTTAAAGGACTTTTCCAACGTAAATGATTCCATGATTCTGTGATTCTATGCTGTATCTTGCAGGTAGTTTTGCTGATTATCTGGCTGCCAGTTTATGGTCCTAAATGCCTAGTTTTCTCATCCAAAATCAGCTGCCTTGTGAGCTTTATTTAATAGGTTAAATCCACCAAATTTCAAGTTTTATTTGCATCATCGTTCTTTCATTTGTCACGTGGCCAAAGGTGGTTTTCTAGCTGGCAGTTGCTAAATCTAAATCAGAATAAATATACAATCCTGTGGGAAGTTTCATCAACTGAGAAAAACAGTGGAATAACAAACACTCATTAGCTCTGCAAATTGATGAGACATGTAAATCTCACATTCATAAAGGAGCTAAAGGCAGTTACCCTGCAACTGATATTATATTGAGTGACACTGTATATTTTATATTATAAAACAACGTTTAGAACAAAATATTAAATTTTGTGTTTGTTTCATTCTTCTAGACAATCCTCTCCTCATTGTCAGACCACCTGGTAAGTCTTATTTTGCCATTTCTTTCATGATGTGCAGAAAACCTGTGCAAAACAGTTACAGTATAGGTGTTAGAAGCATGTTAACATGCAGTTTGTTACAGTTTTGAGCAGGATCAGGTAGTAAATTGTGATAATTCGCAAAATATTTTCCGTCTTAGGACCCCTTATTCTGGTCTTTGAAAAGAAAATTTTTAAAGATATGTTAGAATAAGCACTTGATTTTGTTCCATCTTTTTCCTGGTACAACAGCTTTAATTGCTTAAAATAAGCACTAAAATATATTGCTTCTGTATCTGTGTCCTTCAGTTCCCTGAGCATAGCTTGAACTGTGGAATCAGGTTTTCCTCTCTCTAGCTGTTATGCTCATCTATACTGAACATCATGCCATTATAAAAACTAAAAAAATTCAAGGATTTGTTACTGATCTGAATGATATGCCATGAAGTTGTTGAGCTTGCTTTGCATTTCTGAATTTGCAATAAGACAATTCAACGCCTGATCAGAAGATCCAATTTCCTGGTGCTGGAACCAACCTTGTGGACATGTACATTGGTAGGGTGACTCCAGGCAGCACGTGCTCTCAGAATAGATGCAAGAAAAAAGACCTCATAGTTATTACACTCCATCAGCTTTCCTAAACTGTTCAAACGGTTGGTTCTGGGGCTTTTTGACTAAATCATTCATTAAAACAATGTCCAGCCTGTCCCTCCCTTCTATGTTTTATTATGCTTGTTAGCCTGTTTTTTCCATGTCCTCTCAGTTGTCTCTGATGATTCACAGATACTGCAGAGCACACTATTTCTCTATCAGTCAGTGTTGGAGGCTTCTGAAAGCAGTGGCCTTCCTCTGTTCCCAGTCACCTTCAGGTTTTTTGCTGTCAGTTGTTTTGTGGGTCTGTTCATGGAAAAGAGGTGTTGGAAGATGATGGCTTGTAGTTTCTGCTTTGACTGGACAGAGAGCTACATTAGTAGAGATAAGATAGACCAGAAAGAGGTGGTAGACCTCTGGGAACCTGTGGAAATGAAAAGCTTCTGAACATTTGACACAGCTCTTACAGAACATGCTAAGTCTGTCCTTGAGGGTTTCTGGAGTGGACAAAAGCAGACTATTCACAGCAATAAAACTGCATTCAAGGATAGATAGTTTATTGTTTTATTCTAAAGAGAAAGCTCTGGCCAAAATCCTGCAATCCTGCAATCCTTTCACCATGTGACTAATTGCATAAGAACAGCCCAGTTACATTTGTGTCCATACCAGTGGAGTTTTGAGGATTGCTGATCAGCGATTGCTTCTCACATGCAAGTGTTTGTAGGATTTGATCTGTGTGCCTAGTGAGAGGCAGGAAAAATGACTAACAGAAAAAAATCAATCTCATTTGTAAACCACCGCAAAACAGCACAGTAAAAACGGGACTTTTTGCTGCAGCCAGAGAGAAAAATACCATTTATCACATTGGAAGCTTTTTGTGTAATTCTATATACGTTACTACAACAGCAATTTAAAAAGAAATTCTATTGTCTTGGTTAGTATAAAGCAAACATTTAGGTAAGCCAGTAGGAATATTTAGTGTTTTGCAGTACAGTTAAGCAGTCTCCTCTGCAGCAGTGCTCTGGACAGAGTTCCCAGGAAAGGTCTCGCTTGTCTGGTTTTGGAAACTCACCTGTTTTGATGTAATGTGAGAAAACAAAACAGAAAAGTATGTTTCTGATTTGTTCTTTTCAACCAAATAGCAAGAGTAGACTTTACTTCACATCACAGGCTGTTAGTCACCACAGAATTCTTAACAGCCGTTCTTGAGCAAAAGGGACAAGTTTTGTACTTAGTGTTAAAATGCAAGTGACTGTATTTAGACAGTGTCACTGTCAGACCTAAGATCAGGCTCTGTTGAGAAAAAAACCCTAAGTATCACAAGGTAGAGAAGATGTCTTACTAAAAACAGTGAGACTGTTTACTTAAAACTGTGGTTCAGTACATGAAATAATCTTTTAAAAATTATTTTAACAGTTATTAGTGTCTACTGCCTAAAAGTTACTTAATCAAGTCCCTTCCTTTTGACTGTTTTTTTATATTTCTTCTTGAAGTAGTATTTCTGGATATAGAAAAGTTGTGCCTTAATCTGCTGCAGCATCTCTTGTAAAACATATTGCCGGATGTTAACCTCAGCAAAACTCGGGCTGGAATGCTAAAGTCTGCCCCTAATGTTGAATTTTTTTTTTCTTCAAGGTGGTGAACCTATCTGGATCCCATTCACTTTTAAATACGACCCCACCTATTCAGACTGCAGTGGAAAGCAGTACGTGAAACGAACTTGGTACCGCAAATTTGTAGGAGTCGTTCTTTGCAACTCCTTAAGGTACAAGATTTACCTCAGTGATGACCTGAAAGGTAGGCACCAAGATTAATTTCCTGACATATGATTCCTTGTCATCTCCATCTTCTCGCTTTATTCACCTCATCTGTGAAAGAATTGTGTGACGGCTATCTGGGAGTCCTTCTCTCGAGAGGTCCGGTGTGGTAGCTAAGCTGCCCTGCTTTTACGTTACACTCATGCCCTGGGCATTAGCTTTCAAGCAGAGCTCTTTAGACAGAGGACAGGAGGAAGTTTCCTTTGAAAAGCCTGTGTGTGTTTGTACCCTGAGAAAGCAATGTGCTTTGTACTGTGAAAACAAAGTGCTGCTCCCCACACATCTCCCTGGGAAGTCCCATGCTTGCTCCATGGGTGGGTGAGCCCCAGCTGCACATGGTCGGACAGAGCAATACACCCTAGAGATCCCTGGGGCAGATTGAAGTGGGGAACAGTGAAGGAAAGACTGGTATTACAGGGACTGGGTGAGCAGTACTTCTAAGAGTTAACAGTAGATCTTATACGGGTGTATTTGCTGAGAGATAATGAAGAAAACTTTCCATATTTTTGATCTGAGGTACTGGGATTATCTCAGTGGCTTTTCAGATTATGCTAATATGTTATTCTTATTGCAGGGCATTGGTATAGTTTGAAGGCAGTGTTTGAATATTCAATAAGAAACAAACAGGGTGGCAGGACCCACCCCATCTGTTAGAAAAAGAGAGCTCCACAGTTTTTAGTTTTCATTTGAGACTACAATCAAACTACTGGTATTGACATATACAGCATTTTTTACTTTCTCATGATATATTGAAATGACTGGTCAGTTGAAATGGTGCAGTGTCCATGGACTTGTAAAATGGGAGCTATTCCTTAGTGAGCAGTTTATCCATAATTTCTCCTTCCATACTGTGAGGTAGCATTCTCCCCCTTTCCAGCCACTCTTTGTTCATTGGTAATATCATGTTTGCCACTGTAATACTTCTGCTTTCTCCCACATCTATTTTCCTGGTGGTAAAGAGCATCCCAAACAAAAGTAATGCCAAGTCAAATAATCTGTCTGTATCACCCTTCAGACACCTTCTACAGCATTGGGGATAGCTGGGGAAGGGGCGAAGACCACTGCCAGTTTGTGGATTCACACCTGGATGGAAGAACGGGACCTCAGTCATATGTTGAAGCCCTGCCCACCATCCGAGGTATGGCAATGGGGGAGTGGGATGCTGGCCAGGTGCCTGTCATCCCATCCATACTATTAAGGGGTAGGGAGTGGAGCACAGAATGGAGCTCTTTGTCCACAGCTGCTGGTATCTTCATGAGGAGTCCAGCTGATACAGTAGGTGATGAGGTGATGTTGTACTCAGCCCTGCCTGAACAGGTTATGAAAGTCCCAGGACTTGTGGGTGCTGAGAGAGAGAGAAAGAAAGAGAGGGGCATATAATGCAAATAATTAACAGGAACAAAATGCAAAAACAGAAATAAAAAAATTGTATAGATCTATGAAACCCTTCTCTTATTTATAAGACCTGCCTCATTGAATTGAGGTGCAAAAACTCTTCCACATGCCACAAAGGACCAGCTGCATCTTTGCAAATGGTTTCTGACCAGTTCATTCAATGCAAAACACATAGCAGTATGTCTAGTGACTTAAGGTTGGACTGCAGGACTTTTATTCTGGCCTGGTAGATATCTCCCTCCAAGTGAAAATTCTCACCTAGGAGTTCCTCTGAGTAAACTGCTCAGCTCGTATAGCCAAGAGGATGATGGCTTGCTTCACAAAATGAACCCAGTCATGAAAGTCAGCCAATCTTTTCAATAAGTCTATTGATATAAATTATTCAGCTGGCTTTAATGGTTTCCATGTTAAATTCTTTGTTGATATTCTTTTCATGGTGGTGTTACCAGGAAGAAACTGAAATAGTCACTGATATTTATATATCACTGGGAAGTACTGTATTTCTCAGTTCAAAAGAGGGATGATTAATCCAGATGTGTATTACTAGGTCTAGGAGACAGAGATAGAGAGCACACAGAAATTATATTATTGGCACAAGACATGAGTGTTTCAGATGTTCCAGTGCACGAGCTATGCAGAGAAGAATGCTGCACCTCTCCTAATGCTTTAAGCAGTCACATTCTTTCTGCAGATGAAGAAAAAGGGGAAGAAAGGGCTTAACTCCATATTTACTGCATGAAATGATACCTTTTTGTTTTGTGAAAAGCTGATGTTTGTTGATAGTCTCTTGAGCCCTACGAGATAAGACGATTTGATGGTATTTTTTGCCCCAGAGTCCTTCATATATTTAAACTGACTTACAGACTTCATAAGCACAGCTGAAATATAGCCACCTTTTGGAGTGAAATGCAGAAGCTGTTTGGCAGACCACAGCATTACACAATAGTTCAAGATATTTTGAACAGTAAAACCAATCAAAACTACAGGAAATATAAAGGACCAGAGTTAAATCATTGAAGAAAGATCTAGGCCAAATACCAGGGCTAGCAAATACCCATTTGACAAAACTCCCTACCGGACAGCTTCTAAGTTTTCATTTGGGCTGTGGGATTGATTCTTGGTGCATCTGTTACTTTTGTGAAATTACTGTGCCTTTGTTTTGAAATGCAAACGGCTGTTTTTTCTTCTGGCAGGGTATTACCGCCAGTACCGTCAGGAGCCTGTATCATTTGGACGCATTGGACACACAACACCCTACTACTATGTGGGCTGGTATGAGTGTGGTGTGCCCATCCCAGGGAAATGGTAGCAGTCTGCCTTCCTGTCTTAGGCAGACCATGCTTTTCAAATTATTTCTACCAGCGGACTGTGAGCAACTGATTCAGAAAACAAACAAAAAAAAGATAAATGAGGTAAACCAGTGAAGACCAGCTGCTCAAAAGACCCTTGTGAAGCCAAACATGGTCTCCCCTTTACCAGCCTAAATCTGTGGTGCTGCTTGATTTCTGCTGGGAAGCAGGGACAGGATATAAGTTTGGTGTCGTACCTTCCTCCTGTGGGTCTTTAAGGCCCAGAGAGGCAGTTGCAATGTGTGCAACCTGTGAAAACTAGAACTGTTATTAGCTATGAAAATTTGGAAGTTTCTTATATCTTGCAGGAACGACCTAAGCATGCTGTGCTTGCTTAACGGGATGCTAAACTGTCCTTTGCTGCCCACCAGGGCTCCCCTATGCGATTGTGCCATGTAACTGGCTACCCACCAAAGGCAATATATTCTCCTGAAGACTTACCCTGTGGGTTCGCCCAGTGCTGGACTAATCACCAGGTCACAGTGTAAATTCACTTTGAGATATATGTATATCTATATCTATATAAATACAGTACTGTACATCTGCAGAAGTACTGCTTAGAGATGCCAAGATTTTCTTGTTCACTAGATAAATGTTTGGAATTTTTATGTAAAAGGTGCTGTTAATTCTTTGAGATATTGCTATGCACAATATATTAACCAAGGAAAGAGCTGTATTCTTCTTGTCAGTACTGTTGATCTAACATTTGAATTACTGATCAAAGACCTGTGTCCCACTTCCTTGGCAGCCTTTGGACTGGATGTTCAGTGGTATCCACCCCTCTATCTGTGTTAGAGTGGCACTGTATAGTCCAGAAAAAACACATTCAGCAGTTTATCAGGATCAGTTAAACTTCCTATCCTTTTCTATTTAAAAGTTTTGGTTCAACTTTTCTTCAATCCATCCTCACCTTATTTGTTATTTATTCCTTGTCAGTATCTTTCACTTTACTGTGCAGAGACATGGGATGAGTAACTTGGAAATTAGAAACTGCCTTTAATTTATTTGCCCTCCAAAAAGAAGCTCAAGCCACCAATACAAGAGTCAACTAGCAGGAAACTCATGTGACTTTGATCCGTCCTGGGGACAAATTGAGACACACTTCCTTTAAAGTATTACTGAAATCTCTTCCATCCAGGCCAGAAAGCAAAATCTGACAGGGGTGAAAGGTACGATGATGTTTTTAGCAGGCATTTTGAAGCTTGCAGTAATGTAGGATTTTAGTAGTCCTTCTGGGCAATCTAGCATTAATGGTTTACCCAGTAACTTTCACAGTCTTACTGTTTCATGGTAACATCTCAGCAGCTTTTGCTCATGTTAGTAAGACTCCCCCATTTTGGTAGCCTGGGAGAGTAGCAGCATACCTGGGGGACGGATCTGGTCTCTGGTCCATCTCTCACCCTCATTCCAGCTTACATGTAGTGTAGGTCTAATACCTTTTCATTTGCTTCCTGTAGCTATTGTAAATTGTATGGGGACAAAAAATGAACTAAAGTGATTAAAAGAGCATTTTATTTTTCATGGTGATTTGGGGTTTAACATTTTAATTGTTCTCACATGCTTTTGCTTCAGTACAGTGCCAAATATATGGCCTTGAAGTATAACTTTTTTCCCTAATAAACCTATGATACGTGGTTCAATTTCTCTTTCATCCTTTCTGGTCATCTCTGTGAAGTATCTGACAAAGTCACAAATTGTTAGCTTTCAAAAAGTCTTCCTTAGCAGAGGAGTTGGTGTCAACTTTTTCAAAGAGACTGGAAATATGTGAGTGTGTTGTTCCCTTTAAAAGGTGGTTAGCAGCTAGTGTGGAGTTACCAAGGGCAAATCACACCTGAACAGTCTAATCATACTCTTTGTTGAGATGGCTGGCTCTGTGCACAAGGGGAGAAAAGTCGATGTCGTTGACTTCGGTTTTTCTACGGTGCTTAGCATGGTCTCCCACTGTGTTTGTAGACAAACTGGTGGGATATGGCTTGGATAGTTGTTTAAGGTGGACATAAAATCAGTTGCGTCATGAGGCTCAAAGGATTGTGATCAAAAATAGTGCAAATTCCAAATGACAGGTGGCTACAAGTGTCACCCCAGGGGCCAGTACTGGGTCCAGTTCTGTCTAATGACCTGGACAATGGGATGGAGTGTGTGGATGGAGTGCACCATCAGCAAGCTTGTGGCTGATACTGAACTGGGGCTGGGGAGTGGTTGATGTGCTGAAGGGCAGAGCTGCTCATCAGAGGGACTTTTAGGGGCTGGAGAAATGAGAAGTCAGAAACCTCATGCAGTTCAGCAAAGGGAAGTGAGAAGTCCCACACATGGGATGGAATAGCCCTTTGCAGCAATACAGGCTGGATGACTGTCCAGAGAGCAGCTTTGCAGGAGAGGACTTGGGAGTCCTTGTGAACAACAGTTTGAATGTGAGCACCCCAGAGATCCATTCCAACCTAAATTATTCAGTGACTTTTTATGATTCTAGAGGAGGAATCCAATAATAATTTTTCCTTTTATTGAATCAAACTCATGCCTTGGTCCAGAGCCCAGTCTTCAGCACTTGTGAGTGGGACTTGTGCCACTAACTCTAAAGAGCAAGGCCTGGTTTCACCAGTTATGGTTTGTCCTCCTGCTTAAAGATGGATGTTTCCTCCCCACAGACAATGCTTTCTGCATTTTCACCTTCAGAGCCCACAGGTGGGTTTCGATTTGTTCATCTGCAGAGATGTGGTTTCTTTATTCTCTGCTGGAAATACCCTGGGGGTGGAACAGTCCCGTTCAGGAATGTCAGCATGAGTGAAGAACTGAGGCCATCATTTTTTCTGCAGCCTCCTCTGGGGAGGAACTGTGGAGTGCTGGGGGCAGGGGTGGAGGGCATTGCACACTGTTCCCCTCCAGTGTAAATATTCTCTGAGGCTAAACCAGCCAGGGCAGAGTCAGCAGTAGGACACAACAGGGAAACACATGAAATGCAATGTTATGCAGTCTGTTCCCTTCACTTTGAGGTCTGGGTAAGTCTGTGCTGTATGAGGTGATCTGATTGACACATTTGCATGCTTTGTCCCATGCACAGTGTACATTTCATGGTGGTAGTTTTCTGAAGAGATTATACAGAGATAAGAGATGAAGAGATATATTTTGCTCTTTGTTTATCTAAGAGGTGATATGATTAAAGGGGCAACTAAAGCCATGTGGGTCAGGAAAGCCACTTCTCATCCAGTTCCTCTCTCCAAGGCCCTGACTGTGCCCTGACCAAGGTGCCACCCTCCTCTTGCCTTCCCACCCTTCCCTGCTGTCCCCGTGACACACTGATCCTGCTGTGCCACTGTAAGAGAAGCAGCATGCCCACTTGGAGGTAAACCCCGTCTCCATCAAAATAGCTGTACAGCTTTGTGACTGTGCTGTGTACCAGGGGACATCATACAGCTCTGGATAGTGCTCATGGGAGAGGGACAGGTCTTTTCCTCCATTAGCTTTCCACCCATGCCCACCTTGCTGGCAAAGCTACATCTGCATCTGGTCTCCAAGCCCTTGGCATCATCTTTGGAGAATGTCATGTCCCTTTAGAGGCTCTGAGGGGTGATGCACCACCCCTGCAATCCACACAGCTTGTGACTACATCGCCTCTGGTACAAGTCTCTCTGGGCAGAGGGATGCCAGGGCCCTGCCTGGTGGGGAATTGTACAGAGCTGGAAAAGAAAGGGAGAAAAACACAACAGGGGAAGGGGTGGGGAGGAAAAGAAAGGCGAAGAAGTTGCTTGGAGCATTGTCTGGCCCTGGTCAGTTCCAGATGCTAATCTCTGATCACTGTACCATATTTTTGAGAGAACTGGGATTTCTGCCTCAAAGGCAGCAGGAACAATCACCACCATGTGAGAAATGCCAAGGGCTCTCGGGGGCAGCCAAAGCCCAGCATGTGGACCCAGGATGTGAGCAGAAGAGCTCTTTGGTGATGAAGGAAGCATTGGGCGTTGCTTGGAATGATAATTGAAGGCCTTTGCGGGAGGTAACCCAACTCACTGAACAATGTGAAATGCTCCTTGTGGTTCCTCCCTACAAGAAACTATACGGTTTTCTGTCCCCAAAATCCATGTCCTTTTTTCTCTTCATGTGAAGAGCTGCCTTCCTCTGGCAGAAGAGAATGAGGTAAATGCAGAAGGGAATGAGGTCAACACTGCAGCAGCCCAGCTCTACTTCCCAAGGCAAAGCTGACATCCATGGATGTCTAAAAAAACCCACCCTTGGATTGCTGCCAGTCTGCCTGAGGGCCCTTAGCTGGTAACATTTGAAAACAAAGCCATGCCTTGTACTGCTGCTCCCTTTCTCATCGTGCTTTTGTGTCCCATAAAGCAGGAAGCACTCCTGCAGGACTTGTGCCACATCACTGTGCCAGCTTGCACAACAGTCAGCGAAATGTATGGTGCTGATGGGAATGAGAACCCGGAGCAGAATAATGCCAGAATTGTAGCTAAGTGCGATAATCATGATGTCAATATTGGGAAGTCAAGTGTCAAAGGCAGCAGCCTAAGGGCGAGGTCCTCTGGTGCTGTTACCACAACTCCTCAGTGCCAGTTATGTCACCCAGCTCCAAACACAACCTGACCAGCAGAAGAGCTGAGGGAACTTCCACATGGCACATGCTGAGGAAGCACGTACTTGTGACAATGAAGGTCAGCCACAGACTGAGCTGCATTAGCAAGGACACAGTGACGTACTTCTCTCTTCAGCACACGTGAGCATGCATGTAGAGTGCCCTCCAGTACAAGGCATACTGGAGTAGATCAAGGAGAGGATGACCACAATGGTTGGGGGACTGGTGGACAAGATGTACAAGGAGAGGCCAATCACTGGATTTGTTAGCTTCAGGAAGGGAAGGCTCCACTTGTGGATCTAATAGATCTTCAACAGCCTAATGGGATTGTAAAAAAGGTGGAACCACAATTTTCTGAGAGACATACAGTGAAAGGATGAAGGGCAATGGACACAAACTGCAACATGGGAAATTCCAGTGAAGCATTAGGGAACTGTTTTTATCATGGGGGTGATCAAGCACAGGGACAGTAGACCAGAGAGGTGGGGAAAACTCCATCCCTGAAGGTGCTCATAACTGGCCTGGAGAGGGCCATGAGTAAGCCAGTCTAGCTTTGAGCAGTGTGTTGGACCAGACTTCCAAAGTTTCCTTCCAGCCTGAAGAAGTGTGCAAGTCTGTGAATAATATCAACCACTGCACCATGCAGCTAGACAAAACCACAATCAAAATTTCACAGAAGCAAAGCATAAACTCCAGAAAATTGTCAGAGTGGATTTATTTATTGGACAAAAATGATCATAGACTCACAGTATGGCTGAGGTGGGAAAGGACCTCTGAGGATCGTTTAGTCCAATTGCCTCTGCTGAAAGCAGGGTCAGCTACATCAGGTTACTCAGGACCGTGTCCTCTTGCGTTTTAAATATCTCAGAGGATGGAAACTCCACAGTGTCTCTCTGCAACCTGGGCCAATGTTTAACCAACATCCCACAATAAAAAAGTTTTTATTTTTTTTAAATAGGATTTCCTATATTTCAGTTTGTCTGTTGACTTCTGTCCTGTCACTGGACACCACTGAGAAGAGTCTGGCTCCATTTTCTTTACTCCCCACATCAGATAAGATCCCACTGAGCCTTCTCCTCTCCAGCCTGAAAAGTCCCAGCTCTCTCAGCCTTTCCTTGTATCAGAGATGCTCCAGTCCCTTCATCATCTTTGTGGCCCTTCCATTGTACTCTTTCCATTATATCTGTATCTTTCTTGTACTGGAGAGCCCAGAGCTGAACACAGAGTATTCCAGGTGCAGCCTCACCAACACTGAATAAAGGGAAAGGATCACCTTTTTGGAAATAAACACCTTGATTTAAAAAAAAAAACCCTTTTTTTTTTCTTCTCTAAATGGAAGGTGCAAGCTGGCTCCCAAATGACCATTTGTGAGGAAGTGAGGGAGGCTGTGAGGGCGAGAGAAGGAAGGAGTGTAGCCTCCTAGGCTCCCGTGAAGAATCTCTGACCTTGGTTTCTTGCTGTGAGTAGGTCCTGCACATGCTTTCCAAATGTGACTTATGCAAGCTCACAGCTGCGTCTGGGGCTCAGGTCACACGTGAGCATTGGGTATACCCTCATGCTTACGCAAAAAGCCTCTAGATGGCAGGAGATGCTATTTGGCCAGGACTTGCAGCAGGCCCCTACAGCAGGGGCTGAGTGGCAGGAGTGCAGATGGCATGTACATTCAGCGTTGCACACACATAGTGAGAAAACCGCTTTATTGAGAGCAGTTTTGGTTCAGGAGCAGCAGTCCATTCCCAGGTCTTAGAAAGAATCTCTAAGGAGTCCATCCCTCACAAGGCAAAACTTGCAATCTGTTATTTGGAAGATTATAAGTAGAAACAGACAAAGTGCAAATACACAATGTGCTCCTGTTGTGCTTTCCCAGGAGGTACTTTTGCTAAAATTGCAGGCACTGTGATTTTCCCCAAGGTACTGTGGGTAGTAATAACCAGTGTATCTTGCAGTAGGAGTAAAAGTTTTACAGACTACTTCCAGGAGGTTTTCAAACTCTTCTTGAATGTAATTGCAATAGTTTTCTGCCTACCTAATTGTTTTCCACACTCATCCTTCTGAAGGTCTTTGTTCTGTGAGCTTCAGGCCCTATTCATGCATTAAAAATGTGGCTGTGTTTATTTAAACTACTAGTAAAATCCCCACAAGCTTTTGCTGTTTCTCCCTCATTAACCTCCTTTTTTTCCCTTCATTGACCTTCTTGCTTCTGTAGTTGGAGATTCTTTCTTGGAGCTGAGTGAAGCATTGACTGTGTCCTGAATGTATGATCTAAGGCATGTCCAAAAATGCTTCATAATGAAGCACTCAGAGGTTGGTGTTCCTCCCTGGCACCCATGGTCATGATCTGTCTTGTCCTACTCAGTGTCTTCTAGCAGATGTTTAAACTGGATTGCCCACACATTTCTCTACTGCATAAACAGGTAAGATGTTAATGCCACAACTCTGTAAGTCCCCCCAAAACACACAGTAGCAGTGTTTCTCCCTTCCCTATGGTCAGTAGCAACATGAGGGAATGAAATGAAGGCAATAAAAGACAAGAGAGAACCTAGGGTTGAATCTTCCCTGATCCTCCAGCTCAGTCAGCATCTCTGGCTTCATGCTAGCCCTTGTCCTGCCCGGCCCAGGCTGCAAAATTTCTCCTGTATGAGCCCTTCTTATGCTGCCCATGGGTGTCCTTATCAAGCAGGAGTGCTGGCATCATGTCTCTTGCTTGTGGCAAGCTCATGTGCTGGACTCAGGCACTACAGAGTCACCTCCTTCCCCAGGCTACATGTGCCGTTACACTGGGTGGTGAGGATCATTTTGGCCAGCCTTGGAAGGTCCGTATTCACAGCTGCAGAGAAGAAGGAAGGGGCTTCTCTAAATGGCTCCTCAGAGTGTCCTGGCTGCCCTGCTTTTTGTTTGGCATACCCTTGAGAAAGCCATTAGGGCATCTGCAGAGCTGCACCCCTCATCTCACCAGACCTCCTAGGGCAGATGCTGCAAGTCCCATCCCTCAGGAGAGCCCAAACCTGTGTGACATGGTGACCCGTACAGGTATAGCTGCTGAAGACATGAGTGAACAGATGAGAGGTTGCAAAGAGCAGATACACTACACATTTTTGTGTTCTCTAACAAAATAGAAGAGTATGTAAATACAAGTCAGTTGAGGTCGTGTTTAGTTTATGCTGCTAATCAGCAGCGAACAAACAAGAGAAAATGTTCCAAGCTGTGAATATGTTACTATTTCCTCTCCCTGAATGTGAGAACAAACAAGACCTACAAAATTAATAGTATTGTCAACACTGGCTTTAGGCAGTGTAACCTAAACAAAACAGAGAAGTAACTAACCAGAATGAGGACTCATCCATTAATTTCAGGTAGCACTATGGGTTATTATTACCTCTACTGTTCATTTTTTGGTACTTATCCTGCTCTGAATATTTACCTTTCAAAACCACACACTGATAAGCTTATCCACTGTATTGCATCAGCACAGTGCGCCCATGGTCATGCTGCAGCCCATCAGCTCTCCTGTCAGGTGCTCTACTAGTCCTCAGTCTGCAAAGACTCAAACCAGATCTTTCCAGCAAACACAGAATGATTTTCAAGGTGATGGGGAATCTTCCTCTGGTGGGAAAGCTGGTGATTCCTAACTTTCCAGCTTGCTTTTTGCACAGAAATGGTCTATGTTAGATCAGAGCATCTTATAATTGACTAGCTATTTCCTAGGTGCCTTTACTGCTGCTGTTCATCTTACATTTTAAGGTTATACTATTTTTATGGATTTTCAGCTCTCCTGATAGAAAAATGCTTTTTGTTCCAAAAAACACTCTACTTTGGATTCTTCCTTTTGAAATTTTCTTTTGAAAATTATTCTGATATCATGTGTGCTAAGAAATCTGGACTGTTTTTCTTTAGAAGTCTAAAGGTTCAGAAAAAAAACAAAAAACAAACCATGTTGCTCAGAATGACTGAAATGCCATTTATTCATACAGTTAGTGAATTCTTGTGTATATCTGGAGTATATTATAATATTGTATACATCAATCAGTATATCACATCACATTTGATTAACCTGTACTGAAAACAGGATTGCTTCAGAGAGCCATCATATAAGATATAGAGACAAAAAGCTTTATAAGGATGGTTTGAGTTGCATCTGAGGACAAATATGTATGGCACTGAAGTACATAGCGGATGTAAAACACATGGTACTATATAGCAAATTCTTAGTGAGTCTTAGTGTTACACTAATGTTTCAAACAAGTGGATCAAGTAGGATTAAGTAGGTATTAGAAGATGCTTACACATTAGAATGATGCTTACACATTTTGCCCAAGACTGAGTTTGTGACCCAGGACAGAGTGAGGGCATGGGCTTGCTGTCATGCTGAAGACCCACCACAACGCATTTCTGCAGACTTTGTAAAGTTGTTGGACCTGCTTTAGAATCCCCACAGCAGGAGGAAAAATATCCTCATTAGACAAGGGGAAGATATGCTGTCAACAGTGGGAGGGCAACTTAGTGCATGTGAAACCCCCATGCAAGTTGCAAGAACTTGGAAAATTCTGAAAACATTTGGAAATCTTTCACTGGTCCACCTACCGCGGCACTCTCAAGAGTCTGCACAATGTCTCTTGCTACTGCCAGTGACCCCTAAACAGCTTGAAGTCAGTTCAGCTGAGTGATCAAAATGTGATGCACTTGTGATCCTTCAAACTTCTGAGATTCCCAGGCGCTGACTTCCTTTGCAAAAAGGGAGGACTGAACCACGGTCTGCCGATGCAAGTATGTTTGGTTCAGGGATCTTTGCTCTGTCATCGGCAAAAGCAAGCAGCTGAAGACAGGTCTCTAGCTTGTCCGTGCTGAGGGGCATTCCTATAATCCTGGTGCCTAATTGCAGTTTTTCCGTTCTTGTCATCCAAATTTTCATTTCTGCATTCTGTGCACCTGAGGGGTCACAGCTCCAAAGAACAACTTCAGGCTTGTGAAAAACATTTTCTTGAAATAATTGTGTGATATCAGTCGAGAGGTTAAAATATTGCAATGTGGGTTAATTTCTGCAGTATATGGAATATTGAGATTTTTACAGCTCTTATGTAAAACAAGCGAGATTGCCTAATTTGCATCTTTCCATTCAATACTTTATTTGTTGGCTCAGTTATTGTGGAGGGGAGTGTCCTTCTGCATGATATGCATTCATTTTTCTAGAGCTATCAGCTGCTGTCAGCCACATCAAACACAATACGTTTGTTTTCCAAAGAGAAAAGGAGGCAAAAGTCAGTATGATAGCCAGTTGTCCTCTGGGTTTTTGCTGACTTTGTCCTATGTCCCTTGTTCATCCCTTTATGATGATAATATATGTCCTTGGAATGCAACTAAACCTGAGGTCTTCTTACATTCAACACCTTGCATTTCATTCAATAGCAGTACAGCAAACAAAGGATGCTTTGGTCCTCTTGGATCTCACCCTACCAAGGAATAGCAGGGAAGGAGTTTGCAGGAGTGTTAGTGGAACCATTTCTGAGGGTTTTCCTGTATAAGAGAATCCCCTGATAAATATTATCCTTGTCGTAATGTTGCTTTATGCAATGACAGAAGTATTAAAGGGACTCTCTGAAATCCCCACTGACTCCTGATGCTTCACAGGACTGGACTCAGATCTATCTGCGGGATCTCTCAGCATGGGTCAAAATCTGGCCATGGTTTTCTCCAGGCTTCACTGGTCCTGAGAAACTTGTGCATTGTTTAGGAAGCCCAGTTATAGGGAAAGCTCCTCAATATGGGGCCTTGTTTTTGTGTCTTTTCCATCGCCTTTTGTTTCTGTTGTTGTCACTAAGCCTGAAAAACTGTAAAAAGCCACTTTGGTACAGGATCACACATTTCACACACATGGTTTGTCGTCCTTTTTCAGGGCCTCAACTAACAATCTGAATCACAGGTTCCTCCATCATTCGGATAGCCAGGGCATGGGTTAGCCAGCTGCTAACAGCTGCAAGGAAACAGGCTGCAGCTAGAGGCTCTAGACCAGCTGATTAATCCCCATCTCCTTCCCTACATTGCAGTAGAAAAACTTTTCACTTACTGAAAATGCAAAATCTGCCTTCTGAAAGGTTTCCTATTAAAAAATGGCATTAATTAGCAGTAGTTGGTTGCCTCAGTACTGGGTTGGGGACAAGTTACAGTTTCACTTCAGTTGAGTTATGGTTTTGCTTCAGTTGTCAGCCTGAAGAGAACATTTAGTGATCTTGAATTTGAACTGGTATATAAAGTTGGACAACTAACTGTTTACAGATGCAATAAACTAGATGCTTGTGTTTGGGCTCATATTGCACTTTCTGCCTTGGTGTGCTGCCAGGAGGGCAGAGCAGCCATGATAAAGTCAGCAGAGATGTCTCTGTTGTGCTTCACCTATGAAGCTCATTACCTTTAAGGTTGGAAGTGACTACAGAAAACAGTATTTTAGAGAGTGAACAGTACTGTCTAAGGGTTTGTTTGTCATTTCCCCCATTCCTGACTGATTCTAGGAGTCACACAGCAAATGTGGCTTTCTTCACATGCATGTTATTGCTGTATTTCCCTGTTTTATGAGAAATGTTTATTTGGCTACTGTTACATTGCTTTGTGTTTTATGACATTGAACCTGGAAGTGGTTCTGCTCCAAGATCTGAGTAGATCTAATGGGAAATAATACATGCCAGAACATGCAGACATGGTTCGACAGAGACAGTCAAACCCCGGATGAATTGCAGTTCTTCCACTCAGGTAGGAAATGGCAATCTTAATGTCTGGAATAATCACAGAGAAGCCAATATCTGTGTGTGGTGGTTTAAGCCCTGCCAGGACCGGAGACCACATTGCCCTTGTCCCTCCTCCACCCTCGGACACAAGTAGGGCACAAACCCCGGGTTAAAAGAAGAAGAAATTTAATACAACAGTGTGATAAGCAATCTGAACAACAACAGTAGCAATAATAACAACAATAAACAGCAATAACAGTGAACAAGACAAAAGATATACAGAGAGATACCATAATGGTTACAGACAGCCGCGTGCTCCCCGCAACCAAAGCTACAAAGGAAAAAGTTCCCGCGCGCCTGTGCCCGGACCTGATCTCAGCATGGTATGAATAACCCACCTGGACATCCCTTCTCCCTGCTGGGGAAACTTAACCCTATCCTAGCTGAACCAGGACACTGTGCCAGGATTACATTTGGCTCCCTTGCTGTGTGGATGCTCCAGTTGTTGGCTGTGTTGACATGGACAGCTTAACCAGCTCTTGAACTCCAAAAAGCATCTCAAGAAATGGTGCATCCACATCTGAATATGTCTTGCTTGCCTAGACTTGTCTTTCAGAGCTTTCAGCTTTTTATGTAGAGTTTAAATAGGCCGTATTCAGACACATGTATTTGCTCATCCAGTTTGTCCCTGTGAAACTAGCAGAAGCTAGCCAGCTGTAGTGGGGCTGGAAGCCAGCTATAGAAGAGACTTTGCTGTTTCTGAAAACAGTCAGTCACATGCCTTTTGCAATGTCGTATGATGAATGCTTCATAAGAACTAGCTACAGGGGGAACTCCATATAATAAATGTTGGCACCATTCCCAACATTTGATATTTTGCTCTTGCAAATGGTCTTTAAAACAAACTGCACTGTGCTTCCAGAGTTTCTGAGCAAACAGGCTCAGACAATAAGTAATTATAATACAGAGTTGCAGGAGAAGGAAATGGAGGTTAGAAGTGATTTCTCATCCTCCAGAAAAGAGTCAAAAAATGAATTGCAAGACTTTTTGCAGATCTGCCATCAACAGAGGAGGAATGTGAGCTGGGACAGTGCTGGGGTTGTGTTACAGGGAGATATGTGAGTTACCTGGGACCATGGGAATTTGTTTTACTATAACCTCTCTATGCTTGATATAAGGTAGAAGACTTGCCAAATGCCAAGACCTTCACCAGAACTTTGTTTTCAGGAGCCAGAATTTCTTTCTAAGTTGGTAGCACAGACGGTAGTAAGAGAGATGAAGGCATATAGATATGGGTAAGACAGATTCCCATATGAGAAATGGATGAAAGCAAGGAGATTTGAGTGTCCTTCAATGGCCAATAAAATCAAGACAGGCCCACAGCAGACTGCAGCTGTCTCAGGAGAGTTCTGGAGAAGAACCCAGCAGAGCTCAAGGACAGGGTGGTTAAAAAATCCCTTCCCCTTCTGTTGAGGTTGGTGTGAAAGAAGAGTAGCAGAAAATTTGGCATTCAGTGTGTGGGAAGCCGACTTGTGTGCGAGTGGGAGGAAGAAGAGTTAATTGCTAAGTGGGAGGGAGGCAGAACTTCACACTGGGAGGTTTTACTTATTTTATGGGGCTTGCTCTAGGCTGTGGAGCTTTTATGGGTCTCTGAGGAAACATCTGAGCTGG
Organism: Athene noctua; assembly: GCF_965140245.1. Taxonomy (NCBI): domain Eukaryota; kingdom Metazoa; phylum Chordata; class Aves; order Strigiformes; family Strigidae; genus Athene; species Athene noctua. The sequence goes on from NC_134037.1 coordinate 76,471,022, forward strand.
CTAAAAGTTCTACTGAGCTGGAAAGAGGAAAAAAGTACAGTGAGCTGGAGATAAGAGAAAATACTTAACCCAATTTATATTTACCCTTTTTTTAATCCACACATCATTCATATGTCAGTATTTGCTCTTTCCCTGCTACCCCCCAACAATAAAGCTTTCAAAGCACTGAAGTGTCAACACTTTTTTTCAGAAGAACACTGCAAAAGTCCCTGGAAATCTTAAACTGAAAAAAAAAATTACATTCCTAAGCCCTGCCATTTCCAGGATGTTGGGGACAGGGACAGAAATCCCTCAAGAAATTAAAAGTCACCAGCTTGGTTTGGGGTTTCAGCGGTTTCACTGTTTGGCCTGTGCTGAGAAGGCATTCCAAAATACACAGCTCCTGCTAAACACCACTGCCAGAGCACTGCTCCCTCACCCATGTTTTAAAGAGTCTTCTCAGATATATGAAGTAGTAGAAAGGGCCAAGACTGGAAAACCTGAAGACCTAATAGAGCCAGAAGAATTCTGAGGCAGGTACCTACATGTTGCATCCAGACTGTGGCTGGCCAGGATGAGTTTGTGTCTGCTCTGTACTGTCAGTACAACACAAACTGGTATAGGGCAGCTCTAACCCAATGCTTTTCAAGCTCAATCACTTCCCTTTGTGATTGAGACATCCTATTCCAGGTCCAGGTGTCCCTTGCCCCTTGAAAGCCACAGGTAAGTTTTCTGAAGTAAGCAGTTTCTACAGCTGTAGTTCATTTTCCACGTTATAAAAACAATGCAGAAACTAGAATGTCATTGAAATCTAGACCCATATTAAATACCTTGTTTGGTACTTCAAGGTGCTTGTACTATAACAAGCCCTTTAGAGCTTCATGGAGCATAGTGATCACCAGCAGAGCCCCAGCATCCCTATCTCTATTAAGTCTCACTGTGAATCCACTGGTTACCAAAGACATGATTTGAGTTCATCATCTTCTGACAAGGAAATGCTGAGCTATCTGAAAACTTTTGAAATGTGCTGTTTCCTTCAGAGCAGGGGTGAGGAACATTTTCCTTGTAGAGACCCAAATAAGTCCAAGTTTTGGCAGGCCAGATCCCTTAATGATATCCAGTAATGTAATAACATGAGCATGGAGGGCAGTCAGATGGCTGGGGACCATAAGAATGGCACCACAGGTTGTAGCTCATCCCTGGTCAACCTGGTCACCCATGGCCTCCTTCACAAATTAGACCAGAAGACTGGTTCCCCTAGTGATCAATATTATCCCTGCTTCCCAGCATCATATGGACAAGGCTAATTTGAAAAGCTTAGTCTATGAAGTATTTTCTGATATGTAATTATATTAAATTAATAGGGAAAGAAAAACCTTTTGTGAACAGAAGGCAACATTTTATTTACTCTGTGACTATTTGCTGACCCAAATCTTGTGTTACTCTGCCCTCTGTGACAGAAGACTTTGTTCCCATGGGGGAAGAACGCATATATCATACAAGCACTGGAGGAGAAATATCGGCAAAAGGAGCAACAAACCCCCTGATGTGTGTGTACCATGTGTCAACTATGAGCACATGGTCAGATGCAAATGGCTCATGGTACCTTCCTTTCCCCTTCCACTGAAGCTTAAGTGAAGTTGCACGGATATGAAATTGGTGTAGACACAGAGCTGGACAGTGTTTGCTTATTTATCCAGCTCATTATAGGAACAGTGGAAGCAGCTGGCTTTTCATAATAATGAGTTAATTATCCAGCCTCATTCAGAATGATCCCCCCCCCAAATAGTAGTAACAGAGCAGAGCTAATAAAGGTTTTGCTGCTGTACCTAAGATGGGCACTGCCTCAGCGTACAGGCACTGCACAGACGTGAAGGACTCCGTCTGTCAGTCTATTGACAGAATGCACTCTGTCCTCAACCTGCTTTGGACAGCACAGCACCTCTGGGCAAACTGTTTGCCTCCCAGGCTGACCTCAGGGTGAAAAAACCTTCTTCTTATATCCAAACTGAACCTCTTTTATTTCACTTTATACCCATTGTCTCTCCTCCCCCTGTGCACCACTGTGAAGAATCTGGCTCCATCCTTGATGCAGGCACCAAGGGATGCTGTCAGGTCTCAATGAAGTCATGTCTTCTCCAGGCTGAGCAGGCTCAGCTCCCTCAGCCTCTCCTCACAAGGCAAGTGCTTCAGCCCTGACCATACTGGTAGTCATCTGCTGAAATTTCTCCAGTTTACTGATGTCTTCCTAGTATTGGAGCATCCAGAAATGGACAGTGTTCTAGATGTGGTCTGTCGAGTGCTCAGTAGAAGCAGTCACTTCCCTTGATCGGCTAGCTGTGCTCCTGCTCATGCAGCCCAGGGAGCTGCTGACCATCTCTGCTGCCTTTGGACAGAAAGGTCAGAGGGAACAGTCCTGATGTAGTTCACTCTTCAATTAGTCACTAATTTTATCCAGTGGACCTGAAAGCAAAATTTGAAACAGACTAAACAGCTTTCAGCATCAGCACTTGAGCTTTGTCTCTGATCATGAGCTGAGGAGTAAAGTA